>NC_046222.1:123648305-123972888 GCF_009819885.2 Catharus ustulatus | reverse complement strand
TGCACAGCACTGTCAGATCCCAGACTGGTCCCTAAATGCAGGGACAGGGACACTTTGGCAGCTTTACAGGCAGCCAAGGACTGACCCACGGTCCCAGCAGAGCCTCTGGCAGCTCCATCAGGTAATTAGGGCCTTTAACAGACCCTCACTGCACTTCTTTATTTTTTAATGAGATGCTAAATATATCCTCCTACATACAGAAAAATAATCTCCTGAGGACACTCCTTCTTTTAAAATATTTCAATGAACAAACAAAACCAGGTGCCTTTAAACGCTTTCCTGTGAGATTTACTCGCTGTTTGACAATGACACCAGAGCTGTGTTTTTATATCATGTACAATAATCACAAATATATCTGTAAATATGTACTGGACTCTGGTACAGCAATGTGCACGGAGCACAGGAGGGGAGAGGCTGGACAGAGCAAGGGCAGATGTGGAATGTACACACAGAGCAAACCCTCCAAGCAATTTCTCCTGATTCCCAGCTTCTCCCCGCTTCCAGGGCTCTGACTGCTGGACTTGAAGGAACTGAGATCTCACTGTGACAAGCAGAGCAGCCTGGAACCAGGCACTGCTGCTGGAGCCAGTCTGCACTTGTCACATCTCAGGTTTGAGAATGTTTGTAGGAACAAGCTCCATTACTCACGATGTTTCCCACCTCACACGTAACAAAAAGTGACTGAACTCTTTTTAAAGGGTAAAAAATTGTAAAATGAGCATTGAAAAAGTTCACTCACATTGAGAAAGTACTGAATAATTAAGTGCAACTAGAAGAAAAGCTGCTGTAATTTCTCAGCTGTTTGGCTCAGGGTCAGCTCAGAGCTGGGCTCTGTGTCCCAGGTGCCCAAATCCCTTCCCCAGCTCTGAGCAGCCTCTCCTGCCTTTCCAGCACTCAGCATTCCCGAGCCAAGGCCAGCCTGGGGTGGTTTTATTCTGCAGCACTTCCAAGTGTGTGGCACTGGAGGGGCTGCCCAGGGAGGTTTGCAGTGCCCATCCCTGCAGGTGGCACCTGGAGGTGGCACTCAGGGTGACAAGGTGGCCATGGGGACAGCTGGGACTGCCTGGGCTGGGAGGGATTTTCCAGCCCCAGGGATTTGGGATTCTGAGAGTCCCAGTTGTGTCTGGGAAGGTGACAGTGCTGATTGCCAGCCAGCTCCTAGGGGCAGTGACGCTGCCACCAGGGCACAGACACAGCCTGGCCTCAGGGACAGCAGGAGCTTCCCTTCAGGATTATGAGGGGCTCAGTGAGATGTGTGAGCCAAGCCCCAGCCTCTCCTCATCCGTGTGTGAGGAACCCCTGCTGGCACTGATGGAGGTGACAGCGCTGAGGGAACTGGGACATCCCAAGGGATGGATGGGGCTGGGAAGGTGCTGGTCCTGTCACAAATCCCTAAAAGGGGGCAGTTGTACAGGGACAGCACTTCCCTGGCAGTGCCCAAGGCCGGGTGAGCAGCCTGGGACAGTGGGAGGTGTCACCCCATGGCAGGGGTGGCACTGGGTGGGCTTTAAGGTCCCAATCTGAGTGAAGGGTCCCCCATTCACAGCACCAGATGATTCTCAGGTGGGTGCAGCTCCTTGGGCTCCCTCCTAAACCCTGTGAGGTTCCTGCATTCCAGCCACGAGGTTTTTGTCCTGTTGGCCAGTTCAGCTGTCACTGTAATTAATGCTGGTGAAATGACACTATTAACAAAGTGACACTACCTGTGAGATGAATGTTCACCCTGCTGGCAGCACTGAGTAAAATTAGCACGGCAATAAAAGGTTAGACAATGACATTTAATGGTACTCCAGTAATAGATTTTATCACTTTTTTATCCTACCACAACAATGTGTATTTTCATATACATTATATTTAATAAAATGTATTGATATGGAATTAGGAAAGCATGGGTTTAGTACTATTTACATATTTTAATTGAAACCATTTTCTTAACAACATTGAAAAATAGAAACTTAAAGTTCTCTTAATCGTGTTTTCAGCCAGTTAGTGGTAAACAAATGCATGCCTAGGAAGTCACACTCCCTCTAAAATGTGGTCAGTTGAAAGTTTCTAACTAAAGTGTGTATCTCTGTTTTGTTTCAAAAAATACATAAGTATGTCTGTCATTTCTGATACAAAATTCTACACTATCTTCAATAAATAAATAATAAAGCGATTCTGAAAAGTATGAAATGTAAACTTTGTTGTCCCTCCAACATACATTTTTTTTTTCCTTCCCATTGCTTGAAACATTACAGTGGTCTTTTAGGAAATTATAATACACAGACACTTCCCAGCACAGTTTACACTTATTACCATACTGATCTACCTACCTGTTATGGATAAATCCTAATTTCCTAATGGAAACCAATAAGACTTGGAGTGCTAGAGAACACCGCCGACACAGGAGAGGTGGGAACCAGTACTGAGAGGACATGCAAGGAACACCAAAACCTAACAACAGCTCCACAGAACGTTCACATGCGAATGACACGGGCTGGCACCTCCCCTGGCAACGGAGTCCTTACAGAAACACCAGAGATGCGCGGCAGGGCTGCACAGGAGGAATCCAAGCACAGCAAAGAGCAGTCTGACTCTCAGGATCTCCCATCCCGAGTCCAGGCTCAGCAGGGCACCCACACCTCAGGGAGAGCAGCCTGGAGCCAGCTTGGCCAGACAGGGACGTGGGCCTGGATGTGTTACCATGGAGTGAGGGATGGAGAGCCCTGGCTGCCTCTGGGATCCCCACTGTGCACACCACGAGCTCTCTGCTGCATGCAGCACCATCCCCTGGGCTGCCCCCGGGTTCCCACTGCACACAGGCTCAGCTCCACACCTGGGCACCTCGGGCTGCTCTGCACGGGCTCTGCAGGCTGAGCCTCGCTTCCTGAGCTGCAGCCACCATCGTTTCTTCTTCCCCACTGCGGGTGAGGCTCAGCCCTGGCAGCAGCAGCAGGGAAGGAGCACCCTGGATGTGCACACAACACCCACAGGGCTCTGTGCCTCTCCCTGCCCAGCTCCTGCACTCCTGGGGACAGCAGTGACTTCCAAAGGGACCGAGGGCTGGGCTCTTCTGGAGTGCAATTCATCTCTGTGCACAAGGCCTGCACATCTTTTATTTTCAGGGGCAACACGAGTCATGGAGTGGTATGTTAATAGAATCTTCTCTGTTTATAGATATAGACTATTTATTTTCTAAGTCTTTTCAGTACCATCATGAAGATCTTCCAAGATCTTCTTGCCGTGAATCTGCTCCTTCCATTCACTCACATTTACACACCACTCTGCTGAGCAATAGGCACAGAACTCCTGAAGGGGGAAAACCCTCAGAAAGCCTCCAAAGCACACCCACACTGCCTCCTCCACGGGATTAAAGAGAAACTGGAGCAAGCACAGCCACCCTTGTGCTCTGCCAGCCATCCCAACTGCAGCACAAGAACAACAGTGTTGTCTCACCAGCCCAGGAAACCAACGCCACACAGAGAGATTGAGGGAGATCTCCTCACTAAATTGGGATTCGTGTGTTCAGTGAGAATTATCAAGGCACAAAGATGCTCCTGTTTGCTTTGATAACCCTCTGACGTGTGAAGGGCGAGCAGCAGTTTGGTGCCACACCAGCAAGGACTCGGTGACAGCTCCTGCAGCCCCTCCTGCAGCGAACTCTGGCTGGATTCCCACAGCAGCCCCTCTCTCCTAAGGCTCATCAAACAGCTGCAGGTCCAGGCGCACCACGATCTCCCCCGTGGGGACCTCGTGCAGGAGGAGACATTTTGTCACTGGTCCCTTGGAACCCTGGTCCTTCTTGATGTCTGCCACACGGATCTCTGTCCTGCCCAGAAAGTCTGGAATGCAGAAACACAGCGTGCTCAGGAAAGGGGGGCCAGAGCCTGCAGGACCTCAACTTCCACCCACACACACCAAAAAAGAAAACAAGCCTTCAGCCCAGCTCCAGCTGTGCACTTGAACAGGGCTA
Organism: Catharus ustulatus; assembly: GCF_009819885.2. NCBI lineage: Eukaryota > Metazoa > Chordata > Aves > Passeriformes > Turdidae > Catharus > Catharus ustulatus. The sequence goes on along the minus strand of NC_046222.1, from coordinate 123,968,933 downwards.
AAGGCTGCCAAGCTGCACAGCAGGGGATTTAGCCAGACCATGTCAAACAGCAGCAGCATCAAAACTGAACAGGCCCATGAGTGGAAAAACCCACTGTGGAGTTCACAGCTGCCTCACTTCAGGGACTTTTCATTTTATGATGTTAGCATAAGGCCAAAGTTCTCAGTTAACCCTGAGTGTGAACCTGCTGGAGGTGACAGAGCCAAGTAGGGCATCAGCCCAGCAAAGAGGTCAGTGAGCCAGTGCCAGTCCTGTGCAAACACTGCTGAGAGAGTGTGACTCCAAAATACACCCTGTGATGCCCCACATATTTATCTCAGCTTATGAAATAATGAGAGGAATCCCCATTCCTGGAAGTGTTCAAGGCCACTCTGGATGGGGTTTGGAGCACTGTGGACAGTGCAGTGTGTCCCTGCCCATGGAAGGGGCTGGAACTGGACGATCTTTAAGGTCCTTTCCAAGCCAAACTGTTCCATGATTCTGTCAGGTTTGGAATCCTGGGCTCATTTTTGCTACTGCTACTGCATATAACAGGAACTCAAAGTCATTTCTCTTCCCCCTGCTGAACCCATCTGAGTGCAAGCAGCACCCAGAGCTTTCTGGAGTCTTAGCAGAATTACAAACCACACTTTAGTTGTTGTCAAGTGCACAAGAAAAGGAGCTCTCAAAACCCAGAGGGAGCTGCATCCTTTTTGTGCTGACACTGGGCTGGAGCGAGGGTAAATTGATTCCTAAATATGCAGAGAGGGTCAGATCTGGGGTATCTTTAAAGATCATCCCCCAAGCCAGCCCACTGCCTCTGATCTGCTCCTCCTCAAGAAGAGCTCTGCAGATCCCCAGCAGGGCAGCCCTACGCACCATCCGGGGAGAACTGGTCCCGCTCGAACACCGTGATGCACAGCACGTCCTGCTCCAGGTCCTTGATGAAGAACTGGCAGTTGGAATTCCACTTGGGGTTCAGGGTGTCCTGGATGGTCTTGGTGATGTGGCACTGAGAGCCCATGGTCACCTCGCAGTAGGGGTTGCTTTTTCCTGGGAAGAGGGGAACAAACACAAACCAGTGGGGCTTTTTAGTGATCTGAGCTTCCTTCTGCTCCAGCAGAACTGAGCTGGGAAGGACCTTGGTTACACCAGGCCTCTGCCTCACTGCCTCTGTAACATCACAGTGAATGCTCTGCTCTGCTGGGTGCTGAGCACCCTCCACTCTCCCCTTCAGGATTTTATGGTTGTGTGGTGGAAGCTAAGCCAGTCTGAAACAAAATCTCCTGCAGGACCACAGCTCAGCTGCACAAATTCACCTCTGCCTAATCTGCCTTCATTAAACCCACATCATTTAATAAAATCATGTCTGGGACAGAGAGCCCCTGCAAAGTTCAGCTGACAAGTGGGAATCTCCTCTGGATGGAGCAAAGAAAGCCAAGGCACTCACCATGGGACCTGCAGGGTTTTAGTTCAATGCCTTCAACAACATTCACCATCAGCCTGCCAATGCCTGTGGCTCTCTGAGAGCGAACTGTGAAGGAACACAGGAGCAGAGAGAAATGTCACCCACTGGGTTTTCCTGCCCAGGGACTTCTCCACAAAAGATGAGACCCCCCCCATCCTATGCTGTACCTAAGTAGGCCTTTTCCCTCTTCTTCTTCTCAGTCTCTATGTAAAGCTCTGAAGCAGCTTTGATCTTCTGAACCCAGGCAGTCCTTCAGAAGGAAAGGAGAAAGAGAAGTTGCAAAATGCCATTTCCACTTTTCCCTGCTAGAGCACAGGAGACAAAACTAAAGCCCTCCCTCCTTCCCATCCCAGGCTCTGCCATCCCACAGCTGTCTGCCTGGAAGGGATCTTTCTGGAATTCACAGCACCTGTATGTCTGTGTGATGGAACCATCCCAAGGCAGCAAACCCCACCACACAAAGAAACCTCAATAGAACCACGAGCAGGAGATGCTTGGTCTAAAGAACATGTTGGCTTTCATCCAGCCCTTTTTTTTCCTGAAATAAACTGATTTCTTGGAGCCAGCAGGGCCAAGACACTGGTGCTGCTGAGGTGGCCACTGCCCTTGGTCCCTGAGATTTCCTACCCAGCTTTTCTGACTCTTGGGATTTCAACTTGGGGAGTCCTGGGCCCTTCTGAGGAATCATTTCATGCTTAGGAATCATCCTGAGTTGGGAGGGACCCACTTGGATCATTGAGTCAACAATGCCAGCCCATGCCTGAAGGAGCTGAGGGGGAAGGTTGACAGAAAAAAGGTGGCAGAAGGGCTACAGGGTGACCTCAAGGGCTGAGAAGAGCTGCTGTGACATACAAGGGAGCCAAGTCAAGGGGAGAATCTGGAAGCTGTGGGACAATTTGGAACACAGGACATTCATGGTTTGAGTTGGGGCATCCTAAAGCTCATCCAGCCCCACTCCCTCCCACGGGCAGGGACACCTCCCACTACCCCAGGTAACAGCAGAAGACAGAATTGCATCTTTTGGCTTCTTCACGTTACCATACAATATGAAATTCAGCCTAAACATCCACCCTCAGCCATTTCATCACTGGTCTAGCTGGAATTCAGGGAACATTATTTTCCCTCCTTTCCAGGAGGAAATACACCCAAGAAGGAATTTTCCAGTTTTGTTAAACAACCAGCTTGGAGGGAGCTCTGCAAGTTCCCACCACAACCATTCCCACCCTACATTGAGCAGACCTTTTGGAGGCCCACCAAGGCACTCACCTTTCATTAATGCTTTCAGCACGGAGCGTGTAGACTCTGTCAATGTGGGAGATGTGGAAGATGGGCTCATCTCCAGAAGGGTCTGTGGGTAATTTTACCAGTACCTCGTTTAGGAAAATGGGCTGTAAAACATCAGCAGAGCTGGAGTTGTACTGCAGAGCCTGCACACAGCAGCTCACAGCAGCTTCATTCCATTTCCCTTATCCCCCCTCCTGTCTTTCTGCAGCAAATTTAAAAGCTGACAAAGACAGAGGTGCCTGCATAGCCTGGAAACACTCCTGGAGAAGCCAAGCACAGCAGAGTTTCCTGCAGAAGCCAAGCACAGCAGTTCCTCCCCCAGAGAGCAGTGAGTGCTGCTCTCCCTCTGCTCCTCACACACGAGCCCTCATGGCAGAGTTTATCCAAACAAAACCTCCAAAGCATCTCTTTTATCCCACTGGAACCCACAGCCACCCTTCCTGCCATCAGCCCTGAACCCCAAAGCTTCCAAACCTCTTCTCTAGGAAGGCTCCTGCCCACTGCACACCCCAGAATGGAGCTGAGCCATCCCCACCCCCGAGTGGGAGCAGCACTCACAGTTTTGTACATTTTGTATTGCAGGTTGGACTTGGGGCTGAAGACCTTGTCTGTGCCAGAAGAGCCAAGAGGTTTTATGATCTGAGTGAGGAGGAGGAAGTCGTTGAAGAGAAAACCATAGAGCTCCTTGTTACTCTTGGCTTTATAGAGCTTCCCACTGTGCAGGAACTTGCGTGGTCCCAAGCAGTTTGTAACTGAATTAAAAACGAGTTGCTGCGAAAAGTAGAAGAAGAACAACAACGCACTGTATAAAGTGAAACAATCGGGGCTGCCCTGCAAGAGACCAAATACAGGTTTGAGTCCTGGTTCCAGAGTGTCACAGGGCTGTCCAGCCATGCCTCGAGCACCACAAGCAGTGCAAGCCATGGGAGGCTCCGTGGGGGCAGCCCCTGGGCAGGCAGGGGGAAGCCAAAAGCATCAGTGCCCCCTGGGCACACACATGCACCTCCAGGAGAGGGGCTGAGCCTGGCCTGGGTGAGCAGCAGCTCTGGGAGCAGCCTCTCCACAGGCTGAGCTTCCCTAAGGGCTGCATTCTGAATGGTTCCTTAATTCTTTATTCCTTAGTTCTGAGCTGTGTTTGAATTTCACCCCTTAAAACACCCCAAAGGATTCCAGATGGCCACAACACCCTGAGTGAGAGCTGCTGAGCACTGGGACAGGCCCAACCCCAGGCTCAGGGATCAGCAGAGTCCTGCCCTTGCCTGCAGTGCCATTTTCAGGTTTGTTGTCACCAGGGGATGGCACAGCCCTCACCAGCCTGGGCAGCTGGGTGTGGAGGGGCTGCTCTGGCATGGCTGGGCTCCTGCCAGGGCTGCTGCTGCTCTCAGGGTGGCACTGAGCACCACGGGCTCTGCCAGCTGTGCATCTGCTCTCCTGGGGCCAGGCACCACCTACAGAAGATAAAAGCAGCCCCTTCCTTCAGGCAGGGGGTGGCAGACAGCTGGATGTGCTGATACTGTCACACACTCCTCCTCCCAGAGCAGTCAGACTTCCTCAGGTGAAATGCAATTTTTCTGCTTTATCAACCAACCAGTGCTCATTATTTTTTTACCTTCTGGAATGGTGCATAGTTTGAAAATCAAGTTGTGATCTGTCTGCCTCTGTTACCTCCACCAACAACAAGAAAGCCATCAGATTATCTTCCCTCCTTTTGCAGAACATACAAACACAATATTTCTAGGAGCTTATCATGTAACCACAAAAAATAGCATGGCATGGGAGGCAGGGATTCTCCCTGTAAAGTCTCCAGAGACCTGATCAGTATTCTCGAGTTTTCAAATGTATACAAAGCTTTATCACAGAAAATATTTCTAAATCTTTGGGTTTTAAAGCAGTCCAAAGTGGCCAGGTGCAGCTTTGGGGTGGGATACAGCAGTCCCTGTACACAGAGAACTGGGAACTGGCAGGTTGTGGTGGCAGATGGCAGCACTGGACCTGGGACTGCTGCACAGCCAGGCAACCAAGCAGGATTTACCCCGAGGGCAGGAACAGCAGCCAGGGTGGGAGCCAGGGTGGGAGCCAGGGTGGGAGGCAGGGTGGGAGCCAGGGGGGCGTGCAGGAGGGCAGGGAGCTGAGGACAGGTGGGGACAGGGGCTGGGCTGAGGGGATGATGATGATGGGGTGATGGGTGATGATGTGATGAGCTGGTGGGTTGGTGGGGTGGTGATGTGATACAGTGATGGGATGATGGGTGGTGGGTCAGTGGGTTGGTGGGGTGATAGAGTGATGGTGATGGGGTAATGGGATGGAGTGATGGGATGGGTGATGGGTGATGGGTTGGTGGGTCAGTGGGTTGATGGGTGGTGGGTCAGTGGGTTGATGGGTCAGTGGTCAGTGGGTTGGTGGGTGGTGGGTCAGTGGGTTGATGGGTCAGTGGTCAGTGGGTCAGTGGGTGGTGGGTGAGTGGGTTGACAGGGTGACACAGTGATGGTTGGTGGGTCAGTGGGTTGATGGGTCAGTGGGGTGGTGGGTCAGTGGTTGGTGGGTCAGTGGTTGGTGGGTCAGTGGTTGGTGAGGTGATGATGTGATGGGGTGATGGGGTGATGGGATGATGGGATAATGAGATGGGTGATGGGTTGGTGGGGTGATACAGTGATGGGTGGTGGGTTGGTGGGGTGATGATGGGTGGTGGGTTGGTGGGGTGATACAATAATGGGTCAGTGGTTGGTGGGGTGACACACTGATGGTCGGTGGGTCAGTGGTTGGTGAATTGGTGGGTCAGTGGTCGGTGGGGTGATGGAGTGATGGGGTGATGATGTCATGGGTGATGGGTTGGTGGGTGGTGGGTCAGTGGGTTGGTGGGGTGATGGGGTGATGTGATGGGTGACTAGTTGCTGGGTGATACAGTGAAGGGTGATGGGTTTGGGTGATACAATGATGGGTTGGTGGGTCAGTGGGTGATACAGTGATGGGTTGCTGGGTGATACAGTGATGGTCAGTGGTTGCTGGGTGATACAGTGATGGTCAGTGGATCAGTGGGTGATACAGTGATGGGTTGCTGGGTGATACAGTGATGGTTGGTGGGTCAGTGGGTCAGTGGATTGGTGGATGGTGGGTCAGTGGTCAGTGGGTTGGTGGATGGTGGGTCAGTGGGTCAGTGGTCAGTGGGTCAGTGGTCAGTGGGTTGGTGGATGGTGGGTCAGTGGTCAGTGGGTTGGTGGATGGTGGGTCAGTGGTCAGTGGTCAGTGGGTCATTGGTCAGTGGTCAGTGGGTCAGTGGGTCAGTGGGTTGGTGGATGGTGGGTCAGTGGGTCAGTGGTCAGTGGGTTGGTGGGTCAGTGGTCAGTGGGTTGGTGCATGGTGGGTCAGTGGGTCAGTGGGTTGGTGGATGGTGGGGCAGTGGTCAGTGGTCAGTGGGTTGGTGGGTCAGTGGGTTGGTGGATGGTGGGTCAGTGGTCAGTGAGTTGGTGGATGGTGGGTCAGTGGTCAGTGGGTCAGTGGGTTGGTGGATGGTGGGTCAGTGGTCAGTGGGTCAGTGGTCAGTGGGTCAGTGGGTTGGTGCATGGTGGGTCAGTGGTCAGTGGGTGATACAGTGATGGTCAGTGGGTCAGTGGTCAGTGGGCGGCCGCTCCGTGTCCCAGCGCTGCCCCGCTGCCGTGGCCGGCGCGGCTGAGCCCGGTTACCTCGGAGAGGCCCTCGCACTGCACGTGGGCCTGGATCCACTCCAGCCTGTCCGAGTTCTCCTTCTCCCGCACGCCCTCGTTGACCTGTGAGCACAGCTCCTCCGCCTTCTCCAGGGCGTGCTTCAGGTGGCTGTGGTCAGGGTGGTTCTCTGGGGTGTTCTCTATGATCTGCACACACACAGAGCCAGCATCAGGCCCAGCTGCCCTGGCCCTGGCAGCCCCACACCTGCACTGCAGGGTTTAGAGCCAGCCAATACACCCCATGTTTGTTTTCCTCCTTGGCAGACATGGAAATGGAGACAAACACCCTTTGGGAAGAGCTGGATTGCAGGCCTGCCTGCACAGCCTCTGCACCAGGACACTGCTGGCTCCTCTGCCAGAACACACATTGCAGCCAAGCACAGAAATGCAGCCAGGACTGCTGAAGGAATCCCTTAAACACCAACATCCAAGCCTGTGAAAGCCTTGGGCCATGCTCCATGGTGTTATTTGGGATGGGAAGTGTTAAGCACAAATGGAAGTTAGGAAAGGGCTGTAAATCCTCCAGCACCATCAGCTGCATGGGGGGAACCTGCAGCAACCCAGGCTCAGCCCATGGGGAGGGAATGGCTCTGAGGGGAAAGGCAAATATGAGCCTGAATTATATATATATCTGAATTTTAAATTTTCACTCAGCACTCGCAGCCTTCTGGTTCTTTGGGTGCAAGCTTCACCTCTGCTTCAAATGGAAATATTGAATAATTTCACCAAAGCCCAAGGAATGATCCCATTTTCTGTACTGGAATCAAGGATTAAAGGACATCCCACCTTCCCCAGCACATCAGAAATCCCACAGTGACAAAGCCTGACACAAACAAGGAGACAACCCTGTAATTAAGGTGTAAGCAAAGCAGCACCAAACCCCTCATGTGTGCAAAGGAACGTACATTTTTAATTATTAGTGGGTATCTGGTTACCCGTTGCATAGGCTTTAGTAGAAAACTTGATAGTGGCATTCCTTTACAGCGAGGATCCATTGCTAACCTCTGAAACATTAGAGAGGTAAAATCTGGTTAGTCAGGTGGCTGGAACCCTGAGAAATGAGCTCCTCCAAGAAAGGAAAAGGGAAGGCAATAAATGAGCACCAATCCTCAGCTAAATCTGCTCTGAGATCCCATCAGTGGGAGAACTCCTTGTGGTTTTTACAACACTGCTTCACCTGCCTTGTCTGGACAGGAATCCCAGAATCACCAGAGCCCTCCAGGATCCCCCAGTGCCACCCCAGTGCCACCAAACCCTGTCCCCAAGGGCCACATCCAGCCTGTTCCTGAGCACTGCCACAGACAGTGACTGCAAACCTCCCTGGGCAGCTCATCCCAGTGCCTGATCCCTCTACGAGAGGAAAATTGTTTCCAATCTCCAATCTGCCCCTCCCCTGGTGCAATTTGAGGCCATTTCCTCTCCTCCTTTCCCTGCTGTTCCCTCCTGGCAGGGACTTGTGCAGAGCCACAAGGTCCCCCCTGAGCCTCCTTTTCTCCAGGCTGAGCTTTCCCAGCTCCCTCAGGAATTCTCCAGCCCCTTCCCAGCTCCCTCAGGAATTCTCCAGCCCCTTCCCAGCTCCCTCAGGAATTCTCCAGCCCCTTCCCAGCTCCCTCAGGAATTCTCCAGCCCCTTCCCAGCTCCCTCAGGAATTCTCCAGCCCATTCCCAGCTCCCTCAGGAATTCTCCAGCCCCTTCCCAGCTCCCTCAGGGATTCTCCAGCCCCTTCCCAGCTCTCTCAGGAATTCTCCAGCCCATCCCCAGCTCCCTCAGGAATTCTCCATCCCATTCCCAGCTCTGTGCCCTGCCCTGGACATGCCCCAGCCCCTCCAGGTCCTGTCCAGGTGAGTGGCCCAGCAGTGCACACAGCCCTCCAGGTGAGCCTCACTCCTCCAGCAGCTCAGCCAGGTGAGAGGATGCAGAGAATCCCCAGGGGCTGCTGCCCCTCTTACCTTGACAAACTCCTTGAAGTCGGGCACTTCATCTGTTTTCTGCTGGATGAGGGCAGCCCCGTTGAGCTGGCAGCTGCAGAACCTGATGTAGGGCTGCATGTGGGGCAGCTGGGCTGTCAGGATGTCCCCAATCATCTTCACTGGCATCTTCTCCCCCGACATCTTCTTCCTCACACGCAGGGCCCTGAGCAGGAGCAGGGCACGGGGTTGGACAAAGAGCCACTCCTCAGTTATGGAACAAAGGGGTGGGTTCTTGTTCATTATGGAAACCCAGAGAAGGATAAAGACATCAGCCACAAGATTTACTGCAAGGATAAAATAACCCAGGCTGCACCCTCAGGCAGCAGCTCTCCCTCTCCTGGAAATCCAGCTGCTGCCTGGCTTTAATGCCACATCAGAGGTGACAGAAAGAGGAGGGCAATTTCCTCTTCTATTGGTTTAGAAAGAGAGTTACTCATGTGTGTGTGTGAGGGAGGGGAAAACCTCATCACTTTGAGTTTTTAGCTTGGTTTCCTAAGGAAAGCTTCATTGTCACTTGTCCTGTAACCACCACACCTTTTCAGCTTGTGGGCCATTTTCAAATGCATGTATTACAAAGCTGTAAAATCCCTGTAGGTTCAGTGAAAACTAGCAGCTCAAAAATAATTTTATTAATGCTTTTTGTTATCAAGGTGAAGGTTGAACTGTGCCCACTCAGTTTCTCTGGCAATGGCTCTCAGGACAGTGATCTGGGGCAGCAGCACCCAGAGCCTTTGCAGAGGGGAGCTCTGGGCACAAATCCTTTGGAACCAGGGAAAGTCCTGCCCTGTGGGAAGCCCTGCTCCTGGGGGAAGAGGAGGATTTGACTTCTGGAGCAGGAACAAAGTGAGTGCAAATGGCAGAGAACTGCTGGGTTCTTCTCACCAGCTCACAGCAAACACTGCCCCCAGTTTGCTTCTTCCCACATGGAGAAACATATGGCCCTTCTGGTTAGGATTTGTCAAAAGGGCAAATATTTGCATGCAGATAAAAGGAGAAGCAGGGGGAGAGGCCCAGGGTTCTGTTTTTGTGAAGTATGGGGGGAAAAAACCAACTTACTTCAGTAGTTTTATATTGCACATAATCAGCTCCTTCCAATTAACAAAAATCATGGCAACTTCTTTTTCTGTGACCAGCTCAGACTCCATCAGGGGTTTCTGGAAGATCTGGGGAGGCAGAAGTGAGGCCATTTAGAGTGCACAGGGTAAGTACAAACAGACTCCCATCGTGTTCCCTGGGATGGCTGGGACTAAGGAGACCCTCAGGCATCAGGGGCTTTAACAGGGAATATTCTGAATTTGTAGGGGAGGTGGCGTTAATTCTGATCTGGATAATCTGTTTGACACCTGGGAATTGTAGCAGAGGTGTCCTGCAAAAGATCCCAGGATTCCTTTGATAATGCAACTGAAAATAGATTTTAGTTTGGATTCTTTTATGGAAGGTCTGATTCCTCTGAGAGTCCCAGGTTTGCATATCTTGAACTCTTATTCAAAAAAGGGCTTTGCTTCTCTGCCAAAACAATTGTCTATAGTTGTCTGTACTGATTCCTTCTTTCCCTACCTCTAAAGCCAGTCACAGGCAGTGATAACTGAGCCCCAAGCCTAGGGAACGTGCTTCAGTTCACAACATTTGTTTAAGTGCCAGAACTTCCACATGAGAAATAAACACTGAGAGTCAGGAGCAAAAGGGATTTGCTAAAATGATCCTTCAAACATCAGCAATTTGGTGATGGAGGCACTGGGGATTGCCATGGTTTGCACCCACCCCCAGCTGTACCTGTATCTGTGTATCTGTGTTTGGATCTATATCTGTATCTGTGTATCTGTATCTGTGTTTGTATCTGTGTCTGTGTCTGTATCTGTGTATCTGTATCTGTGTATCTGTGTCTGTGTCTGTGTATCTGTATCTGTGTCTGTATCTGTGCATCTGTATCTGTACCTGTATCTGTGTCTGTATCTGTGTCTGTGTCTGTATCTGTGTATCTGTATCTGTACCTGTATCTGTGTCTGTATCTGTGCATCTGTATCTGTGTCTGTGTCTGTATCTGTGTCTGTATTTGTGTATCTGTATCTGTATCTGTGTCTGTATCTGTGTATCTGTGTTTGTATATATATCTTTACCTGTGTCTGTATCTGTATCTGTATCTGTATCTGTGTCTGTATCTGTGTCTGTGCATCTGTATGTGTGTTTGTATCTGTATCTATATCAGGGCACAGCAGGAACTCTGCCCAGTGCAGATCAGGAATTCTCCCCAGTGCAGATCAGGAACCCTGCCCAGTGCAGATCAGGAACCCTGCCCAGTGCAGATCAGGAACCCTGCCCAGTGCAGATCAGGAACTCTGCCCAGTGCAGATCAGGAACCCTGCCCAGTGCAGATCAGGAATTCTGCCCAGTGCAGATCAGAACTCTCCCCAGTGCAGATCAGGAATTCTCCCCAGCACAGAACTGCTCTGGCTGGGGAGGAGTGGCCCGAGGCCGCGGCGCTGCCCCACCTCTGTCACCAGCTGCAGGTCGTTCACGTAGTTCTCCTCGGTGACGATGAGCTCGTGGATGTAGCCCTGCCTCTTCCTCTCGGTGGGGGTCAGCATGTCCAGCAGGTGCAGGTCAGCACACCCTGCAAAACACAACCAACAAAAGCACCCCGGGCTTTACTCTGGCTCTGCAGAGGGACTCCCACCTGCTCTGCTCGTTGTTGCTCCCAGGGCACAGCAATGCCTTGTCTCTCAGTGACTCCAACATTCCATTTAACACCTTTTTCATTTCTTACAGCAAAGCCCATCTCTGTGTGTCAACTCTTCCCTGCTCCAAGTCTCCCTCACCTCTGCCTGCTGTTCCCAACCTCACCCTGGAGACCTGAGCCCTTGGGTTGTGTCACTGCAATCCCACCTGGATGGCTGCAATGAAAAAAGGGGAGGAAAATGCAGAGATATCCCAGAGGGATCAGGGAGTGCTCCAAGGGGCACTTTGGAATGACTCCCTCAGCTGATGGATGCTCCATGTCCAAGGCTCACCTTTACCCTTCTGCTCAAAGAAATCCTGCTCAAGAAGGGCCTGCAGGGCCTTCAGTTAAAACCTGGTTCTAAATACTTGGAGGGCTTGGGCCAGGACATGCAAAGGTCACTGCAGGTCCCCAGAGTCCCTGATTTCTGGGCCAAGCCACAGGGCTGGATTTTGTTCTCCTTTCTGTTTAAAAGCACAGGAAAAAGTTGGCACTGAGAGCTCCTCTTCCATCATTTTGTCCTCTCAATGTTGCAAACCTCCCTTGCACTGATCCCCTGTAGATGGGAGGATTTTTACATCAATTCCACAATCCCAAATTTTGTTCCCTACTCTGAATTAGACAGAACATTTAATTCCATTCTTTCTGCTGTAGGCTGTTATTTTTCAGCTGAGCTTAACTGAGTTCTTCTGAGTCTGGAACACAGAATGTTTTCTCCCAGTTTTTGCTACTTTTCTGCATAAAACACAAGGCATTTCAAAAAGCAAAGTTGATTTCAAACAGGTGGAAAATGTTTGGCTCTAAAAATTATCTATTTCAACTATTTTCACACAACCAAAATTCCCCAGCTGAATTCTTTCCCTCACCCCTTGGCAAATTCATGGAAACAAACTTTCCTTATGGAAACATCAGGCCCCAGGTAACTCTTTCAGTTCTTTGAATATAAAGTTAATATTTAGGGAGTATTTCCTGCTTTTTTGGCTTCCTGAATGGAGCTCAGACAATGCCACTGGGAAGGCCCAGGTGTTTCACCATTATTTCCATGGAACACCAGCAGCATCTGCTTTAACTGACCTGTGCTCCTGAAAGGGGAATGATGGATTTGACTTCAAAATAACAAAACAAACAAACAAAAACACCAACCAAAGATTAAAAAAAAATCAAAAGCAAAAACCAAACCCAAACAAAACCAAATGAAGCAAACCCAGGAAAGGAGATCAGACACTCAGGGTTGTTTGCTGTGACTCTGAGGCTGGCAGGGATCAGGGTGGGAGCAGGGATCAGGGTGGGAGCTCAGGAACACTGCCAGGGCTCCCTGAGACACAGGATGCCACAGCCCTTCACAAAGTGCAATTGGAACTTTGCTTGGAATAAAAAGCAGATTTGCAGAATTATCAGTTTTATGCCAGAACAGTGAATTTTGGCCCCTTTCAAGAGCCAGAAGTTTCATCTCAGTTGAAGCAATGCCTGATTTCAGAGCAGTTTCTTTGGTACCAAGGACACCAGGGGTCTCAGAAACAGCCCCAGTTCTCCCAGTGCTTCATTAGAAGAGAACCAAGTGTTTAATTACTTTTCCTTGGGGAAGTTCTTGTTCAAAGATGTGCTGACCTTGGCCTGAAGGTGATTTCCAGGCACCACCCCTGGGAGGGAGCACTGACACTTGGAATAATGAACCATTGCAGTGGCTCCAGCTGGGCTGTGAATGGCTGCTCCCAACCACCACACTCTGCTTTTGGATATGAAACCTTTGGGGAAAAAAGCCCAAATCTGAGCAGGACATCCCAGAGAGACTTTCCTGGAAGGGGATTTTCTTTGTGAGGTGCACAAGGACAGAGATTTTTCTTGTCTTTGTATTAAGAACACTGAAGAGGAAGTGGATTCCTTTCCAAGTGGGAATGTCTGGCTCGTTTTTCATGGATGCCAAAGATCTTTGGTGAACTGAATTCCACTGATCACAGAATCACTGAATGGTTTGGGTTGGAGGGAACTCAAATCCCACCCATCCCAGCCCTGCCATGGCAGGGACACCTCCCACTGTCCCAGCTGCTCCAGCCCCAGTGTCCAACCTGGAACTGAACATTCCAGGGATCCAGGGGCAGCCACAGCTGCTCTGGGAATTCTTGCATCAATCCAGTAAAGCCAGGAAAGGAAGGGAAATGACAATAATGAACTTGGTTGGTTCTCAGCAGAGTGAATCCAGGAATTCTGCCATTCTGGCTGGACTTGGAGAACCAACAGACAAATGTTGGAACTGCAAATCTGTGCCTTGACCTCCCAGCACCACAGTCCCTGCAATTAATGCGCTCCAGAAATGCAAAAAATCATTTCCAATCTCTCTGTACAGAATAAAGATGTTGTTCCTCTTCCTGACAAAGCCAGCCCTGAAGGTCTGTGTCTCCCAAGATAAACACTGAGCCTGAAACAAGATGCTGCTTTTTGGGAAGGGAGGTTCTGTAGGAATCACTGTCCCACATCCATGGCCAGAGCTGCTGATTCCTTTTCATGTGGGGAGGTTTCTAAGCAGGGCCCTGCCAGATTTCCTGTAAGCCTTGTGCTGGCCCAGCCTGCAGTGACAAGGTCACAGCAGACAGGAATCTGTCCTGATGGAGGGAACCAGGAGCAGGCAGAAATGATGTCACAGTTTTCCCCCAAATCCTTAATGAGAAGGGAACAGCACAGCAGGAGAGCAGCCCTTCACTCAGGTAAATCATTCACAGAATCCCAAATCCCTGGGGCTGGAAAATCCCTCCCAGGTCATCCATTCCCAGCTGTGCCCATGGCCACCTTGTCACCCTGAGTGCCACCTCCAGGTGCCACCTGCAGGGATGGGCACTGCAAACCTCCCTGGGCAGTGCCAATCCCTGAGCTCCCTTTCCATGGGGAAATTGCTGCTGCTGTCCCCCCTGAGCCTGCCCTGGCCCAGCCTGAGGCCGTTCCCTCTCCTCCTGTCCCTGTTCCTGGAGCAGAGCCCGACCCCCCCTCCCTGCCCCTCCTGGCAGGGACTTGTGCAGAGCCACAAGGTCCCCCCTGAGCCTCCTTTTCTCCAGGCTCAGCCCCTTCCCAGCTCCCTCAGCCCCTCCTGGGGCTCCAGCCCCTTCCCCAGCTCCATTCCCTGCCCTGGAGGGGCCTCAGCAGTGCTGAGTTATTTAAATCACAGCATTTCAACATTCAGCTTTCTTAGCACCAATTCCCTTGAAATCTGCTGGGATGATCCCTCACAAAACCCCAGGCTTTTGGTGAGGACATTGCCTGGGATCAAACTGATCTCTCCATCTCTAATATCTGCAATGCCCAGTCCCATTTCTCAGCTTTTTTCAATTGTTTCAGCACACTGGGAATTTCTCAAGCAGATCCAGTGTGGCCATTTCCTGGCAGAGCAGAGCACTTCCCTCTGAGGTGCCTGGAAGGAGCTGGAACAAGCCTGGGCAGCCCCACTGGCAAAACCTGAAGCATTTTAGTGGTGGAATTGTCCTCTCTGGAAGTGTTTGTGGATGTGGCACTTGAGGATGTGCTTCACTGCTGGTGGTTCCAACCTCAAACATTCCATGAGTCACTCATTCTACCAATCCCTTTCCAGAGGCTGTTTGGGGACAGCAAAATCCTACATGGGAGGGCAAGAATGGATCAAAAAATGTAAATTACAGAGTTAACCAAGCCCTGGAATGGTTCAGGAACTAAATCTCACTCTAAATTGTGTCTGAACCTCTGGGCACTCAGGGCACAGAAGCAGCAGAGCCACAAGCAGCAGCCACAGGTCCCAGCAGAAGGAACTGCACAATTCCTATTCCCCAATGCACAGGGAATGCCACAAATAAAGGGGCTGTGCAGGCACTTCACTTGGAGCCAGGAATGTGGGAACCAAATGCAGCATTTTAAGTGTTCCAACCTTTTATCCAACAACATTTCATTACTTTTTCTCTTTCATCTGGCAGAGGGACAGCTCTGATCTGTGCTCCTGGCACAGAGACAGCACCAGGGAGAGGCTGGAGCTGGGCCAGGAGGAATTTAGGGTGGATTTTAGGGCAAGGTTCTTCCCCAGGAGCTGCCAGGGATGCCCAGGCTGGGATTTTGGGGGTCTGGGATTGGGTGATCTCCGGGGGTTTATTCCAGCTCAGTTCAAATGCTCTCTGCTCATCAAAGTCCCCAGGTGGGCAGTGGAGTCTTGGTGAAAACCATTTTTCATTTTTAACTGCAGCAGGACAAGTCCTGAAGCCCAAAGGTCACCTCAGCACTTTGTTCCCTGCTTTGCCAGTTCAACTGATGCAGGAATATCTGAGGTATATTGTTCCTGAATCCACTGAAGTTGTCTAAACTAAAGTTGTAAACAAGTCATTTGTCATCTGAATTTAGTGCACAGAATTTGCTATTTAACAAGTTAAATAGCTGGAGTCAATAAGCACAAAGAACTTAAAAGTGCTTTAAAACCAGAGAACAAAACCAGAATTTCAGCCATTTTGGTTATGGGAATAAAGTGTGCTCAGTGAGCTCATGGCGACAGAAAGTGAAGCCACTAAAGCTCCAAAAGAATTGAGGTTTTAATAAAGCTGATCCTGAATATAAAGCAAAATCTTCTTGACAAACCCACGTTTTAGACTTAAGAGTTGTCTTGGACAGGCTTCAAGTGTTAAAAAGAGTCAATTCTCTGAAAGAACATCCATGGGAATTCTTTGTCAGTTGAATACAGAGGGAATTCCCACAAACAGTAAAACCAGTGAAGAATAAAATCCAGAAGCACTGGCAGGGTCTGCAATTCCAGTTTCCTCTCCATCCCTCAAGTGGCAATTCCTGTGCAACAGGAGAAGGCACCTGGCACAGGGGAGTGAGGATAAAGAACCAATTCACAGAATCCCAGGATGATTTGGGTGGGAAGGGATTTTAGGGATCATCCAGTGCCACCCCTGCCATGGCAGGGACACCTCCCACTGTCCCAGGCTGCTCCAGCCCCAGTGTCCAACCTGGAACTGAACATTCCAGGGATCCAGGGGCAGCCACAGCTGCTCTGGGCAGTCACTGTCAGACTCCCTTTGTCACATATATACACACAGATATATATTTATATGTATTTATATCCATAAGGACAAGTGCAGACAGGTGAAGCAGTCACTTTGTGACTTGTTCCCTGCAGCTCAGGGAGAGTCCCTGATGAGGAGGAGGAGGATGAAGCACTTCCTGCAGAGCTGCCAGGGCACCCTTAGGGACTCCTGGAGGAGATGAACATTACAGGGATTTCAAATGAACATTACAGGGATTTCAACATCTGTCACTTCAGCCACAAGGGAGTTCTTTGTCTGGGACTCTGTACATGAGATTGATTTTGCTTTTCTACCTGAGGAGTCCTGGCACAAGCAGGGCCTGGTGTGTGCTCAGGGGGGACAGCAGCAGGAATTTCCCCATGGAAAGGGAGCTCAGGGATTGGCACTGCCCAGGGAGGTTTGCAGTGCCCATCCCTGCAGGTGGCACCTGGAGGTGGCACTCAGGGTGACAAGGTGGCCATGGGGACAGCTGGGAATGGATGACCTGGGAGGGATTTTCCAGCCTCAGGGATTTGGGGATTCCCTGAGGCTCAGAGGGACAACTCCAGACTGTTCCTCCCAGGTCACTGCAAAGCTGCCCCAGGAGCTTTTAGGACTCTGATTTTTGAGAGGCTCCAGTCTCAGCCCCTGGAAGCCACAGGAGAGAATCTGCTCCTGCAGGGCTGGAGGAATTTCATTTTTCCTCTCACTTGATGTAAAGAAAAAGAAAAGAGCAGCACCTGAATCCCCTACAGCTGAACTACTGCAAATATTTCACTGCAGATTCAATTTGTAGCTCTGGCCTGAAGTCACAGAACCCACAATGCTCCCAAGGGTTTTTAGTTGAGTCAGTTTTTCAACTCAGCAGCTCAGGATGGGAAAAGAGAGAGATCCTCTTGTTCAAATATCAGTTCATGCACAAAATATTGCCAGAGTGGAGTCAAACCTGGCTCCATCCCCTCAGAAAGCACTGAAAAATCACAAGTGGGATGTGCTGTTCCATTTCTGCAGCTGTCAGCAAGTGGCCATGATGGAGAAGAATTATTTTTATGGTAGAAATGAAAGATGTATTACTATTTAAATATTGTTCTAAAAAGAAGGAACATCTCTCCAGCTGTCCATATTTTCAGACTTGAGCTTCTGGCATAAAACACATCCCAAATCCAGGTAAACCCATGGCAAACCAAGGAAGAAGATTTAATTTATCTATAAAAAAAAATCCAAATCCCCTGATTGGTACCACGTAGAAACACTGGGTAGGGAATCAGAGAATCCCAGAACATGCTGAGCTGGAAGGACCCACCCCTCAACCAGAGGAGCAAAAGGCTGCAGATAATGATGATGAATCTGAGTAATTGCAGTGAAACAGCAGTGAAAGAACATTCCAAGAAGCCAGGAATGGTCCCTGAGGGGCACAGGGCTCCAGGCTGGAATCCCTCGGAGCTCTCCCGGCGTGACCCAGCAACGAGACAACAAACACGTGTCGGCCTCTTTTGTACGAAGGATTTAATTCTCTATACATGGAACTAATTGGAAAGGCTGTATTACAGTTGTTAAAGCTGCAGGTTTTTATATATTTATATAATTTACATTCATAGTGATGAAATACTGAAGTGCAACTGAGTAAGGAGCTTCGCTTGTCCTTTGCACCGCAGGACGGGTCGGGAGCGGGGAGCTGGGCTGGGAGTGCTACAGGCTGCCAGCAGGGGCTGGGGGACAGAAACCAGGAGTAACTCAGTGGTAAATCATTAGTAGCAGGGCTCTGTTGGTGTTGGGAGGAGGGCACTGCCAGCACCAGGCATTCCAGCACTAACGCTACACAGACGGACACAGCGCGGCTACGACTCCACTGAAAGCTCCGTTTCAGATTAATCGGTAGAAATTCCACAGTCTAGTTTAAAAAAATGTAAACATTGGAGAATTAATTGCAGGGAGATAGTTCTATACATTCGTTCTTGTCAGGAGAATGACTGGTTCAGAACGTGGTGCTGCACACAAAGCACAGGGGGGAATTGCACATTCCTGCCCCGGGGTGGGGCAGGGACACACAGGACCAGGCTGTTTGCTCACTGTTTGCAGCTACAACCATGTGCAAAATCAAATCAAAACTCACTCCGGGTCTGCCTCTGGGCATTTCCCCTCTCCACAATGGGTTACACACTCAACAACAACACCTGGTACAAACAGTACAGGAACTACAACAAAACACCTGCAACCGGGCACATTGAAACCTCCTTAAACTGATTTGAACTCCTTCTGTTCTTTTGTAATTAAAAAACAAAAACAACAACCAAAAAAAGAAAATTAAAATAATAATAATAAAAAAAAGGACATATTGACAACACTGGACAAGTGAACAATAAAAAAGAAAGATACATAAAGTCTCCAATTCATGGACATTTGGAACAATTTTAATAGCACATGCAGCATTCCTTGATAGTGGGTCTTTTTGCACAAACAAAATTGCAATGAAGAAATTTAATTTATACTTTTCCTTTAAAAGGCTAAAATATATCTTTAAAAAATATTTTTTTTTAAAACTACCAAAAGCACCTGTGCAAAGGTGGAAAAATTAGTTTGGTAACTCTGAAAGCCACAAAAGGACCCACTATCCTCTGATTTTTTTTTATATTTTTTTGCGTGTGTGTGGTTTTGTTTTGTTTTGTTGGCTTTTGTTTCGTTTTGAATCAGTTTAATTTTGTCAGTAATTAACTCAACCATTGCGATTCCATGCAACTAAGTGTGAAATGAGGTAAAACTGCTGTGCAGTGTGTTCTTGACTCAGAAGGCAGTAGATGATCATGCTGGAAGGCACATGATCAAGGCTGCATCTCCCATCACCCATGGGATAGTGGGTCTCTTTGAGGACTTTCAAGCCTGAGTGGGGGATGGACAACATATGATTCCTAGAAAAAGGAGGAAAACAACACATAAGCAAAACAAAACAATGAGCAAATTCAAGCTAGGGAAATGAGGCAGGCACGGAGCAAAAAAATGATGGGGTGTGGGGAGGTGCTCTGGGGATGGGAAGAAAAGCCAAAGCAAGCAGACCAGGGGGGACAGGAGGAGCTGGGGCTGCACAGGGACACTCACACTGCTGGCTGGGGTCCGTGTCCGTGGTCAGCTTCACGTAGTTGGAGGGGAAGAGCCCCACGTGGCCGTTGGCCTCCCCCTTCCACCAGTCGGGGTCGTCCCTGCTGAGCACGGTGATCAGCTGGCCCTTGCTGAACGCCAGCTCGTCGTCGTTCTGCGCGCTGTAGTCGTACATGCCGATCACCTGGCACACTGTGGGGCACAGGGGTCACCTGGGACTGCATCCACCTCCCTGCCATCCCTCCCCAAGGAGCCACCCCCACGTTCTACATGTGTCCCCAAGTGTCACCTTCCCGCGTGGTGTTTGCTGGTTGTGATCTCTGAGTGCTCCAAATGTGATTGAAGGTTGAGAAGGAGCCCGGGGATCCCTGATCCACCCCCCAAAATCCCAGCCTGGGCAGCTCCTGGAGCTGTGCCCGTTCCCTGGGGAGCCTCTGGGGGAAGAACCTTGCCCTAAAACCCAACCTGAGCCATGGATGATACAATTCCTCCAAAGCCATCTTCCCCTGGAACTTGCTATAATAGATAAGGTATCCTAGACACCAAGGTTGAGCCAAATTCCTTAAGAATTTGGTCACTCTCCTAACACTTTGGAAGATAACTGGTTAGAAATTAGTTTGTGTAATTGGTCAGTTCACCTTTAGAACTTCTCACTTAGATTGCACGCTGTTCTTTGTATAAACTTTTATTGTAGTTTGAATCCTCCCTGAACCTATAAATATGACTGTCTGCCCTTTGTTCTGAGAGACCACCCTTCACATGAAATATTCTTGTGGAACTCATCAAGTAAGGTCTCTGGTTTTTCTCTGCTGGCTAAATGTGAGCTTTTCTGAGAGACAGCTAAATGTCAGCACTCTCTGGCCCTGGTAAATACCACCAGGGACCAAAAAAAGAAAATCACATTTGTGGCGCCTCAAACAGTGTCTGAAAACTGAGTTTTCCCACTGATGAACGGCAGTTCTCAGAACTGATCCATCTTCCAGTCATCAGCACCCTTCAGAACCTGCTCTTTGCTGTAAAAAGAGCAGCATCTCCTGAAGGAACATGGGACAACCTCAGAAATCCACAGCTGAGACCCAACCAAGTCAGCACAAACCAGCAGCAGCTCAACCTTGGTATCTTGGATACTTTATCTATTCTAGCAAGCTCCAGGGGCCAGGGGGAGATGGCTTTGGAGGAATTGGATCATCCACACTGAGCCTGCCCACACTGCCCAGAACAGCTCCAGGAGCCTGCAGTGCCCAGAGCCCATCCTAGGCTCAGCTCAGCCCTCCCCAGAGTGACTCCAGGGCTTTGAAAATCCCCAAAAGTTTCATGGAATCCCAGCAGGGCTCAGGTTAGAAGGGACTTTAAAGCCCATCCAGTGCTACCCCTGCCATGGACAGGGACACCTTTCACCACCTCAGGGGGTTTCTAACCTGGCCTGGGGACAGGAAAATGTGGGACACATTTGAACTTCCACTATTGGAATCTAAAAGAAAGCCAATGGTGATGTCCTTGTTGTCCCAGTGATGTTTTCAGAATAAAAAAATCTTGGAAAATCCAAGAGAAAATTAAGAGAACTGGACAAAAAGCATCCCAGGCCATGCTGCTCTGCTGCACCCCAGCACTGGCTCCAGCAGGGATTTTGTGTTTCCTTGCAGTGGAACTCATCCAGTCTCAGAGTGCAGCTGGTTCTGCTCACTTCTCACAAAGCAGCTCCCTGAATTCTCTGAAGCAGCAGGACTGTGTAGTTAAATAAAGAATCCCCTCTGTTTCTCTGCTGCTTTCTCTTTGCCAGGCCACAGGGCTTCTGGTTTTTCCCACCAGACATCAGACCTCTCTTAATGAGCCTTGCTGGCAGCTTCTCTCCAGTGGATTAATCCTAAAATTTGCTTTTATTTTCATCCTTGTGCCAAGCCAGCAACTTACTTCAATTTGCCAAACAGCTTCTCTCTTTTTTAAAAAAATTACAGTTTAATTAAGATGTAAAAAGTACTAAAATTTTATTCTGTAGAATTTAGCATGTGGGGAAAGTCCAAGATTGCCAAACCTCAAATAATTAAAAAAATATATTAAAAAAACTCTCATATTTCCTTGTAAAAGGTTGTGTCTCAATGCTGAGCTACCATTCCAAATCTGAATTGCAGGAGGCTTCAGAGAAGGCATTTTGTGGATCTTTAGAACAACCACCAGCTCCACAAAGACAGGATGATGGAGTGGGACGTGGAAAGGCCCTTCCAGCCCAGCCATGCTGGGATTCTGTGACCCTGTTCATGTTCCTTGGCTCCTGTGTCCTTTCATAAACCCCAAGTGCAGGAGGAAAGTTCCCTCCCCATGGGGGGTGTCCCATGGTCCCCCAGGACAAACAGAATGGGATAATGGGATGGGACGGGATACAGGGATGGGATGGGATGGGATGGGATACAGGGATGGGATACAGGGATGGGATGGGATACAGGGATGGGATACAGGGATGGGATGGGATGGGATGGGATACAGGGATGGGATGGGATACAGGGATGGGATACAGGGATGGGATGGGATGGGATGGGATACAGGGATGGGATGGGATACAGGGATGGGATACAGGGATGGGATGGGATGGGATACAGGGATGGGATGGGATGGGATACAGGGATGGGATACAGGGATGGGATGGGATGGGATACAGGGATGGGATACAGGGATGGGATGGGATGGTGCAGGGCAGGCTGCCAGGGCTCACCTGAGGCTGCTGCAGGCCTGGGCAGCTCGGTGGGGGTGCTCTTGCTGGTGCCAGGGCTCAGCAGTTTGACGTAGTTGGCCGGGAACCAACCGATCTGGCGCTTCTTACCCCGCGCCTGCAGAGACAGCGCCGGTCAGCTGAGCTCAGCCTAACACCCAGAGCTGGGCTCAGGAGCTGAGCTGAGCTCAGCCTGGCACCCAGAGCAGGGCTCAGGAGCTGAGCTGAGCTCAGCCTAACACCCAGAGCAGGGCTCAGGAGCTGAGCTCAGCCTAACACCCAGCAGGGCTCAGGAGATGAGCTCAGCCTGGCACCCAGAGCAGGGCTCAGGAGATGAGCTCAGCCTAACACCCAGAGCAGGGCTCAGGAGATGAGCTCAGCCTGGCACCCAGAGCTGGGCTCAGGAGGTGAGGTGATCCAGCTCACAGGGGAAAGTGCATTGGTTGGAAAATCACCTGCTCTGGGGCACTAGTTGAGTATTACAATATTAACACAGAATCTTATTAATATTTCTAATTAAATGCTTGTTCACAACGTAAAGAATTACATTTCAATAGATCCCCAGTTTGTGACAGTTTAAACAGAGATTAAAACTAAATTTCCTCTTTTTTTTACAGCTTTTCAATGCCTTGTGTCACCAAAGCCAGAAATCTCACCCTGTTATTTGCCCAAATCCAATGTCCACTGCAAATCAAATCCATAAAAATTCCTCACAGTAAGAAAGGTTCTTCCAGAACTTTGAATCTCAGCTTCTAACTATTTATCAAGAATAATTTTAAGTGTTTATTCTCTGTGTTAGAATAAGGTTGGCATTTTGGGCAAGGAGAATTTTGCCTCTTAAAAATAGATTGTTAACTTTGGTGGGAAAAAAGGAATCTAAAGGATTTTCTGTTCTTGGACTAATTTATTGCCTGTCTGATTCTTTACTAAAAAAGAAAACACTTGATCTAAAATAGATTTAGATAATTTAAGATATTGCTGAACAGTGTATTAAACCAGCAATGTAATGCTTAAAATATTTGCCTTATTCTCCCTTTACTCTGATCCCTAAGTGTGGAACAGGAGAATAAAAACAGTCAAGGATTGCTAACAAAATAAAATAAAATAAACAAAATGAAGCCCAATTGTAATTTATCTGTGTTCTGGAAAGGTGTTTCACTGGTTTATTAGTGTTTCAGAAAGGTGTTTTATTGATTTATCTGTGTTTTGGATTTATCAGTGTTTTCTTGGTTTATCTGGTTTTTGGAAAACTGTTTTACTGGTTTTACCTGTGTTTTGGAAAGGTGTTTTACTGGTTTTATCTGTGTTTTATTGGTTTATTTGTGTTTTAGGAAGGTGTTTTATTGGTTTATACATGTTTTATTGATTTATCTGTGTTTTACTGGTTTATCTGTGTTCTGGAAAGGTGTTATATTGAATTATCTGTGTTTTGGATTTATCTGTGTTTTCTTGGTTTATCTGTATTTTGGAAAGGTATTTTATTGATTTATCTGTATTTTGGAAAGGTGTTTTATTTGTTTATCAGTGTTGTGGATTTATCTGTGTTTTCTTGGTTTATCTGGTTTTTGGAAAGGTGTTTTCTTGGTTTATCTGGTTTTTGGAAAGGTGTTTTATTGGTTTATCAGTGTTTTGGATTTATCTGTGTTTTCTTGCTTTATCTGTGTTTTTGAAAGCTGTTTTATTGGGAACTGCTGCACTGCAGAATGTTGTCAAATTTATTGATCATTGACACATGCAGCATTTTGAACTGCTAAAGAACAACTTTTTAAAAATGGAATTTTGCTAGGAAAAGAAAAAAAGGAACTAACTTGGAGCTCTCCTTCCCACCAACCACCTGGATTCTTCTTTCTGATGAGAATCAACTGGCCAGGAGCAAGAGTCAGCTGTTCTGGGCCTGTTGCTGTGTAAGAGGCAATAACTTGGGCAATTTCTGTTGAAGCAGAGGAGGAAAGAAAAGGTTAATTTGAAAAATTCTGAACACATTTTATCCAACATTAATTCTGCTATAAGACTGTGTTATTTCTTCCCATAAAATTATTGTGGATTTATGTATTTCCATGAATACATGTGGTAATTGTAAAATCAGTGAGAGGTTCAGAGCACTACAGGAATAAATGAGTAATAAACCAGAGGTGCAGTAGCTCTGTAGTAGGAGATAAAAATGTTTGAAATAGAGAATAATAATAATAATAATAATAATAATAATAATAATAGGAACTGTACAGCTATTAAAATTCAGTGTTTTTCAGTAAATAAATCTTTTCACTGAGCTCCCTAAGAAGCAGAGACATAATAATAATAATAGTAATAATAATAGTAATAATAATAGTAATAATAATAATAATAATAATAATAATAATAATAATAATAATAATAATGATAGGAAGAAGAAGAAGTGTGCAGCTCTTAAAATCCAGTGTTTTCCAGTAAATAAATCTTTGCACTGAGCTCCCTAATCAGGAAGAGGAGACACATCAATGACAAAATAATGAAGCTGCACCAAGAGGTGCAAATCAAGGCTGGCAGAACATTTTTCACCCCCTGACCCAGCACTGAATGTTCTCCAAATGCAGCAAACAGGATTTCCCAGGATGTCTCAGTTCCAAGGAGGCTGTCCCAGAACAGGGGCTCTGTTTGGGGGCACACAGAGGAACTGGGAGCTCCCAGCCCCAGGGAATGACCCAAAGCAGCTGCTGGATTTCTGTGCCCCACACTGCTTGTGGGAAGGCAGGGAACAATTCTGTTCAGGGGTAAGCCAGGGAACAATTCTGTTCAGGGGTAAGCCAGGGAACAATTCTGTTCAGGGTTAAGCCAGGCTCGGATCCAAGGGGAGCTGCAGCAATTGGGGTGTCCTCCCAAAGTCAGGCTCAGCCCTGTCCCCAGTGTGCAGGGTGAGGGGAACACAGAGAGTGTAACACGCAAAGAGTTTAACACACACACACAGTTTAACACACACAGAGTTTAACACACACACAGTTTAACCCACACACAGTTTAACACACACACAGAGTTTAACACACACAGTTTAACACACACAGTTTAACACACACACAGTTTAACATACACAAAGTTTAACACAGAGTTTAACACACACACAGTTTAACACACACACAGTTTAACACACACACAGTTTAACCCACACACAGTTTAACACACACACAGTTTAACACACACAGAGTTTAACACACACACAGTTTAACACACACACAGTTTAACACACACACAGTTTAACACACACACAGTTTAACCCACACACAGTTTAACACACACACAGTTTAACACACACACACAGTTTAACACACACACAGTTTAACACACACAGTTTAACACACACACAGTTTAACACACACACAGTTTAACACACACACAGAGTTTAACACACAGAGTTTAACACACACACAGTTTAACACACACACAGTTTAACATACACAAAGTTTAACACAGAGTTTAACACACACACAGTTTAACACACACACAGTTTAACACACACACAGTTTAACCCACACACAGTTTAACCCACACACAGTTTAACACACACACAGAGTTTAACACACATAGATTTTAACACACAAAGTTTAATACACAGAGTTTAACACACACAGAGTTTAACACACACAGAGTTGAACACACACACAGAGTTGAACACACACACAAAGTTTAACACACAAAGTTTCACACACGGTTTCACACACATAAATTTTCACACAAAGCTTAATACACACAAAATTTCACACACACAAAGTTTAACACACAGTTTCACACACTCAAAGCTTCACACACACCAAGTTTCACACTCATAAATTTTCACACACACACAAAGTTTAACACAGAGAGAGCTTCACACACACAAATTTTCACACAGTTTCACACACACATTTCACACACCAAGTTTCACACACATAGAGTGGGGTTGGTGCTGCTGGACCCTCCCTCTGGTCCCCAGGACAGTCACTCATCCCTTAGGGATTCATTCCAAAGCTGGAGGAATCCACAAAACCTGGAAGGTTGGGAACTGAGGGTGGGGTTGGTGCAGGGAAGATACAGAGAGCTGAAGGTCAGCATGGAAATGATCAAATGGTTGATGTGACATTTAGAAGGAACAGACCATCATAGCATTAAAAACTATCAGAGAAGTGTTTGAGATACAAATGAGCAGCATGAGGAGGGTGAGGAGCAATCCCAGGGCACTGCAAAGGACACAGGAATCAAGCCCAGCAGAACCTCTGTCAGCAGGGACAGGGGATGGAAAGGCCTGGAGCTGAGTTCTAAAGGTGCTTTAAACCCGGGTCTGGGATTAGCACACAAATTCCTGGAGTCATGGAATGGCCTGGGCTGGAGGGACCTCAAAGCTCATCCCAACCCACCCTACCATGGCAGGGACACCTCCCACTGTCCCAGTGTCCAACCTGGAACTGAACATTCCAGGGATGCAGGGGCAGCCACAGCTGCTCTGGGAATTCCAGCCCAGCCCCTCATGACCATCACAGGGAACAATTCCTGCCCCAGATCCCACCCAGCCCTGCCCTTTGGGCAGCAGAGCTCTGCTCCTGGCCCAACAACTCCCTGGCTTTGCCCTCACCCAGCACTGACTCTGCTCTTGGCTTTTCTCTGCTTAAACCTTCCACTCTCCTGCCAGCACCTGCTGTATTTAATAAGAAATTCCTCCTCCTGTCTTCTGCCTTCACAAACCTGCAGAGGGACCTGGACAAGGCTTGGAAAGCCAGGACAAGGGGGGATGGCTCCCACTGTTGTGCTGAGCAATCCATCAGGAAGTTTGCACTCACTTTTGCAGATTTTTATTCTCTAGCTACATGTTCTTTAGTGATTGACACGCTAGAATGATCAGAGGATGAATTCTTTTATTACAGTTACATTCTTTATTAACTGCATTTATTCCAGTTATTTTATAATGGTTTTCATCAGTGCAAATTACTCCAAGATGACCAAGAGCAAACATACTCTGTTTTCTTGGAAAGGGATTTGTTGCCATTGAACTGAACACTTAAGAACACAGAGAAGGTGCTGTCACATATTTGACTCACCAGGTTTCTTCCCTAAGCTTCCCGTTTTCCCAGCTGCTCCTGGAGCCTTGAAATGGAGAACAAGATGCAAGTTTAGCACTCAGGTTTCTTTCTCCAGCACATGAAAATGATTTACAAAGCTGCACTCAACACACTCAACAAGCATGGCAGTCAAAAACTCACAGGAAATTCTGCTCTTACAGAAATCCATTTTACATATCTGGGAATAAATACCAAGCATGAAGTGGATGATTTGTTAATGCAGAAGTGCAGACTTTTATTCCCTTTCATGGGCTGCAAATACCAAAGCAGATCCCATTTGTAATTCTAAAATAGATCCCATTTGTAATTTCAAAGTAGATCCCATTTGTAATTCCAAAGCAAATCCTATTTGTGATTGCAAATTCATATATCTACAGAATGGGAATTCTGTGGAGCTGAGATGAAACAATGGAAGTTTTCATCCCTCCAAAGAGCTGATTGCAAATATTCCTGAGAAATTCTCTGCACCCAGACAGGGTGAGCTGAGGGGTGAACATCAGCATCCAAGGGATTGGGAGGCAAAGCCCACAAGAAATCCTGGAAAACCTGACATCAGTTTCTGCCCCCTAAATAATTCCTGCAGCTTCCTCCCAGGCCACTGCCAGCTCTGTGTCCTGCAGTAAAGAGGTCTGAGGTGGACAACAGCAACTGAAATCTAAACTGCACTGTGGTCAGAAATGCTGGGGAGTCAGAAATGTCCTCTTGCCTTCAACACTTCCACCTCCCTCAACTTCACCCTCTTCACCTTCAGGATCCTCCTAACAAACTTGGAGCCAACATCAAACCACCTGAAGGTTGCCACAGAATCCTCAATCCTCTCTGGAAAAGAAAGTTTCCTCCTCCATATTGTCCCCATCAGCTGATGCTGTGAAAACTTGGGGATTCTGAGGAGTAACTGAAGAGGAGCTCAGTGGCTGAGAGGAAAGGGCCATTCAAACCCACATGTTGTTCTGAGCCACCTAGAGAATGCATTATCAGATTCATCTTCAGCTTGCCTTGATGTCTCAGTGCTCCTCTGCTGTCACTGGTAGATTATCACAGTTACAGCCTCCAGGAGCTGCAAATCTTCCTCTCCTCCCTGCCATCTTTGATTCTGCCCAGATCCCCACCCTTCCTGCACCCCTGTGAGCTGGGTCATGGAGCAGGGACCCAGGAGAGCTCCACAGGGGATGAGGACAAACCCCAGTGCAGCTCTGGGGACAGAGGGACATGGCCTCAACAGCCCCAAGGACTGACAGGGGATGCCAGAAATTCCTGTTGCTCTGGGAAGGGTTTGGGTGATGCCAGCAATTCCTGCTGCTCTGGGAAGTGTTTGGGACACTCACTGAGCACCTGGGGACATTTTGTGACAAGTGATGGAGTCTCTGAGCCAGCAGAGCAGAACTTGCTTTGTCAGTTTAATAAACCCCAGCAAGGACTTGCCATTGTGTTGTTCAACAGGACCCTTCAAATCCCACCTTAATCCATTCAGGGATTGTTTTCTGAACCCCTATGCAAAGTTTTATAATCAGATGTGTTGAAATTGTTGTGTTTCCAAGTTCCCCCTGAGCTCCATCCCCACAGAGGGAATTCTCAGCATCCAGAATAAAGCCCTGTATCCATCCACCTCCCCTAAGGAAAACCCTCAGAATGGGTCATTGTGCCATTATTCCACTGAAGAACAAAGACTTTCCCACTTTTTTAATAAACTGAAGTTTGAAAGAACAAGGAATGGTTATTTTAGCACCCTGAGGTGAATGGGCACAGCCTGGCACAGAAGAAACAAATTTAAAAAATTCTTCTGCTGTAGAAACCATGGAGATTTTGAGTCATTTCTACAAACTCTGCCCTTGCTGCTGAAAGATCACCCCTGCTTTTCTTTGGGCCTGTCAGTAGTGCAGAACACATGAAATGATTTCTCTTTTCAGAACATTTTCCAGGCCCAGGCAGCTGTCCAAGCACAGCAGCACATGTGAAATCCTCTGCAAAGCTGGCTCTGGGAGCCCAAGCTGAGGTGACAAAAACACCAAACTGAGCTCTCTGGGAAAAAGGGACTCAGAACTGAACCCCTGAGCTGAGAGAAAGGGACTCAGAACTGAACTCCTGATCTCTGAGAGGACTCAGAACTGAACCCCTGAGCTCTCCACAAGGATTTGCCCCCAGTGTCCCAATCCCATCTCTCCAAGAACTGCAATACTCAACATCCCTACCTACAAGGTTTTTAATCCTGGCCCAGAGGATGCTGCTGGAATTTCCTGACACTGCAGAAATTTCCTCTTGCAAGGTTTCCTGCAGCTGCAGATTTCACTGCAGGTTTTATGCTCTGCCTTTTCCACACCAGGAATGGTTTTAGGGAGTGACTCTGCTCAGGCTCTGTGCTGCAGTCTTTCACTGTGTTCTTGTGCATTTCCATCCAGATTCCCCCAAAATTCACTGATTTTTGTTTATTTAATAAACCCCCCATTATTCCAGAATCCTCATCAAGTTGTGTACCCAACTCTGAACCTAAACAATTCCTGCTAGGACATAAATTATCCTCTCAAACCATATAAATGAGAGAACATCTCTCTTTAGAATGCCTAAAAAGAAAGTAAAAAAACCTCAAAAAACCAAGGATGAGTTCTGTGGAATTATTTCATGATAAAAAGAGATGAAACATCTATTAAATATTTCTATTTTTCAGTCAAAAACTGTCAAATACAGTAGTTAGCAAAGTTTTGGTGCAAAATTTGTTCTTGATTGCAACAAATGATAGGGGAAATATGCAATGGACTGAAATATTACTGTGTAGATGTTTGGGTTTTTTTAAATAATGGCAGTAAGAGACAGCTCAGGCATTAAAAACTTATCAATAAAACAAAATCATGGTTGTTCTGACTAAAAAACTGCCAAGTGCACCAATGTTGGCATGATTTGAATGGAAGATCCCCCAATTTATTTACAATATTAAGTTGTAAAATGCAGCTATTGTTGGTACTGTAATTGCTTTTCCTTTCCAGTCCCACTCAGCAAATCTGCAATGTATTTTTATTTCCCCTAGGACGCCCTGCCCTGCAGCTACCACTACAACCCCAAAGAAAACATTTCTCTACCTCAGAATCTTTGAGTCTCACATAATTAGATGGGAAAACTCCTGATTTATCACCCAGCGTTCCCGTCCACCAGTCACCATCTTTCTTTGTCACCAGGATCAGGTCACCTTGTTGGAAAGTGAGGTCCCCCTGCTCCGAGCTCTCGTAGGTGTACATGGCAATGTACTCTGCAAAATGCAAACACAGCACATGGAGAACTCCTGAGGAACCCCATGATCCTCTGCAAACCCTCACTAATAGCAGGGTTAGGCAGAAGGCAAATTTATTATTTATTACTCACTAAAATATCAATATTTAATGGATAAAACTACAGTAATTTCACGATTATAAGCTGCAGGTTACAGTACAGAGTGTGATAAAAGGTATCTGCTCTATCACCATCTGTTGAGGGTGGGGCAGTGATCCTGATCTCTGTGGGAGATATTCTGCTAATGGGCATCCATTGAAACCAGGCAGGGCATTGTTCTTTATCTTTTCACAGCCCATCCTTCCTCCAGCCAGTCATTTTCTGCTCATGGCCATTGAGTCCCACTGTGGCACTGATAAAATTACTGCATCCCATTGGGAGTTGCTCCAGCCAGGGGGAAGAGCCCAACATTTCTTACCAAGATAAAAACAGAGGGTTTGGGACACTAAGGGAGCCCCTTTCTCCACTGGACTCCAGAGGAAAACCGGATTTCTCCACATCCCCACTGGAGCTCCGGAGGGAAACTGCACCTTGTACAGGAGCACTGCTCCAACTGAGCCACATCTGTCACTGCAGGAGGATGCAGCCACCATGGGATGGGACTGCTGCCAACACCCTGCCTGACGGGTGTCAGGTTGTACTCTGACTGTGTCAGGGTTTGGGGTTTGTTCTTTGTAGTGCTGTATTTCTATTTTAATTTCCCTAGTAAAGAACTGTTATTCCTAATTCCCATATCTTTGCCTGAGAGCCTCTTGATTTCAAAATTATAATAATTTGGAGGGAGGGGGTTTACATTCTCCATTTCAAAGAGAAGCTCCTGCCTTTCTCAGCACACACCTGTCCTCCAAACTAAAACAGCAACTTTTCATTCTTTGTCCATATATAAGCCACACCTGATTATAAGCCACACTTTGGGTTCGGACCAAAATTTTCATCAAACTGGTGCAGCTTATAATGGTGAAATTACTGTATGTATATCTCTGAACTGAATAGGATCTGTCAAAAGGCTGCCTCAGGGCAGGTGTGTATAATTTGCTGTTATAATTAAATGTCTACAAATCATTCATTTAGATATTAAACATGTTTCCCAGTCCTGGTTTGTGCTGATGAGTGGAATTTTCAGAGTCTGGGATGCACCTTAAAAATCAGTTTGTGCACGAGAGCTTTTCTTCAAGCCTCCCAACAGAAGATGTTAAATTCCTGCTTTATTGGTTCTCAAACTCACAGCTTTTGGGAAGTGTTTAAACCTGTGCTCCTTGGCAATACAAACATGACACCTGAGAGATCCCACCTGGCACAAGACTCTGCATGCCCACAATTCCTTCTCCTCAAACACCAGGAAAACCAGAACAAGGTGATTTTGAAGGTCCCTTCCAACCCAAACCAGCTGGGATTCTCTGGAATATTCACTGAGCAAGAGCAGCTGTACTTGGAAATAATTCATTATCTCCCTTGTCTCTGCTCTTCCCTCCTTTCAGTTTCTGTGCTGCTCGTGCCAGATGCAATTTAAATGTAAATGTCCCCAAAACTGAACCTGGAATTGCAGTCAGAAACTTCAGGTGTGCTGTAGGACCATACAGAAACGTTCACCTGTAACCTGCATTTGGGTTAATTGATCTCCTCTGCCTGTGATTTAATTAATCTGACTGCACTGAAGGGGATTGGGAGTTAGGGCAGCTCCTGTGGGGACATTCCTCTCCAGCTGAAGGGGCACAACTGCCAGGAATTCCCCTTTAAAACCCTTCAGAAAAAGATCTGTGAATTCTGTGCCTGTGCCCCAGGCTCCACCTTAAATTGGAGCTGACCACAAGGATCTCTGAGTGACTGTCACTGCCTTCAGTAAGAGCTCTAATGAAACACTGGGAGTGAGATTTGGGGGAAATTAAAATATTTACCAATTCCTGACACATGGACAGATTGGGCCCTCTGTGAAAACTCATTCCAGATCAGAAAATGTTACCAAAAGAATGGCAAAAAATAGAAATATTGGAAGAAGTACAAACTACAAAAAAAAATTCATATATTTTGTGGTATGTGAAATTATTCCTTCTCTATACATAACATACAACAACTGTCACTCTAATAATAATAATAATAATAATAATAATAATTCTTAATTATTCTAGAGGCAAACTGATCTGCACATGGAATTTAACACCATTTGAAGAGCACAATCTGACTTTGGCAAAAAGCAGAGTTCTTGTGTTGGATCTCTGAGTGACTGTCACTGCCTTCATTAAGAGATTTAATGACACATTGGGAGTGAGATTTGGTGGAAATTAAAATATTTACCAATTCCTGACACATGGACACATGGTGCTTACTGGGCCCTCTGTGAAAACGCATTCCAGATCAGAAAATGTTACCAAAATAATGGCAAAAACCCCAAAAAAGTAAAAACTACAAAAAAAATTTTAGAATCTTCTGTGGTATGTGAAATTATTCCTTCTCTACACACAACATACAATAACTGTTACTCTAATAATAATAATAATTCTAAACTATTGTAGAGGCAAACTGATCTGTACAAGGATTTTAACACCACTTGAACAGCACAATCTGACTCCTGATTTTGGCAAAAAGCAGAGTTCTTGTGTTGGATGTCTGAGTGACTGTCACTGCCTTCATTAAGAGATTTAATGAAACATTGGGAGTGAGGTTTGGTGGAAATTAAAATATTTACCAATTCCTGACACATGGACACATGGTGCTTACTGGGCCCTCTGTGAAAACTCATTCCAGATCAGAAAATGTTACCAAAATAATGGCAAAACACCCAGAAATATTGGAAAAAGTACAAACTACAAAAAAATAAAAATCATATATTTTGTGGTATGTGAAATTATTCCTTCTCTACACACAACATGCAACAACTGTTAATCTGATGATAATAATTCTAAATTATTCTAGAGGCAAACTGATCTGCACAAGGGTTTGAAGAGCACAGTGTGACTGCTGATTTTGGCAAAAAGCAGAGTTCTTGTGCTGGATCTCTGAGTGACTGTCACTGCTTTCAGTAAGAGCTCTAATGAAACACTGGGAGTGAGATTTGGGGAAAATTAAAATATCTACCAATTCCTGACACATGGACACATGGTGCTTATTGGGCCCTCTGTGAAAACGCATTCCAGATCAGAAAATGTTACCAAAACAATGGCAAAAACCCCAAAAAAGTAAAAACTACAAAAAAAATTTTAGAATCTTCTGTGGTATATGAAATTATTCCTTCTCTATACACAACATACAATAATTGTTACACTAACAATAATAACAATGATAATAATTCTAAATTATTCTAGAGGCAAACTGATCTGCACAAGGGTTTGAAGAGCACAGTGTGGCTGCTGATTTTGGCAAAAAGCAGAGTTCTTGTGTTCAGAGCAGAGTTAGAGGCTGCCAGGCCAGCCAGGACTCACCTTCCCCTGACACCGCTGCCTTGGCTGCTGGGGATGCTACTCTTTTCAGACTAGCAGGGCTTTCTGAGGAACCAGAATCCATGCTTTAGAAGAAAATAATGGTTATTTAAGAAATTCAATCTCTTCAGAAAAATGATTATTCTGTTTCAAACTCATAAATGCACGTGCAACCCCAAGGAACTCCCTGGGTTTTCAAAGAAGAGGCAGTAAATAAATAAAGCAAAATAAAGCTTTGAATCCTCTGGTATGTCATGGTCACACTTAAGCAAGTGCCTTAAATACAAAATTTTCTGCATCTCCTCTTTTTCCTCAGGAAAAATGATTTAAAACCATTTCTCATTTCTATTCCTAATGTTAATGTTGCTTTCACATTACAAAAAATGAGATTTTAAATGTTTAATCCTCCAAGAATAATGAGAAGTGACTTAGCTATGAGGAATACCTTTTAATTTGGGGCAGAGAGGAGCTCTGGCTTGGAGCTGTACTTCAGAAAGTCCAATACACTCAATTTGCACTTGCAAGTGACATATAATTAAGAAGGTTAATTAATCTTTTGTTAGTGAGGCACTTGGAGCACTGAGGTCAGTTTTCTTACTGCTGACACAAATGTTCAGGACTGGAAGTTAAAACCAAGTTTTACAGGGTAAGACTTTAAAATTCAAGCAGCTCTTCCTATCTCCTTGTACCCCAGCAGAGAAGGAAAGGAGAGGAAAAGCAAACCAAATACCTGGTGGATTTCCTGATGGGGCCTGAAATGAGCTTCACATAGGATTTGGGGAACCAGCCCTTCTGGCCCTGCACCTCCCCAAACCACCACATGTCCTGCTGCTCCAGCACGGTGATCACGTCGTTCTTGTTGAAGTTCAGGTGGTTGTCCTTCTTGGCTCTCCAGGGATACAGAGCCTGGGCTTGCAGCCCTTCCACTTTTTCACCCTTCAGGAAGAAAGAGAGGAGTCAGTCATGCTCCACCTTCAGCAGGAAAGCTGTTTAAGCAATTACATCCTTAGGCTGCTTAGACAGCAACAGATACAGACTGTCTCAACTAAAGCAGCAGTTAAACTTCCCAATAATTCCAGAAATGTTTACATTCACATTACAGAAATGTCCTCCTGCACTTCTGTCTGCTCACACATCATCAGTGCATCAAGATTAAATGAATTATTTTTACTTAAGATGTACATGTAATAAACCCTCATGAAGCTGATTTATGGTCCATTTCATGGAAAATGATGCTTTGCTGAACATTGTTCATGGCACATTCCAATTTCTTTTTGCTCTGGGGTGGATATTTGGCACTTCCCAAGAACAGTTTGTTGTCCCACTGAGGAAAAGGAAATGCCTGAACAGAGGGACAGAGGGCCATTGCTGTTCCACTTAACCCACTTGGGAGTGAAGGCTGTCATGGAAGTGACCCAAACCTGAAAATCTGAAAAAGCCACCCCAGATCAGCAAACCAAAAACTGCTCTGTGTGTAATCCTGCCCCTGATGTTGCCAATGGATCAAAGATCCATGGAATGGTTTGGATTGGAAGGGACCTCAAACCCCACCCATCCCAGCCCTGCTATGGCAGGGACACCTCCCACTGTCCCAGGCTGCTCCAACCTGGAACTGAACATCCCAGGGATCCATGGACAGGATCTGTTCAGGCAATTCCATCCCAGCCCCTCCCAGGGAACAATTCCTAATTGCCAAGATCCCCTCAAACCCCACAGTGAAGCCATTCCCTGTGTGCTGTCCCTGCAGCCCTTGGGAATTGTCTCTCTCCAGGTTTCCTGCAGCTCCTTCAGGCCCTGCAAGGCCACCCTGAGCTCAGCCCAAAGCTTCTCCTGTGCAGGCTGAACAATCCCAGCTGTGCCAGCCTTTCCTCCCAGCAGAGCTGCTCCATCCCTCTGCTCATCCTGGGGCTCCTCTGGGCTCTCTGAGCAGCTCCAGCTCCTCCCTGGGCTGGGGCAGGGCTGGGGCAGCTCTGCAGGTGGAGCCTCCCTGCCACCCCTCCCCTATGTCAGGTGAATGTTTTAATGCATGGACAAGGTTCCCACTTGGCTCTGCAAGCCCTTGTGGTGGCTCAGAAGATGTGGGTGAGCCCAGAGCTGACCTGGCCCAGGACAGGGGACGGGGAGGAGCCTGTGACAGTGGCAGGGGTGAAGGCCGAGCGCTGCCGGAGCTGCCCCGCGCTGGGCACGGTCAGGGAGGGCTGAGCTGCCCAGGCATCCCAGTTATCACTCTCTGCCTTCTCACTGCTGTTAGCTGGCCAGCTGCAAAGGAAAGAGAAAAGAACAATGTCATTCCTACTGTTAAAAACAGCAGGAACAAAATAAAACTCATGCAGAACAAATATTTCAATATTCTGCATTAATTTCCATGGGTGTCCACAAGCACTTGAACTGCAGCAGTGCAACTGGACACTGGTTAACCACAACTCTGCCTTCAAAAACACCCTCAAACTGATCTCCTTGTCCCTGAAGGACAGGGTTTTATTTCAATTCCTAGCTGTGTCCAAACAAACAAGTTCAACCACTGCAGGCTGCATTATGCACAGTGGAAAGAGAAATAAAAATAATAATGCTTTCCAAAACTGCTTTGAAATCTTCCCCATGAACCTCTCACATCTCTTTCCTTTAGACACAGAATCATGGAATGGTTTGGGTTTGGACCTTAAAATCCATCCAGTGCCATGGCAGGGACCCCTCCCACTGTCCCAGGCTGCTCCAGCCCCAATGTCCAACCTGGAACTGAACATTCCAGGGATCCAGGGGCAGCCACAGCTGTGCCAGGGCCTCCTATGGAGATACTAATTTATAAACATGGATTTCATGGCCAAAAGATAATTAATTGCAGTTGATAAAAGTACCCAGTGTACTGAGTTAAGACATCCAGGGAAGAGCATGTGTTCATATTGCATCAGTTTTACTAATGCTGTGAGCAGGAATTAAATCACCTCTTCATGTCATCAGCATATTGTACATAACAATAAGCAAGTTGGAAGCCTTCAGTAAGGCTTGGTGGCAATTAATGGAGAAAGGATTTAGGAGGTTGCAGGATCTGAAGGGGCTCCAGGAGAGCTGGAGAGGGATTGCTCATTAAAAGAGGAGTGGAGGGCAAGGGGGAATGGCTTCCCACTGAAAGAGAGAAACTGAAGTGGGAGATGAGGAAGGAATTGCTCCTGGCAGGGTGGGCAGGGCTGGGTGGGATCCTGGGCAGGAATTGTTCCCTGGCAGGGTGGGCAGGGCTGGGTGGGATCTTGGGCAGGAATTGTTCCCTGGCAGGGTGGGCAGGGCTGGGTGGGATCTGGGGCAGGAATTGTTCCCTGGCAGGGTGGGCAGGGATGGCACAGGGTGCCCAGAGCAGCTGTGGCTGCCCCTGGATCTCTGGAATGTTCAGTTCCAGGTTGGACATTGGGGCTGGAGCAGCCTGGGACAGTGGGAGGTGTCCCTGCCATGGCTGGGGTGGCACTGGATGGGATTTAAGGTTCCCCTAAGCCCAACCCAGCCTGGGATTCAGTGATTCCAAGGGAAGTGAACACCCTGGGATTTCCCCATGCCCACATCCCCCCCTGGGGCTGTCTCCTGCTCATGCTGTGCCCAGGCAGGAGTGATGGGAGCAGCCTCAATCCCACAGGGCTGCAATCTGAACTGATTCCTACAGAAAGCACCTTCCACTGCACAGAAAGCATTTCCAGTTTGCACTCTGGCTCCTGTGCTCAGTGCCAGCCCCAAAGGGCCCCACACTCAGGGGCTCAGCAGCACCCAGACCTACGTGGAGCTGAAGTCTGCCCAGTTGTTGGCAGCTGCAGGAGCCTCAGGAGGGGCAGGGGCTGCCAGGGGAGTGGAGCTCTCCTGCACAGACACTTTGGGAGCAGCAGAGGGCTCGGCCACGGGCTTGGCAGAGGCTGGAACTTCACTGTCTGGAATTCTCTCAGCATAGTTTGCAGGGAACCATCCAGTTTTGCCCTTCAGTTCTCCTCCAAGCCACCCTGGCTCTCCAGTCTGGCTTTCATCCACCTGCAGACACAGGAAATCAGAGAGTTAACACAACACCCTGCAAATGGAAATTTTACTGAAAATAACCCATCTCCTCTGCAGTCATGAATTTTTGCAATGCAAGAGGGCTTGAGAATTGGGGTTTTTTTGTTTTTTTTTTCTTTGTTTTTTTTTTCCATATTGAAATCTCAGAACCATGGAATGGTTTGGGTCACAAGGGACCCCACAACCTGTCCTGCTCCACCCCTGCCATGGCAGGGACACCTCCCACTGTCCCAGGCTGCTCCAACCTGGAACTGAACATCCCAGGGATCCAGGGGCAGGATCTGCTCTGGCAATTCCATCCCAGCCCCTCCCAGGGAACAATTCCTGATTCCCAAGACCCCATCCAACCCCACAGTGAAGCCATTCCCTGTGTGCTGTCCCTGCAGCCCTTGGGAATTGTCTCTCTCCAGGTTTCCTGCAGCTCCTTCAGGCCCTGCAAGGCCACCCTGAGCTCAGCCCAAAGCTTCTCCTGTGCAGGCTGAACAATCCCAGCTGTGCCAGCCTTTCCTCCCAGCAGAGCTGCTCCATCCCTCTGCTCATCCTGGGGCTCCTCTGGGCTCTCTGAGCAGCTCCAGCTCCTCCCTGGGCTGGGGCAGGGCTGGGGCAGCTCTGCAGGTGGGGTCACACCTGAGGGGCTCAGGGACACAACCCCAATCCCTTTCCTGATCCCACATTGGGGCTCAGCCCAAGGCAAGGATGGATCCCTGTCCCTGAAGATGGATCCCTGTCCCAGGGGATGGATCCCTGTCCTGGACTCTTCACAGGAGCTGCTGACAAATTCCTGTGTCTCAGGCCATGTGTTGATTCTGTGCCTCCCAGTGGAATTCACATCCACGCTCCCATTCCAGCACAAACCAAACCCTCATTCCTGTGGTTTTTGGGTCCCCCTCATCTCTCAGCCCCTGGCAGCCCAAGACAATCCCAGAAATAAAAGCACTTTGTGCTTGACCTGTTCCATGTGCTTTTCCTGCAGTGCAGAGCAAAATTTCCACTGCAGCAGAGATGGGAAAGCAGCAGGATGGGAGAGGGAAGGGCTCAGCTGAGCGTGGCTCAGGGAAAAAGGGATTAAAGCTGAGGCTGAATCATCCACACAGGGATCAGCCACCCCACGGGGCAGGAGCTGCAGTCACCACACACAGAGGACACCAACAGCACTGCAAAGGCAAATCTGGGATGTGGGGATGCTCTACAAACAGCATCTTTGAGGTGAGGCACAGACTTACAGAAACCACTGGGATTCTCCAGACATAAGGAAAAAAACCCAACCAAAAGGTTCAGGACCCATCCAGTGATTGCCTCTTCAGGAGAGGATTTGAGGCTGCAATAATTCTAAAACTGCCTGTGAGGATACTCAAATCTCTGCTTATTCAACCCAATCAAGTTCTTTATGTACACCCATGAAAAGGCACTTTGAAGGAAAATTTAAACTTCATATCAGCTCTGGTTTCCTCTTCATTCAAATACAAGTCACATCTGGTTTTGCAGTACCATATTGGAAGTTTAAATAAATTCCTTTGAATCTTTTTGAAGCTATTTTGTTTCAATTTCCTTAAATTTTTACACCCACCATCCACAAGTCCCAACAACAATCCCAGATTCTTTTTTTCCAAAATACAACCAGACTTTAAAGGGACACCTGAATATAGAATTACAGTGTGTGGGAGGTTATTTTTATTTATTCAACTGTACTTCAGAGCCACAGCTGACAACTCCTTAATTCTGTGATAGGATTGCAGCCCAGGATTCCAGACAGGATTCCATCCAGGATTCAATCCAGGATTCCAGCCAGGATTCCATCCATTATTCTAGTCAGGATCCCAGCCCAGCATTCCAGCCCAGGATTCCATCCAGGATCCCAGCCAGGATTCCATC
This sequence comes from Catharus ustulatus, assembly GCF_009819885.2. Classification (NCBI taxonomy): domain Eukaryota; kingdom Metazoa; phylum Chordata; class Aves; order Passeriformes; family Turdidae; genus Catharus; species Catharus ustulatus. The sequence continues at coordinate 123,929,371 of NC_046222.1, read as the reverse complement.
CATTATTCCATCCAGGATTCCATCCAGGATCCCAGCCCAGGATTCCAGCCCTATTCCATCCAGGATCCCAGCCCAGGATTCCATCCAGGATTCCATCCAGAATCCCAGCCAGGATTCCATCCAGGATTCCAGCCAGGATCCCAGCCCAGGATTCCATCCAGGATTCCATCCAGGATCCCAGCCCAGGATTCCATCCAGGATTCCAGCCAGGATCCCAGCCCAGGATTCCATCCAGGATTCCATCCAGGATCCCAGCCCAGGATTCCATCCAGGATTCCAGCCAGGATCCCAGCCCAGGATTCCATCCAGGATTCCATCCAGGATCCCAGCCCAGGATTCCATCCAGGATTCCAGCCATGATTCTAGTCAGGATTCCAGCCAGGATTCCAGCTCAGGATTCCAGCCCCATTCCATCCAGGATCTCAGCCCAGGATTCCAGCCCAGGATTCCAGCCATGATTCTAGTCAGGATTCCATCCAGGATCCCAGCCCCATTCCATCCCAAGATTCCATCCAGGATTCCATCCAGGATTCCAGCTCAGGATTCCAGCCCAGGATCCCAGCCCAGGATCCCATCCAGGATTCCATCCAGCATTCCATCCAGCATTCCATCCATGATTCCATCCAGGATTCCAGCCCCATTCCATCCAGGATTCCATCCCAGGATGCCAGCCAGGATTCCAGCCCAGGATCCCAGCCCTATTCCATCCAGGATTCCATCCAGGATTCCAGATTAGGATTCCAGCCAGGATTCCAGCCCAGGATCCCAGCCAGGATCCCAGCCCAGGATTCCAGCCCAGGATTCCAGCCCAGGATTCCAGCCCAGGATTCCAGCCCAGGATTCCAGCCAGGATTCCAGCCCCATTCCATCCAGGATTCCATCCCAGGATTCCAGCCAGGATCCCAGCCCCATTCCATCCAGGATTCCATCCCAGGATTCCAGCCCCATTCCATCCATGATTCCATCCCAGGATGCCAGCCAGGATTCCAGCCCAGGATCCCAGCCCTATTCCATCCAGGATCCCAGCCTAGGATTCCAGCCCCATTCCATCCAGGATCCCAGCCCCATTCCATCCAGGAGTGGGATCCAGCCCTGGGCTCAGGCTGTCACCTCCTGCCCTCCATGACAGAACCCCTGGTCCAGGATGGGTCAGATTTTGATTTCCAGTGTGGAAATCTCCCTTTGTGTGAGGTGAGGTATCCAGGGAGCAGGGATTTGGTGGGACAGGAATCTCCCAGCTGGAGTTCAGCTGCACTGATGGCACCTGCCAGCCTCACCTAAACCCTGAGCATTGCTGTTTTCCAAGGAAAGGAACCACTGGGACCTTTGGAAGCACAGGACAAACACAGGAGGGCTGAGGGAGGAACCAAAGGCAGCATCCAAAGCAAACCCTGGCCCAGGGTGTCTGAATTACTTTTGACAAGGAGCTGGCTTTGTTAATTTGACCAAAATTTGGTGGGTTCAAAGCCAAGGGAGCCAGTTCTGGGGATGGGATGGAGCCTCCCTGGCAGCACTTACCCTTCTCACCTCCAGGGCAGGCAGGGATGCAAAGCAAGGCAGGGTTAGAGCACAGCTCAGCACTGACACAGCACCTCCCAGAGCCCCTCCAACCCTCCCTGCAGGGCAGCAGAGCCCCCAGGATCCTGCCTGGATTATGGGCAAAGCAGCTTCAGTAAAGGCAACAGAGAGGAGGGACCCTGCTGGGGCTGGCAGGGCTGAAACTGAGTCCAAAAGCAACAGATCAAAACTTAAATGGTCTCAAAGTCTCTATTTAAAGTAAGTGTTGTGCTCCTTAGAATCACATATTTTGGGGAAAAATTTTATTTCCCTGTAAATTTCTCTTTAAAAACTATTTCAGTGCTCTTTAGAATTGTATATATTGGGGAAAATGTTATTTCTCTGCAAATCTCTCTTTAAAAATTATTTCAGTGCTCTTTAGAATTGTATATATTGGGGAAAATGTTATTTTCCTGCAAATCTCTCTTTAAAATGATTTCAGCACTCCTTAGAATCACACATTTAAGGAAGAATGTTCTTTTTCCTGCAATAACAGGGATAAATATGTGCAGAACTGCCTAGAACCACATATTTTGAGGAACAACGTTATTTTCACTGCAAATCTCTATTTAAAAATGTGTCAAATGCTTCTTAAAATTTTGGGGAAATTGTTGTTTTCCCAGCAAAACAGGCATCAGCCTTGCCCAGAGAATGACCTGTAAACCCTATTTCCCAGGGAAAAAAAACATCCCAGCATTTCCCAGCAGCCTCCAGATCTCCTCTCCAAGGTTTCAGCATTTCCTGCTGCAGCTTTACAACCTGTTGTATCCTCACCAGAGCCCTCAGCAGTGACACCCAGCCAGGATTCACTCTGCATTTTCCAGAAGCCCATTCCAAGGTCACAAACACCCAATAAGTAAAAAGCCAAACCAACCCCAAAAGGTTCCATTTCCCAGAACAGTTTTTTTAAAAAAATAATAATAATTACAATTTAGGGGAGTCTACAAAGTGTATTTTTCCAAAAATCCACTGTTACTAAACTGAGCTAAAATGTAAAAGCTCTTAAAATCAATTTTGTTGAATGCTGTTGGGAATACACTTCCCCCAGTAAAAAATATTTAAGAATTCCCCCAGGAATTTTCATTCTGCACATTAAGAACATACTAATGATTAATTAGTGTTAATATCCATTTAATCCCTGCAGCCATGAACCAGGGAATTTATAAATTAGACAGACAAAAGCAAACCTTGCTTCAGGGTTTGACACAACACATCCCTGAAAAACTGCAAATTATTCAATACAACTACAACCAAATGTTTGGGATTTGAAGTTCCCTTTCTTGCCAATAAAACTGCAGTGAGCCATGGCAGAAGCTGAAGGATTTCCCAAGGAATGTCCCAGCCCCTGCTTACCATGACAATGTCCCCAGGCTGGATGGTGATCTCGTCGTGGCTTCTGGATTCAAAAGGATACAGAGCTCTGTAATACACTATTTTTACATCCTCCTGAGCAGAAATGGTTAGAGGAGCTTTCTCTGAGCAAAGGAAACAAACACACAGATACAGAGAGAAGAAATCAAACCAGCTGGTTTTTAAACACTTCAAAAATGGGGTGGAAGTGGAGACAGCAATCACCAAACCTGGCAGGGTCTGCAGAAGCACCTTATCCCCTTTGCACACAGGGGAAATACAAAAATTGATTATTTAAATGCCATTTTCTTATTATTTCTTTCCCACAGCAGGAAAATCATAGAAACACAGAATGCCTGGGTTGGGAGGGCCCTTAAAGCCCATCCAGTGCCATGGCAGGGACACCTCTCACTGTCCCAGGTGGCTCCAAGTCCCAGTGTCCCACCTGGCCTTGGACACTGCCAGGAACTGGGAGCCCACAGCCCCTCTGGGCAGGATTTAGTCACAAAAGTCATGCAATCCTTTGGACAAATATTTAAACCAGTTTTACATTCCCAAACAGTTCTTGTGTGCATGCAAGCCACTTAAGAGGGAAGCAGGATTCCCAATAGAGGCAAAAGTCAGGAAAAAGCTCTCAGCTGAAAGTGACTGTGAGAGCAGAAAAAGGGGGAATAAATCTTAAATTTCAAATCATTTGTCCAGCAAACAAAGGAAGCAGGAAAAGAAAAGGATGACTAAAAAACATACTGTTCCTGCTCTGAAAAATCCCAAGGCATGTATCCCACAGCAAAATAAAAATAAAAACACAAAATAGTTTTTCACACCTTGCATGCAGCCCCTTCCAGCTGAGATTCCCCTTCCCTTGCCCTGCAGCCTCAGGGCAACACCAGTGATGCCACCAGAACCACTGTGGAGCCTGGAGCTCAATCCATGCATGATTTACTTTACCAAGGCTCCCAGCCCAGCCCTGAACAGCACCTTGTTCAGTGTGAGAGGGGGAAAGGGAAGAGCTGAGGGGTCCCAAGCAGTCCCTGCTGTGCTGTTGGACCCTACCTGCGTTGGACCACGGGGCCTGGCCAGGCTTGCTGGGCTCCTGGTGGGGCTGGAAGAGTTTGCTCAGCTTCTCCTGCATCTCCTGTTTCCCCTTGTCCTCACTTTCCTTCTTCTTGGGCAGCTCTTCCCTTTTTTGCTTGTCATCTTCCTGGGGTTTTTTTTGCCACTGTGGTTCCTCCTCTGGCTGTCCCCGCTCCAGCCGCGGTTTGTCCCGGTCCTGGACCCTCCTGGGGGACATTGGGGGGTCAGAGCCACTCCAACCAAAGCCACCAAAGCTTCTGGGTCATCTCCAGAACCAAGGGGCTTCTTTAGGGCTTTTCTGTGCCATAACTTTATTCTGGTGAGGTATCAACCACTCCCCAGCACCTCCTTGCACTGGGGATGATTCCCAGAAATCCCAAACTCAGGGAATGCTTTGGGTTGGAAGGGACCTTAAAGATCCAAACCAAGGTAAGGGAAAAGCAGGAATCAGAACATGTGGCCATCCTTATCCTCATGTTGAGGGGCAAGGAGGAGAACTATTTCCAAGTTTTTCACAGCACTCCAGAGAATTACTTGGAATATTTCTCATTCCCAACTGCCAGAGTTGACCATTCCTTCCCCTCCACCAGAGGACAAGGCATCAAGAAATGAATAAACATTCTCTGCTGGAAACTATTTGCCACAGTAAAGATAATTCTGAAGAAGGCCCAAAGTGCTCCAGTGTGTTCCATGGCCTATTCCACCCCTGGAATTCCTTCAGGATTAGAGACAAATGCTGAGAAGCAGCAGCTCCTCACACACTTGGTGTGCTATAAAGAACAGACTTTGTCCAAGGACAATGTGAATCCCTGGAAATCTGAGCAGGAATGTGAATTCCTGATCAAAAACACTGTGAGGAAAAAAACTAATTCATGGAATCCTGGAATCCCTGAGGCTGGAAAATCCCTCCCAGCCCAGGCAGTCCCAGCTGTCCCCATGGCCACCTTGTCACCCTGAGTGCCACCTCCAGGTGCCACCTGCAGGGATGGGCGCTGCAAACCTCCCTGGGCAGTGCCAATCCCTGAGCTCCCTTTCCATGGGGAAATTCCACTCCCAAGCATCAGGGTGGCACTGGAGGACACAAACCTCACCTGCACCCCAGGAATATTTTCCAGGAGATGCCAGGGCAGGTGTTACATTCAGGGCTCCATTAAAGCAGTTTTACCTCTGAGCTTCTTTTTGTTTTTCCAGCTCCACTGTCTTCCTTTCCTGTTCCTTCTGTTTCAACCTCTCAGCTTCCAAGCTCTTCTGCTTCTGGAGCTGCTGTTTGTTATGGATTTCTCTCAGCTCCTGGATTAAAAAAAAAGGCAAAGAGGTGTAAACATCCCCTCTGGGAATCAGAACTGATGGCCCCCAAGAGTTCCCTGTGAGGAGACAGCTCCTGCCAGTGCTTGGGGATCTCTCAGACTCACACTCTGCCAAATGCAAACATTCCAGAGTCATTCCCACCACCTACTGTTCTCCTGGTTTTATCCATTCAAGGGTTAGGAAAGCAGAAAATCTTTCAATGGGACTCTGAAAAATGGGCAAAGCTTAATCTGAACAGTCACTTCTGTTTTATTTCGTTTGTTGGTTTGTGGAATTCATTTATTAAATTCCATACACAAATCTGCCCTCTGAGCTCTCACAACAGCAACTCAATAAGTTTCATTTGCTAATTAATGCTGATTTACTAAAGAACCTTCAGGGCTTATCCAGGAGACTGAAATCCTTAAGGAATGTCTTTGGGCTGAATCATGGGACAGAGTGTTCATTCATATATAAATCAGTTTTTCTTCAATTGCCCGAAAAATTAGAATATAAATAATACCATAATATTTTCCTCAAGATTTGTTCTCTGCATTAACAAATCCAACTTTTATCTGGAATTTCTTATCATAACCTGGAATTCTGCATCTGAACTGCTCAGCATTACAGTTGGAAAAGGGAAAATTTTCCTATAACCACTGAGGATTTTCACTGAAAATAGTTCACTTTAAAAATTGGTATATTTTCATGAAAATATGCCACAGGTGAAATTGAAACAGTTAACCTTGGAAGTATTTGGATGGTTTTTCAGAAATTCCCAATCTACAAACCACAGGAAGTTCTCCTGTAAAACTCCTCATGCACTGACCCAAATGAGAAAATTGCATAAAAAATAAATTGAAGTGATTCAAACCCACTGGATACAGGGTTGAAAGTTTCAAAAGGGAAGCTGATCCTTGTGACCCAGGTCTCAGTTTTATTGCATTAATGCTCCTCACTTTTAAATTCAATGAAAACTGAGCTCAGCATCATTAAAGAGAGAATCAGTTCTCAGGGAATTTGGAATTAGAGAGACATTTAAATAATCACTTCAGTTTTCCACAGACATTTTAACTATTCCCTCCCAGCCAGGCTGATGTGCTGGGTCAGTGCTCTGTGAAAGGATTTTTCTGTGACAGAACTGTGTGTTAAGAAAACCAAACCTAGTTCATAGTGCTGGCACTGGTTGGAGCATTTTTGGAGATTAAAAAATCTCATGTACATCACTTCTGGGTCAGGAGGAAACAAAGATGTGCTGGGAGGATGGGGCAGGGAGAGCCAGCATCTCCCATGTCCTGCTGAACAAAATTCTGCTAAAATTTCAACAGCCAAGGCATTTCCAGCACAGCCACAGCTCCCACTGCTGAACAAAATTCTGCTAAAACCTGAACAGCCAAGGCATTTCCAGCACAGCCACAGCTCCACTCCTGAACAAAATTCTGCTAAAACCTGAACAGCCAAGGCATTCCCAGCACTTATCCTGCACAGCCACAGCTCCAACTCCTGAATCCTGAACAGAATTCTGCTAAAACCTGAACAGCCAAGGCACTTCCAGCACTCATCCTGCACAGCTCCCACTCCTGCTGCAATCCCAAAACCACAATGCTGGCATTCAGAAACATGGGAGTTTTGAGATTTTTGATATTAATTCTTAAGGGAATACTGGTTTTGATCTGAGGCCTTGGAGGAGGTTTTTAAATTTGAGTGATGGATTAAAATCACTGATGTGTAGTTAAATAGAATGTGTGATTTCATATAGTGAAAAATCTGAAATCTGAGGTTTTTATAATACAGTAATAGGTATGGGACAAGATGGAGGTTTTAGGGTGTTGTTTCTTTTTGTTGTCTGTGTTCCATGATTTTAAGTAGTAATTTTTGGTTGGATAGTTAGTACTGTATTGTGGGTTACAGGAGTTTAGTTACTGGTTTAAAAGTAAAAATATTCTAGGTGTTATTTTTTATTTGATTATTTAGCTTTAAAAGACTTTGTACTAGCTTGAGTCACTTCCAATTTGTTTGCTTTTAGCTGGTAGCTAGAAGTGTTGCAGACCTCTCTGTGTTTTAGATAAATTTTAATAAACAACTAAGCTTGAATGAAAAAATTTGTTTCCTTTGTGTTTTTAATTCTGGCTCTGAGTGAAGACAGAAAAAAGTGAAGCCAGAAAAAAATGAAGCCAAGCCACTGATTAAGGGGTGTAGTTACAACTTTTCCAATTTACCTTCAACACCCCAAGGCTTTGCTCATTCCTGGGGTGCAGGACAAGGAATGCCTTACCTTAACAGCAGAGGAATTGTGACCCTGGCATTGAAATCCAAACAGACCAAGGAGGATGTGAGATGTTACAGCAGCCACGTTCATAATATTGAATAGGAGTTACAGCATTTCACAGAGCACAGCAATATTCACTATATACAATATTCATGATATACAGTATTTGCTATAAAACCTTTCATGGTTTTGGAGAAATGGAGTTGTTTGGGCCCAGATTTTTGACAGAAAGACAACAGGACTTGGGATATCCAGGGATTACAGTCCAAGGCTGCCATCAGATCTTGTCCCCTTGAGCCCAGCAGAGAATCTGGCCCCAGAGGGAAGGGCCCTGCAGCTCTGTGCTCCCTGAACTTTTCCAGAGCAGCCCTTCCCTGCCCCATTCCCAGCTCCCAAAGCCTCTGGCTGGCCTTGGCAGACAATTCCTCCCCTCACTCCACCCTGGGGGATTTTGGGCAAAGGAAGGAAGCTGCCACCTCTGTCCTACCTGGAATCACAGATCACAGGGATGTGTAGGGACACTTCCCATCCAAGTATTTGCTTTTTAAAAATTCTGAAAATCATCACCAAAACTGGCAATTTACTTAAACTCTTGAAGTTCCAGATAAGCAAAAGACAAAAATAACTGACCAGAGCTGTGCCCAAGCTGCATTTCCAGGCACACTCCTCACACAGGCAGTAAGGATCAGGTAAAAAACAGTGCTGAACTCTCCTCTCTGCTTTTGTTCTGGTGCTGGCACCCCTTAGCAAACACTGAGCCACTGAAACACTGCACACTCATCTGCTGAGGGAAAGTGAAGCACATAACTGACTCAGAGAGAGCTGGGTCCTGCCTGGGCAGGGCATGCAGACCTTTGGGAAGGAGTGGAAGTGCTGGATGCAGCCCAGGAGGAGCAACAGGCACTGCAGCATTGCCTCTTCCACTGCCACTGACTGGAAGAAAGAAATGCTGAGATGTAAAGAGGAGCTGGGAGCAGAGGTGCCCTGCTGACACACACACAGCACTGACAGCCACAGGACACACACAGCACTGCACAGCCTCAGCCCACGGGGGCACTGGGGGTAATTCTCAGCAAAACTATTGCAGAAACATGGATTCATTCCTTGGGCAGCAACAGCAGCAAGAAATTCTGGATTCTTCCATGTTCTAGGGAATTGGGGCTTGGAGACTGCAGTCACATGGAGTCTTAAGCTGGGAGTTTAGATCCTGGATATTGGGAGGGAATTCTTTATCCAGGGCTGGCACAGGGTGCTCAGAGCAGCTGGGGCTGCCCCTGGATCCCTGGAATGTTCAGTTCCAGGTTGGACACTGGGGCTGGAGCAGCCTGGGACAGTGGGAGGTGTCCCTGGGGTGGATTTAAGGTCCCTCCAACCCAAACATTCCATGATCCTAATAAAAAACAAGTGACCAGCTCCATTTTACTGACACCTGTATCAATATTAATTAACAGATCTCTAGGGTGAGATTTTTAAAGAGAACAGAAGTTTCACTCCTTCAACCCTGAGACACAAAGTGGCCAAACTTTCAGGCTTGTAACAAACTCAGTCACTTCACAGCCAAATGCAGCCCAATCACAAGATTGTTGTGTCATAAAATGCCAAAAAATCTCATTTGAAAGGATACCTGAGCACCAACAATCTCCTGAAACCAAGGGGTTCTACCTAGAGACATCCAACACCACAATTCAAGTGACCTGGTTTGAAATATTAATAACATTCTGTAAGCCTGAAAGCTGTTGGTGGAAATGCACCAAATCCTATAAATATTTCCAACTCCAAAGGACTCATCAGAAGGAACTGAAATCAGTTGTTTTGGAGAGATGACAAAAATACCCAGCAGAAAACAAAATAATCTCATTTATCTCCCTAATCACTCCAATGATTTAAGGCACAGCAAAGATGATGTAATTTAACACTTGTATAAAGTATTCACTTATCACAGAACATAAAAACATGGAGACAAATCCAGAGTACTCAGTGAACTGCTGTGGTTTGGAAAAGTTCCTGGTAAACTCAATTACCTTGATTAAAAGCAGAGTTTGTAATTTATTTGTTTGATACAAATATATTTTTAAAAAGAAGATTTCCATCTTTCCCATCTTGACCTATTGTCCCTTAATTTACAAGAAACCTTTCTCATATTTAGAGCTCAGATTTGGAGGAATTGTTGAGGCACAATTTGAAATATTTCCAATTTCTTTGTGAGCTGCCTGATAGTGACACAGATGGCACCACAGGACACACCCAGGATCTGAGAACTCAACAAGTTCTTCTGCTATTTAGGGAAATTATTAATTTAGCATTTTTACAAGCCAATTTCTACCTATTGTCAATGTCAGTCACTTTTCCACTGGTGGTTCCTAAAAGTTGTCACAGATTTTTGATTTTTTAGGTAACTGAGTGAGAATTATGGAAGTTCATAATGACCTGGCTTGGAGTGAAAGGATCACCTAAGAGAGAATTGTGTTCTCTGTGAGTGGAGAGCTCCTACTGCAGACAAATGGATTTATAAAGAGTTTTTAGCCTGACAGAAAGCTCACACATCTGTGTGCAAACTTGGAGATAAGAAATGCTGACTTAGAAATGCCATGGAATGGGACAGATATTGTTGAGAGAGAAATGGAGCTGGAAAAAGGATGGCCTTGCAAATAAAACTAAATATTTGGAGAAATAGAACTGTGGAAGATGCATTGTAGTAGAACCCACAGGGTGATTTTAGATAATTGGCTTTAAGGCATTTTACAGACAAAAGCTGATAGGCCAGGAAATGTTTATAATGTGTTGTAATTAGGGAATAGTTGAGTTTTAATTGTGATGTCATAAATTGTATTCAATCCCACCTCAATTTTTTATTTAATCCAAGTCTATGAACTTTCATTAAACTCCATCAGTGTCTCTGTCACAGTGATTTTCCTGCTGAATGCTTGTGGCACAATTTGTGACACCTTGCAGGAAATGGAGCATTTTTGGTCAGCTTCCAGGAGAACCCACCAGTGGAATTAGCAGATAAAGTACTTGTACACTGGAATATTTTATGAAAAAATGAATGCTATTAAAAGTTTGGTACCACAGATTGATTTCCAATTTCTCTCTGCAGAACCCTGGTATTGCTGGTGCAGAATTACACAAAAAAAAAAATCACAGTTTTAACAAAGAATGAACAGTAAAGCATGAAACCACAAACCACAGGCAGCTACACTGGGGGACAAGCAGGAGCACACAGAGCAGATAACAGTTCTGGGTGGCAGTAGAAAATCAAGTCTCTTTTATTCAAGATTTCAATCTGAACTCCTGATTCCAGCACATTTGCTGACCTTGTCCTGCACCTCTTGGATGCAAAAGCCCAGAAATTGGTAATTTCATTTTTACCATCACAGATTTGGAATCAGGGCTCAAATTTCCTCCTGAAGAGACTCTGCAGATTAAAGTGATTCAAACCTTGAGTTTGAAAGCTGAGCAGCATTTTCTTAAAAATAAAATACAAATTAAATAAAAACCTCAACAGGCAGATTTGAGAATGCTCCCCAAAGTGACACTCTCCATCATTTCAGTTCATTTTTCTCCCCACAATCAGATTAGAAAATAATTAACTGAACATTGAGAAAGGTTTAAGGAGTGCTGGGTTACCTTCAGCTGATTATTGAAAATATCAATTTCCTGCAGTTTAGACCTGGTTTCCTTCTCCACCTCGTCCAGCTGCTCCCGGAGCTGCTGCCGTGCCAGTTCCTTGGCTTCCAGGGCTCTTTTGATGGTGAGAAGGGAATCCCCTGGTTGGAACACAGGGTTAAGTCAGAGTTTTCTTCAGAAAGCAACATTTTCTCACGTGCATCCTGCATCACACCAGCTGCAGGGCACACTGCAGGGAGGGAAGGTCCTGCCCAGCTCAGGCACACCCCAAACTGTACTCACTGTGCAAACTGTTCTGCTGGACCTGCTTGAGCTGGTCATTGAGCAGCTGCTTCTCTGGGATCAGCCTGCCCAGCATCTGCTGGGACTCCTGGAGCAGGCAGGGAAACAAGAACAGAAACAGGCACAAAGCTGAGTGAGGGGCAGCTCCAGCCAGGAGACCTCTCATTTTCATTGCTTTACTTCACCCCTCACTGAATGAGGTATTATTGTTATTATTATTATTATTATTGTTATTGTTATTCTTATTGCTCTGTATGATTGCTTTTATCCAAGCACTGCCTGTGGGATATCCCCACAGGTCCCAGACATTCTCTGCCAGTGCACAAGAGTGGAAACATCAAATTGATCTCATTCTCATTGGCTTGGAATTACCCAAAACTGAGGGCAGAGAGACAAGGCTAAATTAAAGGAAATGTTCAAACAAGCACTTACCACATCTTTAATTCTGATTTTAATAGATGAAACACAGAATCCCCAAATCCCTGGGGCTGGAAAATCCCTCCCAGGTCACCCAGTCCCAGCTGTCCCCACCTTGTCACCCTGAGTGCCACCTCCAGGTGCCACCTGCGGGGATGGGCACTGCAAACCTCCCTGGGCAGTGCCAATCCCTGAGCTCCCTTTCCATGGGGAAATTGCTGCTGCTGTCCCCCCTGAGCCTGCCCTGGCCCAGCCTGAGGCCGTTTCCTCTTCCCTGGGAGCAGACCTGATCCCTCCCAGTTGCACCCTCCACTAATACTTAATTAATAATATTAATAACAGTGTTAATGATTAGTAACTTAGGAATAGAAAGACAAATATTTTCAGGAAGAGAAAAGAAAGATTTTCCTTTCAAAGGAATATATTCTGCCCAAAAGCCATGAAACACCATCCCTGTGGGATGAGAATCCCTGAGTCCTCAATCTCTGCACTCAGAGCTCTTGCAAGAGGATTCTGATTTCTCTCACACTCAGCACATGGTTGGAAGTTTGTGAACTGCTGTGCTACAGGGGTCCCTGCAGAAGATCTCTCCCTTTGAAGGATCCTGTAAATGCATTTCCTGCAGAACCCTGGTCCCTTGCAGAGCAGGAAGTGCCACCTCACACACTTCTCTGAAGCCTGCACCTCCCAGCCCAAGTTGCCAAAACACTTCAGCAGCATGAGGTGAAACAACACCTGAGTATCAACATCCCATCTTTCCTACAAACCCTGGAGCTTCTCTGAGCAGCTCTCTGGAGTTGCAGGCTCTTGAGGAATCAAGCAGCTGACAGCTTCCATTTGTCATGGAGCACTGCAAATGACACCACTCATGCTAAGAATAAATGTCCCCTGATCCCTGAACACCACAGTGACCCCAGGGGTGCCGTGGGCTCCTCATCCCTGGCAGTGCCCAAGGCCAGGCTGGACACTGGGGCTGGAGCAGCCTGGGACAGTGGGAGGTGTCCCTGCCATGGGAGGTGTCATTGCCATGGCAGGGGTGGCTCTGGTGGGATTTAAAGTCCATCCCAACACAAGCCATTCTGTGATCCCACAATCCCACAATTCCACAAGAAGTTTTCATTTTGGCTCCAAGAAGCCAGGATTGAGTGCACTGCCCTGGCTTTGGGCTGTCCCACTTTCCTCCTGCCAGACCCTGATGGGGCTCTGCAGTGCCCAGCTCAGCTCTGAGCATTAAACAACAACTGCAGCCTCCTGTGAGCTCCTTGTGCTCCAGAAAACACCCTGAGACAGCACACAGCACAGCCAAGGACTTCAGGAATTCACAAGCAGCAAAATTGAGATTACCTACAGGCTGGATTATGAGGAGCTGCACGTGTCTCTCACTGCTCAGCTGCAGGGTCTGACACAGCCACAGAGCCTTCCCAGGGAATTCCCAAAAGCTGGATTCCCCAAATCCTCCCCTCACTGGGACAGAACCCTCTCCAGTGCTGGGGACTGCTCTGGATGGCTCAGTTAAAGATCAGAAGCTTCTGGAAAGGTTCCAGAGGAGGGACAGGGGATGGGGAAGGGTCTGGAGGGGCCCCACGAGGTCACTTGGTCAGTGCAGCCTGGAGCAGCCTGAGGTCAGGGACAGCACCAGGCAGAGGCTGGAGCTGTTCCAGGAGGGATTTAGGGTGGGTTTTAGGGCAAGGTTCTTCCCCCAGGGAATGGGCACAGAGCTCCAGGAGCTGCCAGGGATGCCCAGGCTGGGATTTTGTGGGGGCTGGGACTGGGTGATCCCTGAGGGTCTATTCCAGCTCAGGATATTCCATGACTGCCATCCTGGGACTCTTACCTGCCCGAAACAAATGGGAAACAGCAATATCCACAATATCCACAATATCCACACAATTTACAGCCTTGCTCTGGTGGGGGTTCCCTGCCCAGGCAGGGGGTGGGGGAGCTTTCAGGTCCCTTCCAAACCCAAGCCCTCTGTGTTTCTGTGATTCTGAGAATGCTGCAGACCAACCAAGCAGCAGAATGGACATCAGCATGAAACAGAAATTCTCCTTCTCCAAGTACAAAAAGCAGCACAGGACTGCATTTGAGGGTGGAATGTGATCACAACATCAGCTGCTTTGTTTGCAAAGGCCAGAGCACTTGCACACATCCCAGATTACTCAACACACCGAATAGTTTGGGGAGTGTGTAAGGACAGAGAATGCCAGGGGATCAGGAAGGGCAAGGCCTGCTTCCTGAAAGCACACTCAGCCATGGAAGAAGCATCTGGCCAAGAACAGCCACCACATGGATTCCACACCCCTTCCTTGTGCTGAAGAAACAGATGAGAGAAATTAATGGCAGAAACTCTGGAAACTCGTGCAACAAAAAAGGCCAAGAGTTGAGTAACGTCCCACGTGGCAGAGGAAATCAAAACCCAGCTCCTGCCCCTTGGACAAGGGAAAATCTCCTTAAATCACCTGGGAGCCAAAGGAGGTAAAGGAGCCCTGCAGTACTGAGCACAGATGTGCCTCAAACACAGCCCAGGAGAGCAGGATCCCTCTGGGCATCCCTGCAAGCAGCACAGAGCAGAGCTGGCACACATCGCCCTCAGCAGCATCAGCTGGGACTCCACTTCTTCCACAAGTTTCATTAAACTGCAACTTGGAAGTAATTAATAGGCTGAAGAATAATTACTCCTCTGAACTAACTCATCTTCCCACAGGAATGTCAGATGTATTAAACAGAACTATTCCCAATGAAGATATATCACCCTACAAAGATAATGACAATATTGACTTTTTAACTTATTTGAGAGTTTAGAGGATGAAAACCTCCTTTTATAAAACTCATTTACATCTTCAGTCTGTCCTCTACAGATGAGATTAAAAAAATACAGGATATTTGAAAAAATAATATTTCTTTCAGGAAAAAGTTTTAAGGTCCTCCCCAGACAAAACGTGGCCTTTTGTCCTAAGTAGTGACATTTTCTGGGATCACAACTGGGACAAAAACACCTCAAGTGACACTAAGGGAAATATCAGTGGTGGAGACAATGAGAGCAGGCATCACCACACAGCCACAGCTATTGCTGCCAAACCACCTCAAAGCCCAAACCCAAGAGAACAAGTGCCAGGGGAAGCAGGAGTGAGCTGGGATGGAGGAGCAGGGCAAGGTTTTAGGGCAGGTTTTACACCTCAGCTCCATCACTGTGAGATTCTTTGTACAAACACACTGGGAGCCCCCATGACCAAGAATTAATTTCAAGCCCTATGAAGTATTTAATAAAGAGAAGAATACTACAAATACTACAGCCCATTGAAAAAAACAAACTCTAAAGAATATTCTTTCACCAAAGGCAGACACCTACTCAGCTCCAACTCCAATGTGACAGAATTTTATATCAGTAAGAAAAGCAAATGCCAGAGTTAGATCAGCAACTCCCTCCTTTCACTGGGAACTGCCATTTTGAAAGTTCATTATTTTTTATAATTAAAAAAATTAACAAGTCACTTCACTGCAGCCAGTTCTTTCCCCCAGGACACAAACAGCAAAATCCACCCTGGGCAATTTCCTTCTCCTCATCCCCAAAAACACCTGGAGCCAAAGCATTTCCTGCTGCCCACAGCAGGAGACAGCAGGATGAAGGGATAATCCCAAACACACCTTCAGGTGTAGGAAGCAGTTCCCAGCCACCTCTGAAGGACAGGAATTTACAGGGATGACAAATTATCTGCAGTGATCCTTTAAGGGTGAGCAACAGCTCATTGCTCAGGATGTTGCTGTTTTTGAGGAGGTCAAAATTCAAGGCTAAGAATAAAATCTGAGAAGGTTTCTCACCTGTAGCTGCTGCTGCAAATGGGTGATTTCTGCAATTCTTAGTTCTCTGGATTTATTTGTACTTTCAATTTCTTGTCTTTGGGTCGACAGCCGACACCTGATATCCTGAAGCTTCCCCTCCAACTGGTTTCTTTTATCATTCTTTAAAAGAAAAGAAAATTCCATATTTTATACATTTATTTTTTTAACCAAAACGTTTGGTCATGCAAGTCTGGATCTAAAAACTACAATAATTTCACGATTATAAGCCACAGGTTACAATACAGGATGTGATCAAAGGTATCTATTCTGTCACCATCTGTTGAGGGTGGGGCAGTGATCCTGATCTCCCTGGGAGATATTCTGCTAATGGGCATCCATTGAAACCAGGCAGGGCATTGTTCTTTATCTTTTCACAACCCATCCTTCCTCCAGCCAGTCATTTTCTGCTCATGGCCATTGAGTCCCACTGTGGCACTGATAAAATTACTGCATCCCATTGGGAGTTGCTCCAGCCAGGGGGAAGAGCCCAACATTTCTTACCAAGATAAAAACAGAGGTTTTGGGACACTAAGGGAGCCCCTTTCTCCACTGGACTCCAGAGGAAAACCGGATTTCTCCACATCACCACTGGAGCTCCGGAGGGAAACTGCACCTTGTACAGGAGCACTGCTCCAGCTGAGCCACATCTGTCACTGCAGGAGGATGCAGCCACCATGGGATGGGACTGCTGCCAACACCCTGCCTGACGGGTGTCAGGCTGTACTCTGACTGTGTCAGGGTTTGGGGTTTGTTCTTTGTAGCGCTGTATTTCTATTTTAATTTCCCTAGTAAAGAACTGTTATTCCTAATTCCCATATCTTTGTCTGAGAGCCCCTTGATTTCAAAATTATAATAGTTTGGAGGGCGGGGGTTTACATTCTCCATTTCAAAGAGAAGCTCCTGCCTTTCTCAGCAGACACCTGTCCTCCAAACTAAAACAGCAACTTTTCATTCTTTGTCCATATATAAACCACACCTGATTATAAACCGCACTTTGGGTTCAGACCAAAATTTTAGTCAAAATGGTGCGGCTTATAATCGTGAAATTACAGACAACAAACACAGGCAGGGCACAGTCAGCAGCAGGCTGTGCTTGTGTGTTTGAGCTGCACTCACAAGAGCCTCCAGCTCGAATTCCAGGGTTTTCTTCTTAGCCTTGAGCACCACGATGTCCTCCTGCTCCTTGTTCCTCTGGTTGAGCAGCTCCTGCCGCCGGTTGCGCTCCCACTCCAGCTGCCTCTGCCTCTCCAGCTCCCTCTTGGCAGCCTGCACATCCAGAACCAAACATCTGCAACTCTGGGAATTCCTGCTCTGGGATTCATTTAGAGCAATGCACACACAAATGGCTCCCTGCACAGCAGAGGTGACTGAACAGAAATCCCCTCTGTTTTCCTCTTTTCCTGTTTTCCAAGTTCCAGTTTGCTGATTTAACAGCTTGTTTAATACCAGCACTGGGAGAACTCTCCAGGACATACTCAAATCTCTTTCCAACCTCCAGTCTTAGACCTGCTGTAGCTTTGCAAAGAACAGCCAAGTGTTTCTGTGCTGAACCCATCATGGTCTGGCAGTGGGAGAAAAAAGGAGATTTTTGGGCTGAGCAGGGTGTGTTTCCTTAAATAAACTGAAGGCCAGACTGGATGGGGCTACCTGCTCTGGTGAAAGTCATCCCTAGCTGTGGCACAACTGGAACTGGAGGATCTTTAAGGTCCCTTCCAACCCAAACCATTCTGGGACTCTATGAAATGAACCCATCCCTGGAAAATCATGAATGCCAGAAGTATTGTTTCATTCATTCACACACCTCTTAACATCAAATATAACAATAACAGTAATCATAATCATTATTTCTAAAGAAGTGAGAGGTCAAAAGCATGTTGTCCTGCAGGGCCCTGGTCTCTCTGCTGGCTGTGTGGGCTGCTGAGAGGTCACTGATTAATGTGTCAGTACTCTCAGCTTCTGGTAGCAAAGAACTACCAGAGGCAAGCAGTCCACATTTAATAATTAGTATATAGTACATAACAAAAAGGGTATAAAAACATGTCCCTCTGGAATCCATGCTGAGCCAGATTTGGGTTTGTAGCCCTGATTCCCAGAGCTCTGCAATAAAAGCCCCTGCACACAATCCCCTGTGATGACGGGATGTTGGGGTCAGTGAGACAGGGGCTGCCTGAATCCTCCAGGCAGAAGGCAGAGTGCAGGGACTGAATTAAAGCCCTTGGATGGACTGAAACATGTTAAGCCACCCACACACAGAATGGGAGTTTAAGGAGAAGAGTAAGTGTAAGTTTAAGTTCAGAGTTTGAGTTTTAGGATAAATAAAGTCAGTCAGTCAGTCAGTAACTAGGTTTCAGTGAGAGCTGCAGTGTTTTAGTGAGTAAAAGGTGCAGATACCAGAGTAGAAGAACAAGTTCTAGTGAAGGTTCACAAACACACTGATGTTTTCAGTGCAGGCTCCAGGAGCTCTTTCTTAGACACTACTTAGACAAAACAGAACTTCAGTGAGAATATTGCTGCCATTTTTCAGCTGGAACAAGACAGATCCAATACGTGGTTCATACAGATCCCAGCGTGTTAAGAAATTAGAATTTTCATAGGCTGAAAGTGGTTTGAATTTATGTGTTAGCTTGTTAGAGAAACCCTGTATGAGATTATGTATTGGGGAGAGTTGGTGCTTTTTGCCTTTGCCATTGCTTTTTGCTTTTTTCCATCCCTTTTTCGTGCCTGCAGCGTCTCCAACAGCCCAGCAGAAGATCGGAGCTCCGGCAGCGACACCGGGACCCCCAGGGACCCCCAGGGACAGCTCCTGCTCTTGTTTGGGCTTTATGCTGAACCTCAGCCTGGACTTTAATGTCTGTGACTGTGCCTTTGAGGACTGATGCACTTTTACACTAAATAACCTTTTTAGCAATTATTAGCTGCTGTAATCATTTAGAGATAACCCGGCAGGAAGGGTGCAAGAGCACCGGGGATAACCCCGCAAGCAGTGCCTGTGTTTGGTTTGCTAAAGACTTCCATGCTAACAACATGCCACAAAAAAGCACTGCTCACCTCTCCTCTCCATCTCCTCTCCATGTGTTCCCATGCTAACAACACACCACACCAAAGCAGTGCTCACCTCTCCATCTCCTCCTCACCATGTGTTTCCATGTTAACCACATGTCACCCCAAAGCAGAGCTCACCTCTCTCCTCTCCATCTCCTCTCCATGTGTTCCATGCTAACAACATGTCACACCAAAGCAGTGCTCACCTCTCCATCTCCTCTCCTCCTCAGGATGTGTTCCCATGCTAACAACATGCCACAGCAAAGCAGTGCTCACCTCTCTCCATCTCCATCTCCTTCCTCCTCAGGATGTGTTCCCATGCTAACAACATGCCACACCAAAGCACTGCTCACCTCTCTCCTCTCCATCTCCTCAGGATGTGTTCCATGCTAACACACCACCCCAAAGCAGAGCTCACCTCTCTCCTCTCCATCTCCTTCCTCCTCTCCTATGTTCCCATGCTAACACAGCACCCCAAAGCAGAGCTCACCTCTCTCCTCTCAATCTCCTTCCTCCTCTCCATGTGTTCCATGCTAACCTCCCACCCCAAAGCAGAGCTCACCTCTCTCCATCTCTTCTCCTCACCACATGTTCCCATGCTAACACACCACCCCAAAGCAGAGCTCACCTCTCTCCATCTCCTCTCATATGTCCCATGCTAACACCCCACCCCAAAGCAGAGCTCACCTCTCTCCTCTCCATCTCCTCAGGATGTGTTCCATGCTAACACCCCACCCCAAAGCAGAGCTCACCTCTCTCCATCTCCTCTCCATGTGTTCCCATGCTAACACAGCACCCCAAAGCAGAGCTCACCTCTCTCCTCTCGATCTCCTTCCTCCTCTCCTCCTCGCGCTGCCGCTCCAGCTCGCGCTGTTTCTCCAGCTGCTTCTCCAGCTCCAGCTGCCGCTTGCGCTCCTGCTCCTGCCGCTCGCGCTCCTTCCTCTCCTGCTCGGCCCTCTCGAGCTGGGCCAGCCTCTCCTGCTCCTTGCGCTGCTGCTCCAGCAGGGCCTGCCTGCGCTTCTCCAGCTCCAGGTTCCCCCGCTCGAAGTTCTCGCGCTTCTTGTCCTCGAAGGTCACTGTGAGCAGCACACACGGGGTGGGAGGACAGGGACAAACGCCTTCGTTAACTCTGGCTTCAAACAAACCAGCTGCTGGGTTTTGTTCTTTTCTGAGCCAGACATGGGGCAACTGAGAGGTGTTTGGAAAACCTTTTATTGCATTTTTAGTTTCATATCAAGGGTGAGACAATACAGGTGTTATAACTTACGCCATCACAATCAGAAGCCAACTATTTCCTAATTACAGCACATTAGAAACATTTCTTTCTTTATGAAAGGTGCATCTTCCACAGTTCTGTTTCTCCAAAGTATCTAGTTTTATGTGCAAGGCCATCCTTTGGAACTTCTTTCCAGCTCCATTTCTCTCTAAACAATATCTGTCCCATTCCACTGCATTTTAAAGTCAGTATTTCTTACCTCCAAGTGTGAGCCTTCTGTCAGGCTAAAAACTCTTTATAAATCCATTTCCTACATCAACCATATAAATAAATCCAAAGGGGTCCCTAGCAAAGTGAATCAAGGTGCCAGCAGCAGAGGATGCACCTCTGGATGGAGGGATAACAGCGCCACAGGCCAGCCTGGATTCAGCATTAGCACTGACATTGTTCATCTTGACACCTTTGAGCTTTTATATTTTTCACAATCTCTGCTGCTTGGAGTGTAACTCTGAAACTTCATGTTAAGTAAGTTCTCTTCACAGGGAAGTTGGACAAAACAATTCCTTCCCAGCTGGAGAACCAAGGACAGCTGGTACCCAAAAATCATAAACACAGTGAGGGAAAGGGGCAAAGCAGGGGCTGGGACTCCATAGCCTGGGCTGTGCTTGGATAACTGACCCCAGTGTGTGGATGAACCAAAACTGATAAAAGTGTAAAACTCATGACCAGGATCCATCTTGGATTTGATTTGGGTGTAGCCTCATCCAGGCCCTTGCACTGCCCAAGGTGAATCCTTTCAATAAATCCCATTTTATTCCTTTTGCTCTGTCTGCTCTCTGCTCCAGCTCAGCCTTTCCAGGCAACAATCCCCTCAAAGCCACATCCTCAGCAAACCCAGGAGGGAATTTCCATTCCCATTCCTCAGGTCCTCAGCTTTCTCCACAAAGCTCAGCAAGTGGGGATCATTTAGACAAACCATTCTCCAGCTGATCCTCCATGAGGACACAGATCTGGAATTCCTCTGTACATTTTGGATATGTATGTGCTATTGGATAATAGAGCCAACACTTCCATTAGTGCAGAGCAAAGAATTCAGCTGCTGACAGCATCAAAAGGCCATTATGCAAATGACCAGAACTTTATTTAAAGTTGCTGTTCTCATTAGATTACTCATTACTGTCAGGAAAATAAATGGTTTAGGTTCTTGAGCAGCTGAGCCCAGCAAGTCTGGATTCCTGCATCCACAGCCTCACCACCTACTGTCCCAAAGAACAGCCTGACCCTCAGCACAGCCTCCCTGACACCCCCCTGCAGGCCCTGCCCTTCCTGCCCCTCACTCCTCAGCACCTCCATCCAAATGATTCTTTCACTGCACCTTCTGTTCCTTTCCTTACCCTCTGTGTCCCATTCCCAGACTCCTCTCCCTTGGATGGCCAGCAGGGACATTTCTGGGATGCAAGGCCAGGGACACCCCATGTTGCCCTGGTTGGACACATTGGCCAACAGCTGCTGAACCTGCAATTCTTGTCTTTTCCAGCTTGTGCTCCTCTCCAGCTGCCAATTCCCTCTTCCTTTAGTTCTCTTCCTGGAACTGCTGGAATCTGTACTAAGCCCCACACTGTCACACACACTCCAAGGAAACAGGTCTCTGGGGGAATGCTGGGATCTTTCAAAGAGCACCTCAGCCAAGCCAGAGGATGAAGGCAGCAGGAATTTTTCCTTGCCAGGGCTGCAAAGGGCTGCCTGTGTGAGGAGCCTGAAGGCTCTCCCCATCTCCAGGGCCACCAAGCCCAAGGATCAGGCACAGGCTCCTGGCTGTGCCTCTGATCTGCTCTGGAAAAGACAACATTCCTCCCCTCTGGGAACAGCCCACTAAATATCCCAGTTTGCCCCTGCTCACCTGGTAATTTCTTCTCCAGTTGCTGCTGTTCCTCTTCCAATGCTGGTTCTTCTGGTAACCTTTGGTCTACAGACACTGAACTGGCAGCAGAAATCCCACTGCCAGAGCGGACCCTTCTGCCAAGGAAACAGGAATTGCAGGTGCTTAACAGAGCCCAGGCCCACCCAAATGATTCATGGTTCAATGATGAGATCAAATTAAATACAATGATGTATTCATGTACTCAGTGTTCATTCAGTGCTGCCCAGAGGGTCTCACTCAGCCATTGCCTCAGGAGAACAGGATTTTCCAGTATCCCAGCAGATCACTGGTGAGCTGAGAACCCCAGCCCCAAATTCTGCTTCCAGATGGGCTCAGCCCTTTCCCCAAGATCTCTCACTTGGGGGGAGATTTTTCCCCAACCAGTCTGGGTTTGGGGAAATGCTGACCTGAACTACAGCAAAAATAGCAGAGACAGAGGAAGAGCTCACTGTAGTCAGGCTAAAAGCAAGATCCCAAGTGGAATACACAAAAATTGGGAATCTTTAGGAGGATATTTGACAAAACATAAAAGTATAAAACACTTATTTCCATTGCTGTTACTGTCTTGCCACCAATTTCTCCACAAGGAAGTGAAATGGAGCAGGAGAAGTGCTGAGTGACCCCACTGTTCCCAAACCCAGCTGCACCAGAAGAGCTCTGGATGTGCTGCAGTGCAAATCCACATTGCAATTCCAACACATCCCAACTGCTCTAAGGAGTACAAGCTGAAGTTAAATCTAGATTTCTATGGCCAGACTGAGCAGGTTTGGAAGGTGTGCCAGCACAAATCCTGTTCTTACCCAGCAGAAGGTGAGGGGGCACTGCTCAGTGTCCTGTGCTCACAGAACCACCCCAAATGGAGTGCAAAACTCACGAGTGAGGCCCCCAAGGGGTGAGCAGTTACCTGAAGGAAGGAGGGATGAACTCTGGGGGCAGTGCAGGTGGCAGGGGCTGACCAGACATTGCTACATCAATGAGGTGCATAGCCAGGATAAACTCCTCAGCTGTCAGCTTCCCATCTTGATCAATGTCAGACAGATTCCTTGGTAAAGGGAAGGGACAAAGCAAGGGAATTATTAAATATTAAAAATCACTGTTGAAAGGCATTGTTTCAACATACACAGTTCCAAATTAATTCAATTTTTTCACTCTTTTTTCCACACTACTCTGCTTTTTCAAAACAAATGAAAAGCCAACCCCAAATGCTTCCCTATTTCCCCCATTTCTCGTGGCTGTCTGCCTGAAATCCAGCCTGGCAGCCATGGCTTCTCCTTCACCTGCTCTGAGTGCTGCCTGGAGCACCTGCCAGGGAAGGAACTTTGAGAACTTTAACCACTGGAGTTCTCCTGAACACCTTGTGAACACCAAAAGAACCAGCTCAGTTGTTTGGCAGAACTTCTAGCTCTGGTCTCCTTCCTCCCTGGAGGCTCCTATCTCACATTCCAGGGCACCCACTGGCACTGAAACCAAAGTCAGTGATGTTCTAGTCCAACAAGAACCATCCCACCCTGGCATTATGCACATAACAGAAATTATGGAGTAATGTCTCTGGATGGCCCCAAAGCAGAGTCCCAACAGTACAAAATGCTTTTACTCCTGTTAAAGTGGTGTTGGACAAAATTAACAGCCAGGAACAGCACCCAGGGAGCAGATGGAGCTGGGCCAGGAGGGATTTAGGGTGGATTTTAGGGAAAGGTTCTTCCCCCAGGGAATGGGCACAGAGCTCCAAGAGCTGCCTGGGATGCCCAGGTTGGGATTTTGGGGGGTCTGGGCAGGGCAGGGCTGGGACTGGATGATCCCTGGGGGTCCCTTCCAACTCAGGATTTGTTTCTCCAGTATGCTGCACTCTAATCATGCAGGAAAATCTCCCATGGTACTGTGAGAATCAAAGGAAAATAAGAGATAAATTCTTTTGCAGTCCCAAGGCACAGGACTTTGCTGATGGGATTTAAATTTGGGACACAATCACAGCCTCACCCAACCACCCCTGTGCCACTGAGCTCCTCAGGCTGGAGCAAGGAACAAGCCAGGACACTGGGAATGTACCAGGCACAGAAATCTGATCAGCCAGGTCCTGACCTGGACAGAACTCCCAGGATACACAAAGGCTGAGCATCAACTTCCCTCTGAGTGTCTGAGTCAGGATTTCAGCCCAGCACAGGCTGACAAAGCTCACCCCACACAGCAGAGCCCCAGAGCAGGGCTCAGGAAGGAGCAGCAAGAGCTGGAATGTCCCTTCCTGATCCCAGAGCACTGGCAGATGTGAATGTCCCCAGCTGTGAGTGCTGTGTGCAGCTCTGGAGTGAGCTGGTGGCAGTGCCTGCCCACACAAACACTCCAAAGCTGGCAAAAGCTGAGCATTTCTTGCTGCTGGGGGACTGGGCTGATTTGTTCTTATCCCTTTGTCAGGAAACAGAGAAGGACAGAGTGGTTTTTAATTTATAACACAACTCCCAGAGCTTTGCAAAGAGAACAAGTGCAGCTCAATGGCCTTGTCAGAGGGACTGCACCACTGCCATCCTCACACTGAGCCCTGGGCCAGCTCCAGTGCTTCCCAAGCAAACACTCCTAAAGGACAGAAGTTAATTAGGAACAACTTCCATGGGGCAATAAAAACATAATAAAGTTCAGCAAACAGCAAGTTGGAAGGCAAAAGGGAAGCTGAGACAAATCCTTTGAAAATCCATTATTGTAAAGGTCTGTAAGTCCAGCCCCTGGGAAATCAGTCCTCCCAAAGCCATGAAAAAGGCAGAGAAGTCCCACAGAAAGTTGGTTTGGGATAAAATTCCTGTTCTACCACCCTGGTGCTGTCAGGGGATGTGGAAGGCACAGGATGCTGAACATCTGCTCTGCCTAAAAACCCAGCACTGAACCCCAACTTCCAGAACATCACACTAAAGACACTCCTCCACTCTTGTGGAATAATATTAATAAAGGCAGAGAAGTGCAGGTTTTCTTTATAAAGTTACACACAAAGAGCAAGGTGAGACTGAAAAGGGAGAAAACCCCACAGGTTCCAGTGCAGAGGTTTCAGAAGAGTTTTTGTTTTGATGGAAATGAAAACATTTATTTTACCATATTGTAGCCAGCTGAGCCTGGGGTAAACTGGACTGCATGAGAATCGTTCTTGCTTGGGGACCTAAAAAAGGGAAACAAGTATTAACAAAGTTAGCAAGAGATGTGACCAGCAGGAATTTGGCTCCCAGAAATAACCAAGAAATAATATTTCACTTCTGCACAGCAACCACAGAATCCCAGACGGGTTTGGGTTGGGAGGGACCTCAAATCCCACCCATCCCACCCCTGCCATGGGGACACCTCCCACTGTCCCAGGCTGCTCCAGCCCCAGTGTCCAACCTGGAACCGAACATTCCAGGGATCCAGGGGCAGCCACAGCTGCTCTGGGAAAACAAATCACTCAGATAAAAACCCAAGGAAGCTCTAAAGCACAGACATGCACCAGAACTGGTAAAATCAAGCCAGGGAAGCAGTCTAGTCTCTCCCTGGAACTGGACACTGCTCTCAGCAGTGAGTGAACCAAGCACCGGAAATGCCTGCACAGGTTTTCCCAGAAACATTTCCCAGGGTCAACTTTGCAGAAAATAAAGAAAAGATGGTGATAAAATGATCCCAGCTGTGATGAATATTTGCTTTTAAACAAGAGCATTAAGCACTTGGGAGATTAAAACAGAAAATCACTGATGAGTCTCTTACTGTGTGAAGAACACCCTCAGTGGAAGTAAACTGGATTTTACAGCTGGAAACAAGGAGACAACAGAAGCTGTGCCAGTACCTGTCAAGTGTCCACTCATGGTTTTGTCGTGGCTGTTGAAGAGCTGCCGGTACTTGAGGCGTGAGGACTGAGGCACAGCCCACTCTGCCACGGCAGGAGAGCTGCAGGGACAGCAGGACAACAGGGACAGTTGGGGATGTCATCTCAGGAAGGTCATGGGAACAATCACAGAGTATAAATCACACAAGGGTTTGGCTTGGAGGGACCCCAAATCCCACCCAGAGCCACCCCAGCATGGCAGGGACACCTCCCACTGCCCCAGGCTGCTCCAGCCTGGAACTGAACATCCCAGGGATCCAGGGGCAGCCACAGCTGCTCTGGCAATTCCATCCCAGCCCCTCCCAGGGAACAATTCCTAATTCCCAAATCCCATCAAACCCCACTGGGAGCCATTCCCTGTGTGCTGTCCCTCCCTCCCTTGTCCCCAGTCCCTCTCAGCTCTCCTGGAGCCCCTTCAGGCCCTGGCAGGGCTCTGAGCTCTCCCTGCAGCTTCTCCTGCCCAGGTGTCACCCCCAGCTCTCCCAGCCTATCCCATAATACTCTCACCAGTGGCTTCTACACCTGCAAATACTTTGATTTATAAGAGATAAACCTTTCTATGAATAAGTTCAGACAGAGCAAAGATCACCCTGCAGGAACCTTGAGTCTCCAGGGCTTCACAAGAGGCTGAAGTGCTGCACTGGACCAAGTTTCATGCCTGAAAATGTTCTTTTCCCCAGTTCTGCTGGGAAGATGGGGAGGTTCTGAGGTGCCCAGAGCAGCTGTGGCTGCCCCTGGATCCCTGGAATGTTCAGTTCCAGGTTGGACACTGGGGTTGGAGCAGCCTGGGACAGTGGGAGGTGTCCCCATGGCAGGGGTGACACTGGGTGGGCTCTGAGGTCCCTCCCAACCCAAACCATTCCATGATTCCATGATCTAACATTTCCTGCTATTCCTGAAACCACCACAGTTTTGACCTCTTGTTTGCAAACATTTATCTCAGTTCAGTCTCTTGGAAGATGATTTTTTAAAGAGTTTTGCTTTTTTCTTTACTGGCAGAGAATGAAGGAACTTAAACTGTTCAGAGGAGCTACAAGCTTTCACCTAAACATGTAACAGGAAATGCAGAATAACATCCCATTTTACTCTGGCTTTAACTGCTTCTCTTGGCCAAATAAAGCTGATGAAGGAAAACAAATGTGAAATAGATTGGAAATGCAGAAATAAAGGTGTGGAAAAGCCAAATTTGAATGTAAAGTTTCTCATAATGGAACTCAAGTGAGGAATGCAATATCCCCAGTTTTAATTCACTCCCATTGCAGGCTGAGCTCATTTGCAGCTCCAATTTCTCAGGCTTGAAGGCTGAGAAATCCTAATTCTGAACAACAAGGAGCTGAGTTTTTCTGCCTGTAGGCACATTCAAACTCTGTCCTTTTTCTGACCTTATAAACCATTCTCACATGACAAGACACAAACCAGTATCTCTATTTCTATTTTTGATTTCCAAAATTGAGCTTTGATAATACCCCCTCATGGGAGCAGAGCAAAAACAAGCTGCCCCTTCAATAATGAAAATAAGAAAAAAGGCCACATATTTAATTTTTACCCATAGGAATTCCTCCCCAGTTTTGCTGGACTGGGGGGTTCCACATATTTTAACTTCTGTGTTACACAAAAATTACATCAGAGCATCCCTATTCTGTTCCTGGCTGGTTTAGGTTTCAGAGAGAAAGTGAATTTGATTTATAAGAGATAAACCTTTCTATGAATAAGCACAGACAGACCCTCAGTGGGTTCTATCCCTGGCCAGGAAAATGCAGCAAGAGCACAGATCACCCTGCAAGAGCCTCAACTCTCCTGGTTTAGGTTTCAGAGAGAAAGGGAATTGTTTTGAAAGACTTTTAATTATTTGCCAATAGTGAGAAGTGTCCCTTATCTAATAGCAGGGCAACAGACAAGCCTGCAGAAGGAAATGGAAATAAAACCAGATCATTTAATTGTGTCCCAAGCCATTTTTCTCTTACAAAAAAGCTCTGCCATAGACCTGTGAGACAGATGATTTATAAAGACTTTGGGAAATCCCTCTCTTACCTCCTCTAAGAAAGTTGTAATTTGTTAGATCCAATTTTTTTAACCAGAGTAAAACCACTTGGAATAATCTAAAAGCCCTTTAAGTGATTTTTCACACAGAACTTGGATATAGAAGAAAGAGTGATGTGGAGTGCATTTAAAACATGAGACCTATTAAATATTTTGCCTTTTTTTAGCAATTACCCTGGAGTTGCTAATTTTAAATAATGTATTACTTGTCTTGTTTTCACAGTAGCAGGAGAGTGTGTGCACAATGCAGGTTTTGTTTATAGAAGCAAATGCTGTTCTGAAAGTCAGGTGGGGATAATGGCAGCTCTGTGAGTAGCTGATTATTTTATTTCCATGAGTCCCTGCTCCTGGAGCACTCCCTGTGAAACCACAGCCCCTCACAGAATCTGGAGTGGCACCTCTGCAGGATTTCTGCCACAACTCTTATTTAAGACAACCTGTGACAAAGGGAAGGAGTTCTGCCACCCCCCTGGAGCCCCTCCCTGTCCCTGCCCCACCTGGCCACGTCGAAGGATTGTGCCTTTTGCAGCTTTGCATTGAGCTGAGCTCCCGGCCCCTGGCGGCTGAAGGAAGAACTCTTTGGCAAAGTGGCTGGCAAGAGAGAAAACAGGGATTTATTGCTATTCACAGCGAACCAGGCAATTCCCAAGACATTCACTCAGCTCCTACATCAACTACAACCACTGTGGGTCTGGTGGGAACTTTTTAACAATACAAAGATCAGAGCAGAGGGGAACACAAGGGCACTTCCCTCCTGTCTTTATGGAAACCCTGCTGATACCAAATTATATTTTGGTACAAGTTAGAAACCATATGTAGTTCAGTATTAAACAAACAGCAGTACTTCAGCAGCTATAGAGAGCCAGCAGAGGCCCAATTTCCAGGCAACAGATTGCTGGCAAGTTCACTTCTCCAAGTGCTGCTTTATTTTCTCACCACGAGGGACTCCTGCGGGAGGCCACGTCCACATTCCTTCCTTTAGCTCTTCTCCAAGTGTGCCAAGTGGGCTAAAGCAAGGCCCAGTCCTTCCCCAGAGGCATCACTGGGAGTGGCTACCTGCAGTGTTGCAGGAAATGCAGGGGAGCTGTTAGGAGCAGGAGACAGAGAGTGAGAGCAGCGTACCGGGGTGAGCGAAAGCAGGCAGGGGCTGGATGACAGCAGGAGCTCCGTTAGCCAGGGGAGGGACGGCTGCAGGGACAGAGGACACCAGAGGGGGGGACATCCCCACCACTGGCATGGATGCCATGGGCACACTGCTGAGGGATGGCATGTTGGCAATGCCCCCGAGACCTAGGGGGGAGAAAAGCACAGGTTGGTTGTGACACACACAGAGAGAGAGACCCGCGGGGACTGCAGGGTGAGTGACAACTTCTGAGGGTGACTGACAGATCCTGAGGGTCACTGACAGCTCCTGAGGGTGAGTGACAGCTCCTGAGGGTCACTGACAGCTCCTGAGGGTCACTGACAGCTCCTGCAGGGTGACTGACACCTTCTGAGGGTGAGTGACAGCTCCTGCAGGGTCACTGCCACCTCCTGAGAGTGACTGTCACCTACTGAGGGTCACTGCCACCTCCTGCAGGTCACTGCCAGCTCCTGAGGGTGACTGCCAGCTCTGAGGGTCACTGACACCTCCTGAGGGTCACTGCCACCTCCTGAGAGTGACTGTCACCTACTGAGGGTCACTAACACCTCCTAAGGGTGACTGCCACCTCCTGAGGGTCACTGCCACCTCCTGAGGGTCACTGACAGCTCCTGCAGGGTGACTGACAGCTCCTGAGGGTCACTGCCACCTCCTGAGGGTCACTGCCACCTACTGAGGGTCACCAACACCTCCTGAGGGTCACCAACACCTCCTGCAGGGTGACTGCCACCTCCTGCAGGGTCACTGCCACCTCCTGAGGGTCACTGACACCTCCAGGGGCAGCTCCCCACCCCTGGCACAGCCCCCCCAGCCCAGGGCAGCACAGCAGGGACAGGAATGGCACACAGGGCACAGGGACAGCCCCAAAGTGAGCAGCAGCACCTGCTGAGAAGGGAGCTGTGTGCCTTGAGCTGAGTGAGGAGCAGTGCTGGCAGCCCAGCGAGGAGTGAACCCCCAGGCTGGCACACAAGCTGCAGGATTAGTGCCCCAGGATTAGTGCTCCAGCCTTGGGGTGGGATGAGACAGGACACAGCTCATGGGGACAGCACAGGGATCACAGGCTCATGGGGACAGCACAGGGTGACAGGCTGAGGGGAGCACAGCTGCAGGGAACCAGGGAGGGTTAAGGAGGGCCAGAGGTGCCAGGGGAAGGAGGAGGGGTGTGCACATCACATCAATCTACAGGGAATGGGAACAGGGGAATCACCACTGCCTGGGCTTGGTGGGGGCTCATTTCATTTTGCCTTTTCTCACTTAACCCTGTGTTTGCTCTACCCAGTTTCACTGCTTTTTTCCAAAGAATTTTACTTCTGACTGGAATACTTGTGAGGGTTACAGTAGATCAAACCACACTGCTGCAAGCAGTTTATCAAAGGCCCTGTTCCCTTTCCTCAGGACATGTAGATGGGATCTTGGGCAGGAATTGTTCCCACAGGGTGCCCAGAGCAGCTGAGGCTGCCCCTGGATCCCTGGCAGTGCCCAAGGCCAGGTTGGACATTGGGGTTTGGAGTCACCTGGGACAGTGGGAGGTGTCCCTGCCATGCCAGGGGTGGGATGGGATTTAAGGTCCCTCCAACCCAAACATTCCATGATCCCACAAAAAACAAGTGACCAGCTCCATTTTACTGACACCTGTATCAACATTAATTAACAGATCTCTAGGGTGAGATTTTTAAAGAGAACAGAAGTTTCACTCCTTCAACCCTGAGACACAAAGAAGTGGCCAAACTTCCAAGCACAGGCCAGAAGGTGCAGGGATTGTAAAAACTCAAGAACAGAGCAAATCTTGCCAAAGCTGGAGATGCAGTAATGCCAACAATTTAAAGCACAGCTCCAGCCCTTTGGAATGCAGCAGCCCTGCCACCTGAGGCACGTTTGGTTTGGAGCAGTGCAAACCTGAAGCAAGTAGCTCAGCTCAGGTAAAAGCTCAATTTGTCCCAGCACATGTGCAACATCAGGGTTTGACTCTGTGTGCTTTTAAAAGCCCTTCTTCCTAAAATTATCTTGGAGAAACTGCAAAAGGACAATGGAATTGCTGCAGCAATGAGGAGAACAGAGGGAAAGAGGGACCTTACCAAAGCCTGGGCCAGCGGGCAGGGCGAGGGGCGGCTGCTTCATGACGGGCGGCAGCGCGGCCGGGAGCTGGTAACCCTGCAGCTTCAGCTTGATGAGTTTCATAGCTATGGAGAACTCCAAGGGATCCATCCTGCCATCGTTGTTCATGTCAGCTAGAGCCCTGCAAAACAGTGGTTTCATGTCACAGTTACATTCTGCAAGCAGGAAGTTCAGGCTGTGCCCCAGGGGCAGCTCGCACAGGTTGGGTGTTCAAGGTATGGATGGGGAAGGGAATGGAGCCCTGGAGGGGCTGAGGGAGCTGGGAAGGGCTGGAGAATTCCTGAGGGAGCTGGGAAGGGCTGGAGAATTCCTGAGGGAGCTGGGAAGGGGCTCAGCCTGGAGAAAAGGAGGCTCAGGGGGGACCTTGTGGCTCTGCACAAGTCCCTGCCAGGAGGGGCAGGGAGGGGGGGTCGGGCTCTGCTCCAGGAACAGGGACAGGAGGAGAGGGAACGGCCTCAGGCTGGGCCAGGGCAGGCTCAGGGGGACAGCAGCAGCAATTTCCCCATGGAAAGGGAGCTCAGGGATTGGCACTGCCCAGGGAGGTTTGCAGTGCCCATCCCTGCAGGTGGCACCTGGAGGTGGCACTCAGGGTGACAAGGTGGCCGTGGGGACAGCTGGGAATGGATGACCTGGGAGGGATTTTCCAGCCCCAGGGATTTGGGATTCTCACCAATTTCCACCCAAAATTATGCCAGGCTAAAAATAAGACACTATTTAAACTTAAGACCTCCTTGATTTCTTTCCTAGGGTGATTAATAAATAATTATAAAGTTGCTTTTCACTTCTGGAGGAACGACAACGAAGCACCCAGAACAAATGTGGCTGCACAAAAACTGCAAAAATCACACCAATGAAAGCACAGGCTCCTCAATCAGCAGCACAGAGCAGCAAATCACTGAGCCTGCAAATCTGTACTTAAACTAAAACATTCTCTAAATCTGTGACTCCCCTCAGCACTGCTCCATCTGCGAGTGTGCAAATGTGTTTTCAATTAAACAATAGCACTCCAGATGAAACATTGAGCTGGGCCTTGAATAGGCTTTCAGGGAAAGGAGTCTGACTTAAACAGTCTGCTTTTTGTTCCTTCCCTTGCTAGTTAAGAAAACCCAGCTCAGCAGGGAAGAGGGGTGGGAGCCTGGGGGGAGAGAAGCAGGAAGGAGAGTGTCAGCTCCTGCCACCACACACCAAAACTCCCCTGTAAGTGCACACAATGACACAACTGGCTGTAAACTCACTCTTACACACTGGGCTTCTTTCTTTGCATTCTCTGAAGAATTAAACACAGATTTCAGCACTGGAATAATACAGATTTTGAAGGTGATGTATTTATTTCTATCTCATGGGTGTGGCTCTGGGGTGGTTAAACCAGAGCTTCATTTCTGATTGAATTCCTCTCCAAGAGAGATTTTGTGCAACTAGGTGGAAAGTTATCCCAAAATACCCCAGAGAATTAACAGCTATTTATAAGTGATACACAAGGAGACAGCCAGGTAAAGGCAGTGGCACAATGGAAATTCTTCCACTCCAAAAAAAAAACCCCAAAACTTGAAAATCCCCATGCAGGGATCAGCCCAGGTATATATCCCCAGCAGCAGCAGACACTCCAAACCACCCCAAACCTCCTAAGAAAGGATTTTCAGAGGAGGAGCTGCCTTAACCCACCAGTTCTGATGTCATGGGACTAAAGAATAGAAATTAAATCTGTGAAGAGCATTTAAAGAAAGTCTGGAGAGGACAGTGAGATGTAGATACTGATATGCTTAAAGCATGTGCTGTGCCTGAGAGATGCTGAATCCCAGAATATCCCAGAATATCCCAGACTGGGCTGGGAGGGACCTCAGAGCCCATCCAGAGCCATCTCACCATGGCAGGGACACCTCCCACTGTCCCAGGTGCTCCAACCTGGAACTGAACATTGCAGGGATCCAGGGGCAGCCACAGCTGCTCTGGCAATTCCATCCCAGCCCCTCCAGGGAACAATTCCTAATTCCCAAGATCCCATCAAACCCCACTGTGGAGCCATTCCCTGTGTGCTGTCCCTCCCTCCCTTGTCCCCAGTCCCTCTCAGCTCTCCTGGAGCCCCTTCAGGCCCTGGCAGGGCTCTGAGCTCTCCCTGGAGCTTCTCCTGCCCAGGTGTCACCCCCAGGTGTCCCAGCCTATCCCATAATACTCTCACCAGTGGCTTTTACACCTGCAAATACTTTGATTTATAAGAGATAAACCTTTCTAGGAATAAGCTCAGTGGGTTCTATCCCTGGCCAGGAAAATGCAGGAGGAGCACAGATCACCCTGCAGGAACCCTGAGTCTCCAGGCAC
This sequence comes from Catharus ustulatus, assembly GCF_009819885.2. Taxonomy (NCBI): domain Eukaryota; kingdom Metazoa; phylum Chordata; class Aves; order Passeriformes; family Turdidae; genus Catharus; species Catharus ustulatus. The sequence goes on along the minus strand of NC_046222.1, from coordinate 123,896,045 downwards.
CATTTCCTGCTGACACAGCAAAGATTCACTGCCCAGCAATCAGAAACTCTGATGTGCACCAGTGTCACCGCTCTCACTGAACTCCAATTCACTTTCCATTCAACACCTGACCTTCTGTGAACTCCTTCACACCACACCAACAGCTTCATCATTGAAATCACCAGCACAAATATCAGTGCAGAGATTCTCTGCACCCCCAGAATTTCTGCAGTTTTACAGCATGAGGAAAAAGCAGCTTTTGTCTGACAAACTCCTCCTGCAAAAATAGGGCACATTTTCATTTCTAGTTGCAGGAGCTGCTGGATTTTGCTGTGCAGCACCTGAAAGGCAGGGAGGGCCTGCCAGCAAACACCACCTAATTCCTCCCATTTCTGCTCCTAATGAAATTGGGACAATCTGGTGCTCTTGCATTTGCTTCATTTGTGCTCTGGCCGGAACCAGGGCACAGTAAATGGATTAAACACTGACTAAATATTTATTTTATCCTGTAGGCCAGGCCTGTGTTTGGATCTCAGACAAGAGCTGCAGTGGGCTCAGCACCATCCCAGGGCTCAGGTGCTGACAAATCCTTCCCCATGGATCTTTTCCTCCTCCTTCCTCTCATCTTTTCTGCAGAATGCAAAGCCAGCTTGATCACTTTGGCATTTATGAGGTGCAGAAACTGAACCTGGGCAGTTTTCCCATCATATATGCTGTAATTAGCACAGAAAAAATCTATCCATGAAACCAGCACTGTGTTAAGTTCCCAAATCTGGACTGATTCAGACATTCCCACACTGGGTTGCACAGTCCCAGATGTGCCATGAGCAGTGAGCAGCACTCAGCCACACCATGGATGCCTGTGCAGGAATTCCCAGCTCCCAGAATCACCCCCACTTTGTGTAATTCTCAGAATTATCCCCCTTTCTGTGTAATTCCCAGCTCTCAGAATTATTCCCCTTATTGTGTAATTCCCAGCTCCCAGAATCACCCCCACTTTGTGTAAATCCCACTTTTTCTGTAATTCCCAGCTCCCAGAATTATTCCCCTTTTTGTGTAATTCCCAGCTCCCAGAATTATTCCCCCTTTTCTGCCATTTCCAGCTCCCAGAATTATCCCCACTTTGTGTAAATCCCCCCCCCTTTTTCTGTAATCCCCAGTTTCAAGAACTATCCCACTTTTTCTGTAATTCCCAGCTCCCAGAATCACCCCCACTTTGTGTAAATCCCACTTTTTGTGTAATTCCCAGCTCCCAGAATTATCCCCTTTTCTGTGTCATTCCCAGCTCCCAGAATCACCCTCACTTTGTGTAAATTCCCCCCTTTTTGTGTCATTCCCAGAATTATCCCCCTTTTTGTGTAATTCCCAGCTCCCAGAATCACCCCCACTTTGTGTAAATTCCACTTTTTCTGTAATTCCCAACTCCCAGAATTATCCCCCTTTTTGTGTAATTCCCAGGTCCCAGAATTACTCCCCCTTTTCTGCCATTTCCAGCTCCAAGAATTATCCCCACTTTGTGTAAATCCCCCCCCCCCTTTTCTGTAATTCCCAGTTTCAAGAACTATCCCCCTTTTTGTGTCATTCCCAGCTCCCAGAATCACCCCCACTTTGTGTAAATCCCACTTTTTCTGTAATTCCCAGCTCCCAGAATCACCCCCACTTTGTGTAAATCCCCCTTTTTCTGTAATTCCCAGCTCTCAGAACCCCTCCCAGTTACCCACCCTTGGACACAGACTGAGGAAGGCTGGGAGGGAGCAGATCTCAGCACACCCAGTGACCCTGTGCTGCCAAAATAACTCCAAAAGCAGGAGAAGCCCTGGCCCTGGTTATTGCAGCTCCCCTTTCATTCCAGGCTCACAGGAGATGCTCTTTGAGGCCCCACTGCTCAGGGCTCTAAAGAAAGGCAGATTATTCTGCTTAAGCACAGTTATCTCCCAAGCCACTGCAGGCCCAGCTCAAAGCCCAATTAGAGGATTCTTAATTGATCAGCAGCCTGGAGCTGGTGAAGGGTGGAACAGCAGAGAAGCTGTCATGGCAGACCATAATAATTCACTTTTCTGCTCACTGAGGTCCCACAGACTTTGCTTTCCTTGAATGAGGAATGCAAGGGACACAGGAATTCTCAATGTTAATAAAAACCAGGGAGCTGCTGGGCTGTGAACTCTGGGGAAGCTTTTGTGGAGCCAGGAATGAGGGATTGATCAGATTTATTCCTTGTGTTCCCCAGAAATGAGGGATTGATCAGATTTATTCCTTGTGTTCCCCAGAAATGAGGGATTGATCAGATTTATTCCTTGTGATTCCCCAGAAATGAGGGATTGATCAGATTTATTCCTGGTGACCCCAGAAATGAGGGATTGATCAGATTTATTCCTTATGAATCCCAGAAATGAGGGATTGATCAGATTTATTCCTTGTGTTCTCCCAGAAATGAGGGATTGATCAGATTTATTCCTTATGAACCCCAGAAATGAGGGATTGATCAGATTTATTCCTTATGAACCCCAGAAATGAGGGATTGATCAGATTTATTCCTTATGAATCCCAGAAATGAGGGATTGATCAGATTTATTCCTTGTGATCCCCCAGAAATGAGGGATTGATCAGATTTATTCCTTGTGTTCCCCAGGAATGAGGGATTGATCAGATTTATTCCTGGTGACCCCAGAAATGAGGGATTGATCAGATTTATTCCTTATGAACCCCAGAAATGAGGGATTGATCAGATTTATTCCTTATGAACCCCAGAAATGAGGGATTGATCAGATTTATTCCTTGTCACCTCCCAGAAATGAGGGATTGATCAGATTTATTCCTTATGAACCCCAAAAATGAGGGATTGATCAGATTTATTCCTTATGAACCCCAGAAATGAGGGATTGATCAGATTCATTCCCTGTGACCCCAGAAATGAGGGATTGATCAGATTTATTCCCTGTGACCCCAGAAATGAGATTTGGGGCTCATTACTCCAGAACTCCCCCTCTAAAGCACTCAAGGATCTACATAAAGAAGTTTACAGAAATATTTACTTCTCTCAATTCAGACATGACTGAAAAAATAAGAGAGGTCAAGAGAAAGGAATGTCCAGGAGCTGCTTTATGATTTAGAAAGGCAGCTTGAATAAGTTTTAGTTCAGCTTCATTAACAAAAATGTGCAGGTCTTGTCTCTATGACAACTCCAGAGGGAGTGGAATGATTCCCTTCCTCTCAAGAGCCTGGAAAACTGAATAATTCAGAGAGGAAGAGATCCTTAATCAGACTATTTACTATGTCTTAAGACAAAACTTCTTTCCTTGTTTAATTTAGTTTAAGAAGTTCCAAAGGGATATTTCAACACTCACTGAGGCTTCAGCAAATCAGACAACCAGACCAGCTTTGGTATTTGTAGGATGGAGATAATTAGAAAATAAGCTCTTTATTTAAAAGCCATGTAGATCTGGGCATGCAGATTTCCAAAGAAATTAAATAATTCTCCTCTTTTTTTTCCTGTAAGAGCAAATTTCTGCCTTTAAAGGTCCTTAACAGCACCAGAAAGTTTTTTGTAATGGCAATAAACTCAAATAGTTCACAGAGGAAAAGGTAACAGATTTCTCCAGAGTTCTCCATCCTTCTGCTGTTTTACCAATTTAGAATGGAAACCAGTTTTAATTCTCTCTGTCTAGCACCAAAATCTGTTTTGGTACTAATACTATTAATGAAAACCATGAACAGTCATGGAATGGTTTGGGTTAGAAGGGACCTCAGAGCTCACCCAGAGCCACCCCAACCATGGCAGGGACACCTCCCACTGTCCCAGGCTGCTCCAGCCCCAGTGTCCAACCTGGAACTGAACATTCCAGGGATCCAGGGGCAGCCCCAGCTGCTCTGGACACCCTGTGCCAGCCCTGCCCACCCTGCCAGGGAACAATTCCTGCCCCAGATCCCACCCAGCCCTGCCCACCCTGCCAGGGAACAATTCCTGCCCAAGATCCCACCCAGCCCTGCCCACCCTGCCAGGGAACAATTCCTGCCCAGGATCCCACCCAGCCCTGCCCTGGCAGTGGAGCCATTCCCTGTGCCCTGTCCCTGCACACACAGCTCCAGGTCTGGCAGGGTCACAGCATTTGGAGCAGGAACATCTGGCACTGCAGGGATGGCTGTGCAGTGGGCACAGGTTTGGATCTGTTTGAACTCAAGCAGTGACAGAAATTTCCACTTTGAAGCTCTGACTCCAATGGGAACAGCCTGTGTCAACCTTCATTTTTGTAACAAACACTGCAGCTCTTGCCTAGGCTCTCCCATCAGCACATTTATTACTAATTAGTGGGTTTAGAAATTGTATTAGTCCAGTTTGAACAGAGCTGGAAGCATTTAACAATTTGAAATGAGGGTTTGAAACCCTCAATTTCCTAAAATCCATTTGCTGGGACAGCCCAGGGCCATGGGGCTCCTCCTGGGCACCCCCGGGGTCATGTCCAGCACCCCAAGGCCTTTCCCAGCCCCTCTCCCCCAGGACTGGAACGTTCCATGGGGCTGTAGTGACCCCAGGGCAGGAGCCAGCACTTGTCCCAGCTGATCCCCACCCCACTGAGCCCAGCCTGCCCTGCCCCAGCCCCAGGGAGCCCTGCATGCAGATCCCCCCCAAACCCCTGAGGAGCCCCAGGAGAGCTCAGCCCCACCCCAGGGTGCCCCACAAACAGCCCTGGGCCCACCCCACACTCACCATATCTGTGCTAGCACTGGCTGAGGTAACCCAGATTGGAAAAAAAAGTTCCTGGCTTGATCACCTGTAAAATAAATAGGAAATGGCTTCAGCTCCAGCCCCAAACACCTGGCACAGGGAATGGGGAACAGGAGGCAAAAATATCTGCACCAGAAGCCCAACCCTTCCATGACTGATGATCATTTACAAAGAACTAAGAAAATTCAGGGTAACAAAACAAAGAGGGACCATAATTTTCAATTTTCATAATTTTTTGATGAAAATTGGTTAGGATCAGTGCAATTCCTTGATTTGGAGCTTTGCTTCCCACTGCTTCCATCAGTTTTGCATTTAGATCATTCCAAGAGGTGAACCATGCTGATGTCAGTGCTGTACAAACTGAATTTCTAAATCTGATTTCAGTTAAATTGAGCCCCTTTATTAAATCAGATCTTTTATTCATCACAATATTAGTGTAGTGGGCTGATCCCAGGCACCAAGAACCCATCACTCCCTTCCACAGCACGATGGGGAAAATATCAGAAAATAACAGAAAAGCTGGCAAGACACTGCAACAATGGGATACAAAATAAGAAATACCTGTTCAAATTTTCTAATTATTATGCCCATAAGTCACCCAGGCAGCTCTGTGCACATTCAGGCTCACTAGTTAAGATTGGACTAAACAAAATTAGAAGCGGAAACTGTTTACCAGTGATAAATCCAGCAGTTGGTTTCAGACTATGGAACTGTTGATCATGTTTTGCTCTCTCCTCCACAGTAATAGCCCAGATATCCAGGTTGCCTGGTTCAAAAAAAAGGAGAAATGACATGAAGAAACATTACCTACAAACCACTCTCTTTTATTTGAGTGTAAACATTTCATAACCTTCAGCAAACAGCCCAAGGGTGGGAGATCATCTGCCCCCCAGAGCACACACAGCTGGAATTCATTCCCTTGCCTGCAAAAGCAGCTTCTCCTCCCCAAAATCCCATCTGACCCTGCCCAGGAAAAGCCCTCAACAGCTGTAACCTTTAAGTGCAAGCAGAGCAGATTCTCTGTCTCAGCACTGACATGGTTTTGGAATTTTGGTTTTAATGTGATCTGTAGATCAGCTGCAAAACAACTCCCAGAGGGATTCCCAGCATCTGAAGGGGCCTACAAGGAACAGGGACTATCAGGAACTGAGACAGGACAAGCAGGGATGGGTTTAGATTCAAAAAAGGGAAATTTGGGTGAGTTACAGAAGGAATTCATCCCTGGAAGGGCTGGCACAGGGTGCCCAGAGCAGCTGTGGCTGCCCCAGGATCCCTGGCAGTGCCCAAGGCTGTTGGGGTCAGTGAGACAAGGGCTGCTTGAACCCTCCAGGCAGAAGGCAGAGTGCAGGGATTGAATTAAAGCCCTTGGATGGATTGAAACATGTTCAGCCACCCACACACAAAATGGGAGCTTAAGTAGAAGAGTAAGTGTGAGTTTTAGGATAAGTAAGTCAGTAACTAGGTTTCAGTGAGAGCTGCAGTGTTTTAGTGAGTAAAAGGCGCAGATACCAGAGTAGAAGAACAAGTTCTAGTGAAGGTTATCTAACACACTGATGTTTTCAGTGCAGGCTCCAGGAGCTCCTTCTTAGACACTACTTAGACAAAGCAGAACTTCATCCTGTCCCTACTGCACTGCCAGGGCCCATCCTGGATTTTTCACTGCATTTCCCCTGTTGTAAATGAAGAGCTAAAAATTGTTACTTTTGTCCTAACCTAAATGTGGGTGATGGGACAACAAGGAAAAACTGGAAGTGATACCAAAGGCATCTGCTGGACATTTTAGCAACTAGTAAGTCCAAGAACCCTGAAAGGAAAAAGCATCTGCACTTGTCCAGTCCCAGAGGAGCAGAATGAGGTGGGGAGTGCCTGGATGTGCCCTGCAGGGACAGAGTGTGGGGCTGGAAGGGATCAGGGCAGCACACAGGGCTCTGTGTCCTTTCTGCCATCCCAAAGCAGAGAAACTCTGAGCTCAGGGAGATCACTCTGCACAAGCCCTTCTCTAGGGCAGACTCTTGGGAAGGAACATGTTTATGGCAAGGTTTTGCACACAGAACACACCAGAAACCACTCACCCCCAAAAGGTGTTGGAAACTGAGCCATGGTTCTGTCACTTTTAGCTTGTTAATAGATGCCTGGAAAAGAAAAAGAAAAAAAGATATTCAACACAGTATCTTCCATTTTTTATATATTTTCTGTATGATTAATTACTACAGGGAAAAAAAATTAAAAGGCAGTGAAGAAGCAGGATTGCAGCAATACCTCCCACACCAGCTGGGACTTACAAAGCTCAGGCTCTGTCTCATTTTTTGTCTCATTTTTGCACCTTCCTGGGCATCTCTGAAGGCATTTTCCCACTTCAGCTGTGCTCTGAGAATGGCCTCAAAGGCAGCCTTTAGTTATAAAGGAATACTTATTTATTTATTTATTTATAAATAGCCAGGGATGGAGGGAGGCAGAGCTCACATCCCAGGGATGCTGCTCCAGCCTCCATGACTTTGCTGAGTGTCACAGCCCCTGCTTGGAGGGAAATTGGCTCCATTTCCAGCTGGTGAAGGCCACCATCAGCAATCTGGTTTTTATTGCTGACAGAAAATGCCCTGCCTTGCTCAGGCTGCCTTTGTTTGAAACCCCATGTCCCAACCTGAGGAGCACCAAGGTGCTGTTCCAGGCTGGGGGAGCCTCCAGGAGAGCACCCCTGGCTCTGCTAACAAAGCAACCACACAGGCTCCAAATTTCACGTGGATACAGCAAAGGAAAAACCATTTTTCTTGCAGCACACAAAGGCTGCCATGAGCTGAGAGCCAAGGGACAATGAGCAGCACAACAATGAGCAAGGGCCTCTTGTCCTGGGAGATTCCACTCGTGTCCTCCAGGCAACAGCAGAAAGGCAGAGGGGAACTCAACCAGGAGAATCATTGAGGCTGCCTGAGCAGCAGCACAAATTTATCAATATCCCCAAGAAAAGGCATTCACTTGCACCAACAATTTCCTTTTGTCTCAATTCCTGTTTGCTCCCATCCCCCTTTCACACTTCCCACATTCTCTTCTGGCTTCCAACTTGGGAACCTCCTCTGGATGCCCTCCCCAGATGTCCCTGCACAAACCCCTGGCACTTTTGCCAGCTGGAATTCAGGGAATGATGAACACAATCCTGACTCTTTTCCCTCATCATTTGGCCCATGGACAGAAATTGGTACCCCAAAAATTTCAAATTCCAGAGATCCAAGTGTTCAGGAGGAGCTCCCTGAGGTGTGGGGCTCTCCCAGAAGCATTCCTGAGGTGCTGAAGGATCAGCACTTTTATCTTTGCCTTTTTCTTCTGTGGGAAAGAACTTGGGGATGCTGCTGGGTTTTATGGCTGCAGGGAAACCCTGAGGAAAAAAGAAGGGGGGGAAAAAGAAAGAGGAAAAAAGAATGGGGGGAAAGAAGAGGAAAAAAGAAAGGGGGGGAAAGAAGAGGGGGAAAAAGAAGGGGAGGAAAAAGAATAAGGAAAAAGGAGGGGAGGAAAAATGAGGAGGAGAAACAGGAGGAAAAAGGAGGAGGAGAAACAGGAGGAAAAAGGAGGAGGAAAAAGGAGCAGGAAAAAGGAGCAGGAAAAAGGAGCAGGAAAAAGGAGGGGAGAAAAAAGAGGAGGAGAAACAGGAGGAAAAAGGAGGAGGAAAAAAGGAGGAGGAAAACAGTAAAAACAACAAAAAAAAACCCTAACAAACAAAAACAAAACCAAACTTAAAAAAAATAAAACAAAACACAAAAAACCCACCAAAAAACCAAAGAAATTTGAAAAAAATATATTAAAAACAAAACAAAACCACAAAAAACCCAAACAACCAACAAAAAAACCCAAACAAAAATAACCAAAAAGCAGCCCCAAAGGCAGAATTCCCCCCTATCACAGCCCAGGCAGGTTCCATATTATATTATCCATATTATCTGTCCCTTTCTGGCACAAGGACAAGCACAGAGTATTTCCAGTGCTCAGCCCCTGAGGGAAGAGCCTCCTCCCACCCTGCCAGGACTCCAGAGGAACTGAGCTCCCTTTACCTTACAGGAGGAACAGCAGAGGGAAATCTGAACACCAGCCCTGTGCTGGATGCCAAGGAAAGCAGAAACTATTCCAAAGAACCTCCAGAGGGGAGAAAAAAAAAGAAGAAAGCAAGAAAAAAAACCAAAGCCAGATGAAATAACGATGGGGGAATGGAGAGAAGGAGCAGAGAACTGTTTAATGTGAGAGGCTGAAAGCCAAACCAAAGCCAAGTGTGAACAGACAGGGAAGCAAAGTGAGGGAAAGCCAAACCTCCCTCACTGGAATGTGCTGGAGTTTGTTCTGCTGGATCCCCAAGTTCCATGAGCACAGGATTCCCTGGGCATGGCTGAGGTGACAGCAGGGCCCCAATTCTCTGTCCCAGAGGTTGGAGCAGATGAGTCCTGAGCTCCACCCTGACCCAACTGCTCTGGGATTCTGGTTCTGGGGTTGCAGAGCTCAGGGATGGAGAACAGGGATTATCTATCCCCAAAAACATCTGGCACAGTTGTTATATTGAAAAATATCAAATATATGTAAAGTATTGTAAAGCAAAAAGCAGCACAGGATCCCTGAGGTGGAAAATCCCTCCCAGGTCATCCAGTGCCAGCTGTCCCCACCTTGTCACCCTGAGTGCCACCTCCAGGTGCCACCTGCAGGGATGGGCACTGCAAACCTCCCTGGGCAGTGCCAATCCCTGAGCTCCCTTTCCATGGGGAAATTGCTGCTGCTGTCCCCCCTGAGCCTGCCCTGGCCCAGCCTGAGGCCGTTCCCTCTCCTCCTGTCCCTGTTCCTGGAGCAGAGCCCGACCCCCCCTCCCTGCCCCTCCTGGCAGGGACTTGTGCAGAGCCACAAGGTCCCCCCTGAGCCTCCTTTTCTCCAGGCTCAGCCCCTTCCCAGCTCCCTCAGGAATTCTCCAGCCCCTCCAGGGCTCTCCTGCAGTGAGGGCCCAGCACTGACATCTCAATTCCCAACCTTATTTTGAAATAGTAACCAGTTGTTTGGAGGTGCTTTCCACGCTCCCCAGTCTCTGCCAGTTCCTCAGCAGCACTGACTCCACTCCTCTGCCTTCCTTGAATCCCCAAGAAAGAACCCACAGTGGAATAAAACAAAAATCACGAAGAACCAAACAGCCAGAGAGCTGCCAGAAATCTGGGCTGGATAAGCTGAGCTCTGTGCCATCCCTTCCCTCCAGGAAAGCTGTGATTTCACTCCAGCTACTGATATTTGTATAAACTTGGGTATCTCAGCACTTTTTGAACTCTGATAAATTCAAGTCATGCTGACCAATGAGTTCAGGAATGATTCAAACAGGAAGAAGGGGAGACCATGAGGGGAAGCACAACTGCTCTGTCAGTGGATCTCCCAGCTCCCTTGGGAGGGCAGCCCTGAGCTGCCACATCAGCACAACCATGCCAGCAAGGAAACCTCACCAGGCCTCAAAGGGTGGGACCTGCACTACAGTCAGGAGATGCAACAGGTAATTGATCCTTGTTTTAGAGAGCACAACAAGGAGCTTTGAGCTACTCACCTTGGCTTGTCACAAAAGAACTTAAGGCATTGCTGCACTGGGATTTGCCAAACCAATCTAGAATTAAACACCTCCTTCCAACACAAATCCCTTATCCCTAAACAACAGAGATCCACATCCATCCACAGGGTATAAACCACTGCACACTGGGAGCAGAAAAGGCAAATATTGCAGCTTTCCAATTCCCAGAGTGCAGCCATGCCATAGCCCTCACCCAGCAAGGTGAGAAGATCCCTGAGTTTTTAACTGATAACCAGTGCCCAAGCACACCCACAAATCGTTCTCCTGGGATGGCACAGCCTGATTCTCACTGAACTCTGCATCCTCAAGAGAGAATCAATCCCCAAATCCCTGGGGCTGGAAAATCCCTCCCAGGTCATCCATTCCCAGCTGTCCCCATGGCCACCTTGTCACCCTGAGTGCCACCTCCAGGTGCCACCTGCAGGGATGGGCACTGCAAACCTCCCTGGGCAGTGCCAATCCCTGAGCTCCCTTTCCATGGGGAAATTCCTGCTGCTGTCCCCCCTGAGGCCATTCCCTCTCCTCCTGTCCCTGCCCCTCCTGGCAGCTCTGTGGGGCACTGGAGCTGCTGCTGGTGCCAGGTCAGGGAGAGCAGTGACAGATCCATGACATTCCAGGAGATCAATAATGTGAAATGCCCTCAGGACCATTGCACAGCTGCTCTCTGTGACTCCCCCAGCTCAGGGTTATTGGCTGAGCTGTTCAGGGCAGGCAGAAAGGCCCCTGGCTGTGAGAGCTGTCCCAGTTGCACTGAACAGCTCCTGGGTTCTGGGGCTTGACCTTGTGTCAGCTGGGAGTGGGAAAGCCCAGAAAGTCTGGGAGTGAAATCCCAGAACTGTGGAATGGTTTCAGGGACAGGGATCCCTCCCACCAGAGCAAACTCCACAGCCTTCCTTCACCATGGGAAATGGAATTTCAGAGCACAAGGAGCCTCTCCTGAGCCTGAGCTGGGGATGCTGAGATGTCCCCTGGCACAGGGATGGGAACAAACACCAGGAATTCCAACAGCAGCAGTTCTGTATGGGCTGCAGCTCCATCACCTGTACAATTATCTCCAGAGACACTCATGAGACATTTGCTGTGAGTGAGACAGGGCCCTGCAGCCAGCTCAGCTTCAGGGCTCTCTGTCCCACCTTACACCAAACACTTCAATTCTTCATCCCCACTCCAAATTATTAAAACCAACACTCCATACACAAGCAGTGTTTGTATATAAAATAGATATAACCTAACCCTAAAAGTTGTTCACATAAAGGTAACACTGAACCACACAGAGAACAACTCTGTGTATATAAAATCCCAATCTTATCTAAATTGAAGTACTGATGTTTAAAGCTTTTACCTCGAAAAAAAATGAGCAGGTTGAAAATAACTCCAGTAAAAACTTTATTCACAGGAGTCAGACACAAATGAAAATTCCTTTCATGGTGTATTAGAGATGGACTGGAAAAACATGGCCCAGAACTTTATCAGGGTTTCTATTTAAAGTTATCTGTGCTCTGCTGAGGCCATGTTTACAGAGAAAACTGCAATAAAGCCACAGGAGGTATAAATGAAGAGTAATTGAGCTATTTCAATCCTGTGTGTTTTTACAGAGACACATTTGACACAAAATGATCCTATTTTTGTTTGCCCTAAAATGCAACACAGCATTTCTATTCCTAAACAATTCCTCATGAGATAATTCTTCATCTAAATGCCAAAATTAATTCCTGAGGCCACTTATCAGTCAGGCACCTTCCTCCTCCTACAGGGGAAAAAAAAAAAGAGACAAACCCAAGCAGATAAAGCCCCCACATCCTCCAAGAATTCCAGATGACAGCAGGAGTTTGCAGATGTTCCCTGGGAAAGCCTCTAGAGCAGGATCAGCCTAGGGACTCACAGTTTTAGTAAAGCCTGGAAATTTTGGATCAATGCTGGGAAACAAAAGCATTTTGAGACATGCAGGGAATTCTGATCCTTGCTCTTTGGAGATCAGATTGTAACTCAGTCACCACTTTGCAAAACTTTCCAGGGTTTCTGTTCCTTATAGGAATGTCTGGGAAAGTAAAAACTTTTCCAAATGTCAAGTCCTGCCATTTCTTCTTTTTGTACCAAGCACCCAGAAGAGATTAACAAAGCATCTCCCCACTGCAGAGGTTTTTAACACTTGTGGCAATGACCTGCTGAGAAATCACTTCTGTATTCCAGAACCATGGAATGGGGTGGGAGGGACCTCAAAGATCATCTGCCAGGAGGGGAGGGAACGGCCTCAGGCTGGGCCAGGGCAGGCTCAGGGGGGACAGCAGCAGCAATTTCCCCATGGAAAGGGAGCTCAGGGATTGGCACTGCCCAGGGAGGTTTGCAGTGCCCATCCCTGCAGGTGGCACCTGGAGGTGGCACTCAGGGTGACAAGGTGGCCATGGGGACAGCTGGGACTGGATGACCTGGGAGGGATTTTCCAGCCCCAGGGATTTGGGATTCTCACACATGGGCTCCCCCAGTAGCTCCAGTCCCAGCTGAACTGTGCATTCCAGCACCCTTTCCACTCCTACTTTAAAAGATTTAACACAATGAAAAGCCAGCACATCACTCAGCTATTTCTAAGCACCTTAATAAGAAATAAAATAAGTATCTTGTTTTATTATCAGTTTAATAGTTGTTGGCTTCATTCAGAAGCACCAGACCCTGCAAAGTAGGAATTCCAGGAGTTTCTCAGTGCTACAATTTGTTGATTTTTTTAAAGTTGCCTTTACTCACACAGGTGCAGCAGTGACCTGTTTGCTCATTTTGTGTGTTTGGTTTTAAGAACCCTCAGGAACACAATGGCAGTGGGCAATTTCTGACTCCTCCTCCTTCTGAGCAAGTACTGAACCCCAAAAACTGAAACACAAACATTAGGAAGTTGGGAATACTTGCACACCTACAACAACCCTTAAGAGCAGCCTGATATTAACTTCAAGAATGATCTGGAAAGCAGGACAAGAAAATGCAGGTGGATGTGAGTGTTGTGTGCCCTTGGATCTCCAAGTCTGTTTTGTCTGATAGACCTGGAGCAGATCCAGCAGAGAGAGGAAGGGCCTGCAACATCTCCATGGTCAGGAGAGCCTGGAAAGGAGCCCCAGCTGAGAGGGACCTCAGCCCTGAGTGTCCCTGACCATCCCTGTCTGTCCCTGTCTGTCCCTGAGTGTCCCTGTGTGCAGGGAGGGCAGAGCAGGGCCCAGGCTCTGCTCCATCCCACTGTCCCATCGTCCAGGGGCTGAGCCCAGCAATTCCCCTGCACAGGAGGCACAAACTCCTGCCCTGGGCAGGGACCAGAGAGGGGCTGGAGTCTCCTCCCTGGATATTCCAGAATATCCACAGAGCTGTGCCCTGGGGTGACCCAGAGGTGACACCAGGTGAGCACTGTGGTCCCTCCCAACCCCAGCCATCAGATGACCCCATGAATACCAAGAGGAGCAGGTAAAGCAGATGGGATCTGATATTTCCATCCCATAAACTGAACTCAGTCATGCTTTATTTCCAAGCTGTCCATCCAGCTCGAGGATCCCTGAGCAATGGCACTCAGGAGAGACTCCTGGAATCAAAGAGAACACAGCCAAAGCCTGAGTCCAGCCTGGCTGAGTCTGAGTGCTCTGGAACCCCTCAGTGCCAGTTTTATCCTGATTTCATGGCAGGACATGATTGTGTGTGGCAGTCACATCCCACCTTTAAGCTGGCCACCCTGAACTCTAACCCCAGCTCCCAGAGAGCAGAGCACAGCTGCTCTGAAAGCCCAGCACAACCAACCCTGTTCCTTCTGTTACTGCCTCTGCAAGAACCAGCCCAGATGGGTTAGACAATAAAGAATTGCATGGCTTTTTGCAGATTATCTTTTCCTTATTCCTGCATCACCTCTCACCCCTGTTCCATCTCCTGCAGTGAGGGGGACTCTGCTGCAGCACATCCAAGCCAAGAAGATCATGGAAATATTCTGGGAAGGGGCTGAAAAACTTCTACCCTCCCTTTGCCACAGATGCCCATGACACAGCTCTGCAGGAACTGCCATGTTTCAATCCAGCCTGATGTTTTTAAAGGAATTAGGGCAGCCAAAGGAATAGGTCAGAACTGTTAAGTCTGGCTTAGACAGCAGTGGTGCCTTCCAGCCCAAGATTTAATCACTTGTAGGCCTGACCTAATCCCACATAGCTATGCTGAAAATCCACGTGCTTGTCTCAGCTGTAGAGCTGATCCTTTGAAATGGGGAAAATGGAAAAAAAAAAAAAGAAAATCGGCTATTCTTGAGTTGTTTCACTTCAGCTTCTCCACCTCTGCCAGTAAGAAAGACTCTGCTGGGGGAAGGGTAGGAAGGAAGACAAAGCCCTGAGTCAGCACAAGTGTTGAGTCAGGGAGTTCAGGATGTGCACTCCATTCCCCTTCCCCTCCTCCCAGGCACAGCAGCAGATAAAAGGTCTGGCAGGGCAGGGAGAGGCTGCAGCTGGAGATGAAAGCAAAGGCTCTGTCCTCTGAAGGACTGCTGGAGGTCACTGTGTCCCTGCAAGCAGCTGCTCTCCTCAGCTCCCCCAGTTACATAAGAGAGGGCTCTGCTGGTGCAGATTTGGGGAAGCACATTCTCAAACCAGTCACTTAACAGGAGAATTCTTCAGCTCTTATCAGCATCTCAGTGGCTGTGTCAGCCCTCACCACCTGCCTGGGGCAGCTCCTATCTCCCACCCCAGGACATCTGGCTCGGAATTTCTTCCAAGCTCTGTCTTCTCAACTTCTGCAGGACAGGAGGAGCTCTTCAATGCAGACTTTAATTGTGGAATTTAATTGTGGACCAGGCTTTGTGTCATTCACCTTCCTGCTGGTCACACTCAGCCCTGCTGCTCCAACACTGGTTGAGAAAGTGGAGCAGAAGAGGAAGTGTCCAGCAGACAAGAACCAGCAGCTTTACAGGGAAGAAATGTAAATGTTGAGGAAAAGCCAGTGAAACTTCCTGGGCTGTCTGTCACAGGCTCTTGGGCATTTGTAAAACCAAGGGATTTCCTTACACTGCAGGCTCCAGCTCACAGGGGGGCTCAGGGACTGTCTCACATTGCCAAGCATGCAGAGGCTGCAGAAAGCCTAAACAAGGAATTGAACACGGTAAAGTTCCACTACCACAGCTCCTGCCTCCTGTTTAGAATACCCTTCAGCACACTCTGAGGAAATGAAGCAAACAGGCTTCACTGTGAGACAGGAATATCCCAAAGCAAGGTTTGCTGTTCCACGAGCTCAGCTCCCTTCAAAATGCCCAGAACCAGTTTTCAGAAAGAGCAAAACCATCCCAGGTGTGACCACAAAAGCAGGCAGGTGACACATGCCACGGGATAAGGGAAAGAATAAACAGTCTGCAAGATAAAATGAAAGCTGTAGACACATGTAGAACATATGTAAATATACACATCCATTTTAAAAGGCACAACCCAACTTAAAAATCCTATTTCTATATTAAATAAATTATTGACAGCAAGTACATTTGAATGGCACAAAAAGCTCTAAGGGCATTTCTCACCAGTTCCACAGAAACCAGGCTCCTGCATCTCAACAATAACTGGAAAAATTTCAACCCTTGGCTGGGATAAAGGAATCACTGAATGTTGTGGGTGGGAAGGGATCCTAAAGCTCATCCCATTACACCTGGGCAGGGACACCTCCCACTGTCCCCAGTGTACAGCCTGGAACTGAACACTCCAGGATCCAGGGGCAGCCACAGCTGCTCTGGGCACCCTGTGCCAGCCCTGCCCACCCTGCCAGGGAACAATTCCTGCCCCAGATCCCACCCAGCCCTGCCCACCCTGCAATCCTGCCCAGATCCCACCCAGCCCTGCCCACCCTGCCAGGGAACAATTCCTGCCCAAGATCCCACCCAGCCCTGCCCACCCTGCCAGGGAACAATTCCTGCCCAAGATCCCACCCAGCCCTTGGATTTCACTGGACTTGAGGGGTGAGGATTTATGGAAGATTTCCCCAAAGCAAACAGGGAGTGAGGTTCAGGTTTGTCTCTACACAAAGCCACAGGTCAAGGCAGGAGTTTATTGGGAGAACAGGCAGATTTCAGCTGCACCACTGAGGGAACAACAGGATTGCTCCAAGTGTCCCCAAGTTCCAGCTACTCTGAACCTCTGGGAATCGTTTCAGGCCATGCAGGAGAGAGCAAGGACACACACACAAAACCACCTTCTCCAAGGAAAAATCCAGATATGGAAGACAGGGTTTTCTTTTTTAAAAAACCCACCAAACAGTGAGGGAAAAGATGCTGATCCCCACTCTGTGAGAAGCTGGAGCTGCTCTGAAGGATGCAGGCTGTGGGGGAGGCACCAGGAGCACAGACATTGTCCATGCTGCCTCTGGAAAACTTTGTTATGGTCCTGCTCTAAATGACCCAGGAAGTCTGGACAGTTAATAAAACTGCACAGAGTATTTTTCCTGTCCTGAAATGCTTTAATACGCCTTTCCAGGATAAAAATTCCTTTCCTGCAAGAGGATAAGAACATTAAGGCTGTTGTTACTGCTAATGGTTTATTTACTGTAAGTCACAAATCTGTGGCATGGGGAGGTTTGTTTACTGTAGCTCACAAATTTCTCCCCTGTGGGTACTTCAGAAGCCGACTGGTTTGCAGTTCCCTGTAATCAGGAAAATTTGCTACAAGGTTGTGGGGCAGCCTTGGACTGGGAAAAAAAATCCAATTGCGAAATTGTAACATGGTGCTGACTTCCCAACATAATAGATCTAAAAAACCTTTCAAGTTTGATTCAAGAAGAAAGCCAAGGCAGCTGTGAAAACAAACCTCCTCCTTAAAAGCCTCACATTTGCAAGTTTTTAACGTGCTGACTGATAATCAGTGCCCAAGCACACCCACAAATCGTTCTCCTGGGATGGCACAGCCTGATCCTTGCTGTGCTGTGCTGGTTCCTACAGAGCCCCCTGAACTCTGCATCCTCGAGAGAGAATCCCCAATCCCTGGGGCTGGAAAATCCCTCCCAGATCATCCATTCCCAGCTGTCCCCACGGCCACCTTGTCACCCTGAGTGCCACCTCCAGGTGCCACCTGCAGGGATGGGCACTGCAAACCTCCCTGGGCAGTGCCAATCCCTGAGCTCCCTTTCCATGGGGAAATTGCTGCTGCTGTCCCCCCTGAGCCTGCCCTGGCCCAGCCTGAGGCCGTTCCCTGTGCTCCTGTCCCTGTTCCTGGAGCAGAGCCCGACCCCCCCTCCCTGCCCCTCCTGGCAGGGACTTGTGCAGAGCCACAAGGTCCCCCCTGAGCCTCCTTTTCTCCAGGCTGAGCCCCTTCCCAGCTCCCTCAGCCCCTCCTGGGGCTCCAGCCCCTTCCCCAGCTCCGTTCCCTGCCCTGGACACGCTCCAGCCCCTCCAGGGCTCTCCTGCAGGAGCCAGGACTGGACACAGCCCTGGAGGGACAATCCCTGCCCTGCTCCTGCTGCACACTGTTCCTCATCCAGCCCAGGATGTTTCCTCAGCAAAGGCAGGGAGACAAAAAAGCTAAGTGAAGAGATGAACCATCATAAAGAGAGGTCAGGAGAGCAGAGCCAAGGAATGATGCAGAGCAAGAAGGGCAGGATGCAGCAACTCCGTGGTATCAACACAACCCATCCCTCTCCTCCCTCCAACTCCCACAGCTCTTGCAGCACTCCACTCAAACCTCCCAAAGACTGAGCTTTCCAAGGTTCACACCTCTGGGCAGAGATCAGATCTGAGGAGCTCAGAGGATGCTGCTACACCCACCACAGAACAATCATCTGAAGACAGAAGTTTCCTTCAGGGTCTGACTTGCCTTGACAGCAGCTTTGAGAGAACCTTTCCCTGATCTGGAGCCCAGACCTCCCTGAGCCAGCTCAGGCTGTTCCCTCAGGCCCTGTCCCTGCTCCCAGTGCCTGGCAATGACAGATATGAAAGGTTTGTACAATTTACAGCACAGGAGGAACAAGCTGCACAATTTACAGCTCATAGCTGCAGCAGTGGAGTGAACCTGACTATCCCAACTCATCCAGGTGATTTCAGAAGCTGCTGTCACTTGGGAGGTGCTGTCACCCCAACTGTGGATCAGGATTCCTTCATTTCTCATTCTGGCTTTTTGAAAACCAGGGCAATTTGCCTTGGCAGCAGCCTTGTGACTGCCCCAGGAGATGGCTGGAGGGGCTCTTGCTGCAGGAGCAGAGCAGGTGCCCAGCAGGGCCTGGGGCCAGCTGGGGAGGCAGAGTGAGGAGCAGAGGCTGTCCCAGCTGGCCCTGCACTCAGGAACTGCTCAGCTCTGCTCCTGGCTCCAGCACAGCATTCCCCACGAGCTGGCAGCTGCCAACATCTCCAGAATAAACTCTGCACGCTAAAAATACATTTCTGGGTATTTACCTTAGGAGTTGAGACCTCAAAATGAAAAATGGCATGCTAATGATGAATCCACAGCTTCATCAATCATTACCTTCTGAAGCAGCAAGCAAGAGGGTCTGGCAGTCACTTGGCTGCAGAAGTGCATCCTCAAGACATTTTACAGCAAAAAATAAGTTGTCAATATATCAACTATTCAAAACTGAAGCACTGACAGTCAAACCTTCATCAGTCAAAAACTCTTTCTCAAAACCAGCAGTGAAGTTGTCAATTCTCCTGAAAAGCACCACAGGTGTTTGCTGGTGCTTGAAGTGAGGAGAAAACCCAACATGAACTCACTGAGGTGAAGACTGGCCACTTGCAGAGGAAGGAATCTGAACTTTTGCCTCAAAACTAACTTGTCCCCCTTTGGGGAAAGGAAAGGAAACAACACTCAACCACCACTGACACCAGGAAAATGAATATACAGAACCAGAGGATGGTTTGTAAAGGACCCTAAAGATCATCCCCAGCCATGGCAGGGACACCTCCCACTGTCCCAGGCTGCTCCAACCTGGAACTGAACATCCCAGGGATCCAGGGGCAGCCACAGCTGCTCTGGCAATTCCATCCCAGCCCCTCCCAGGGAACAATTCCTGATTGCCAAGATCCCATCCAACCCCACAGTGAAGCCATTCCCTGTGTGCTGTCCCTGCAGCCCTTGGGAATTGTCTCTCTCCAGGTTTCCTGCAGCTCCTTCAGGCCCTGCAAGGCCACCCTGAGCTCAGCCCAAAGCTTCTCCTGTGCAGGCTGAACAATCCCAGCTGTGCCAGCCTTTCCTCCCAGCAGAGCTGCTCCATCCCTCTGCTCATCCTGGGGCTCCTCTGGGCTCTCTGAGCAGCTCCAGCTCTCCCAGGGCTGCTCCCTCTGCTCATCCCAGCCTGGATTCATCCCAAGGTTGTCCCAACTCAAGTGCAGCACTTTGGATTTTCCTAATGCAGCACTGAACGTGCCAAGGATGATCCACAGCATTTTCCAGGTGATGTGTTTCAGTTGCCAAGCTGTGACCAGCCAGACCAGGCCCCAAGGAGCACTTATTACATCGAATCCACTTTGCTTTCTCACTGAAATGAATAATTCAGTACCTGTAGAGATGAAACTACATGAACATGCCTCAGTTCTCATCTGAATAAATGCTGCTGCTGACAGTTTGAGAACCCAAGCACTCAGCACTCCTCCAACTGTTCAGCTGGACTGGTGCAACTTTTAAATAGGAAACCACAAATTACACAATAGAAAAAAATCCAGTAAAAAAAGTGCCACTTCATATGTTTAAAGGAAAAACAGCAGCAGCAAATAATCCTCAATAAAGGTTCCCAGCAAGAGATGCCCTCACACTGCACACTGAAAAGGCCATTTACTCACACACTTCTGTTCTTTTCCCTTTTTATTTGGATTCTCCAGCAAACATTATCCATGACAACTTACAATCTACAGGAGCTCTATATGGCAACAGCTCATGGCTCCCAACCCTGCTGAAGAATCTTATTAATTATTTCAACCCCTGGTATTGAAAAGAGGACAAATGAAGGAATAACCCAAGTATTGGGGGTTATGTTTGTCTGTGGCTCTTTTAATCATTGCTTGGACAGCTGGGAATTGGAATGCTTGAGGAGTAGGAAGGGGAAAAAAAAATCTCCTGTTCCTTCAGGACATGAACAAAGGGGAAAGATTTTTGAATTGGGCCCAGCAGAGAAATCAGCATCTTCCAATCCTGAGATCATTGCCTCAGCCTTTTGAAAGGCTCCTGTTTCACAGCCCCAAAGGAGGCCTGCAGGGCCTCCCAAATCCTGGGTGCCAGCAGTCAGGACAGTGGCAGCACTGTAAAATCCTCCAGGAACTGCAGGTACCAGCTGGGACAATCAGGCTGGAATGAGGCAAAGAAACTGGGCAAGAGAGCAAATCCTGTAGGCTGAGGGGGAACTGCAACACCTCAGGACAATGTGGAGACACACTGGGGACACACCCCAGAATCACCATGGAAAAGGGAGACAAAACTTCCTGAAACACAGATTGGCACAGCAGAGCTGAAGCCAGAAATCACAGAATTCCAGAAGGTTTGGGGTGGAGGGACCTTAAATCCCATCCCAGCCCTGCCATGGCAGGGACACCTCCCACTGTCCCAGGCTGCTCCAAGCTGGAACTGAACATTCCTGGGGTCCAGGGGCAGCCCCAGCTGCTCTGGGCACCCTGTGCCAGCAGCCCAAATCAGACCACACACACAGGACTGAGTTTTGTGTTTTGCTCATCTACTCCAAAATTTGGAGAGTCTTCTGTGAGTCTTTCCTGGAAATTCATTTCATGGCTGACAGCTCAGGAAGCTGTTGGACCACTTCTAAATAAAACATGAAGAATATTAAAACACATCCAAACACACCTGCCTGAACAGGCAAACACCAAAGGGAGAGCATTCCTAATAAATCCTGCAGGGATAGAGCATGAAGCACCCTGCCCACAGCCTGCTTTCCCTGAAACTAAAAAAGCTTGGATTAGATAGGCAAAAGCTTTAGATTGGATATTCCAGGGGACTGCACATGGGAATTCAATGGAACCCTGGAAAACACTCTGTGTGACAGAAGAATTGATCTGCTCTGGAAAACAGCAAATGCAGAGCATCAACTGCAGTAACACACACAAATCACGGGTGAATTAAGCATTATGAAAAAAACCAAACACCACACAGAAAAAAAACCCCTAAAAGCCTGAGGGGGAACTGTAGATATTCCAAGCAGGATCTCACAGTTGCAAGTGAGATTTAATTTGGTTTCAATGCAGAGTTCAATGTTTGAGACCCATAAACTCAGACAAACCTCATTTTTCAAATGTTTCTCCCTAGACTGGACAGACTGAACAGATACACAGAGATCTAAGAGGGGGAAAAAAATGAGCCATAACATTAAAATGTAACAGCCTGGCCAAAAATATGAGTAACCAGCTGCAGAGTGCCAGAGGTCAGAGATCCACCAGCACTGTTCCTGCCAGCCATTGAAATGCAGGAATAAAGGAGTCCTGCAAGGAGGCACCGAGCCAGCCCCATCCCCAGGGACAAAACTTCACACTTTTTTTTTCAGTTACCTTGCCAATAACTTCCTCACTGTATCCAACACTAACCATTGAATCTGGAAGGAAAAGAATGATTCTATAGCAACCAGCTGTGCAGATATTTTTCAAACAGAACAAATTGGATACAAATGCCAAATACTTTCCCAACAAATTTAGCCTTATTCCTAGTGGGAGGAGAGAATTCTGTTCAGTGCTGTGATCCAAAGCACAGTGTAAATCTGAGTCCTGTACAGAACTCAGGCAGTTTAAAACAAATCTGATAAGCAGGAGCAGATAAAGAGCCAGACCCAGGTGTGCAGCCTTTGTTACTCTGCCAGGACCTCACTCCAGCAGCCTCTCTCCTCTGCAACAGCATTTCCAGGAGATTTTCCACACTGGCAAAACTCCCCCACCAGCAAACCAACTTCACTGATATTTCCAGTCCCTGGGAAGAGTTTATCAGGGAATCTTCTGGGGAGGTGAAGTAGCCACAAAACAAATCAGCTCCACAGTGACACCTGCACATGGACCACAGCAAGAGAGACCTGGAGGGGCTGGAGCATGTCCAGGGCAGGGCACAGAGCTGGGAATGAGCTGGAGAATTCCTGAGGGAGCTGGGAATGGGCTGGAGAATTCCTGAGGGAGCTGGGAATGGGCTGGAGAATTCCTGAGGGAGCTGGGAATGGGCTGGAGAATTCCTGAGGGAGCTGGGAATGGGCTGGAGAATTCCTGAGGGAGCTGGGAAAGGGCTGGAGAATTCCTGAGGGAGCTGGGAAAGGGCTGGAGAATTCCTGAGGGAGCTGGGAAAGGGCTAATATTAGGTTCATGTACATCAGTCCAAGTGCACACCCTCAGAATGCTCATTTTAGAGGTCTACAAATCAAAAGAAAGGTGGAAAGCACCTAACTAGGTAACAGCTCTGCTTCCTTCTATCACAACAAGGCTTTGTTTCTATTTAAATCTTCACAGAACAAAGTTCTTAATCTTTAATGAGAGACAGATCCAAGCTAATGCAAGATGGAATTACTGGTTTCATAATATTGTACAGGAATAACAACAGAACTCAACAGGTAAATGGTCCCAATCACAGAATGGTCTGGATTGAAAGGGACCTTAAAGCTCATCCACTGTCCAGGCTGCTCCAGCCCCAGTGTCCAACCTGGAACTGAACATTCCAGGGATGCAGGGGCAGCCACAGCTGCTCTGGGCACCCTGTGCCAGCCCTGCCCACCCTGCCAGGGAACAATTCCTGCCCCAGATCCCACCCAGCCCTGCCCACCCTGCCAGGGAACAATTCCTGCCCCAGCTCCCCCCCAGCCCTGCCCTGTGGCACTGGGAGCCGTTCCCTGTGTGCTGTCCCTCCCTCCCTCCCTTCTGAAGCTGGGGAATGATAGTAAAGCACAATAAACCTGCCCACAAAAGGAAATGAAGTGTCACCAGAATTTCAGTGCTCAGGTTCCCTGGGTCTCATTTCAGTGCACAAAGCTGGACTGAGTCAGCATTTTTCATTCATAATGCTGGCAGGGTTTTGAAGGGGTGTTTTAAACACGAGGACTCAATTCCTGTCACTGGTTTGAACTTCCCAAGCAGAATGTCTGGTTTTAACACAACAACTGAAGAGATTCAGCATGATTACATTCCCTGCACACACGTAGCTGCTGTCCTGCCCTAAAAAACCAGACTGTGCTTTGCTTTCCTTAACAAACCCAGGCAGTTTAATCCAGGATTGCATCAAGGTAATCCAGGGAAAGCCGGAACTTGGCATTACCATGACACATTCTAGAAACTCTAGGAACTGAGCAACTCCAGCAGGACAGCCCGATTTCCTTGGAACTACAGAGTAACATTTCCCTGGTAGAAGCACAGACAGCAGGAAAAAATGCAACATTATTTCTGCTGCTTCATATTATTCCTGATTGCAACTTTATCACCCATCAAAAAATCCTCCCTGCCTTTAATTTCCACAAAATTCCTTAAAACCCCCAATACACAATGGGCACAAGGTTTATTACTGAGCCATCAGCACCAAGAGCAGCTGAACAGAGGGCAGGCTGAGGTTCCAGCAAAGATGTCATCCCTGGAACAGGCTCAGCTCAGTGAGCCAAGCACCAAAAGGTCAGAGCTCCAGTTCTTCCTGTGCCTCAGAGCAAGCATGGAAAAAGCAATCCTGCATATCCCTGCTCTGCTCAGCCCTGCAGCTCTCCTCCTCTCTCAGCAAAGTCTGTCACTAGAGACAGAGTGAAACCAGCTCAGATGCCACCAGCTCGCCTGAGAAATCCTCAATTCTCCACCTGAAACCCCGAGGGCTTGGCTGCATCTTGAGCAAGCACAGCACAGACACATCAGGGGTTGGAAGTGCCCAGGGAGGTTTGCAGTGCCCAGCCCTGCAGGTGGCACCTGGAGGTGGCACTCAGGGTGACAAGGTGGCCATGGGTACAGCTGGGAATGGATGACCTGGGAGGGATTTTCTACCTCAGGGATTTGGGATTCTGTGTCTAAAGGCTCAGAGATCCCACATCACACTTTGTTCTACAGACTGTGTTCAAAATTAAAGTGAGATTCATGGAAAACTTTGCCAGATTTCCTAAAATCATAGAATCCTGGAATGTCCTGAGCTGGAATAAACCCCCAATGATCACCCAGTGCCAGCCCCCCCAAAATCCCAGCCTGGGCATCCCTGGCAGCTCCTGGAGCTCTGTGCCCATTCCCTGGGGAGCCTCTGGGGGAAGAACCTTGCCCTAAACCCACCCTAAATCCCTCCTGGCCCAGCTCCAGCTGCTCTCTGGGTGCTGAACCTGCTCACCAGAAAGAACAGGAACAGGCAGCACATGTTCATGGAGAGCTAGGGGACAAGAGAGGCACTCAGGGGTTTGATTTTAGGTTCTAAAACGCTTTGGGTTAAATTACCCCTACAGTTAATACAGACAAAGTGATTTTTTGAGCCATACAATAGCATTTGTCAGCAGCTCAGAGTAACCTTGAGAGCACTTGACTCTAAAGGATGCAGCTTTTTCCCTCCTCACAAAGCAAAATTGTTCTCCTTGCATTATCTGCAGACAGCAGAGTTGGAAGCAATGCCCTCAGATTCAGATGCTGAGCTGAAAGAGCAGCACCAAACAATCCATGCCAGACAACCCTGCCAGACTGCAGCTGGAGAACTTCCTATTCCTGTGTCACAAGAGCACAGCTCTGGGATTTATGGGTCATCCTTCACTTCTGACTCTGCAAAAAGCATGACTAAACAACCTAAAAAAAGCATGGAGCTGGGAAAGTGGAAATGCTGCACAAGCTCCAGCTCCCTGCAGATTGCTCTGATTACAGCTGTGATAAGGAGCATGGATAACCTGGATAACACCTCAGCTTCCTGGCAGCAGGCAGGGCAGGATCCATCTGCCTCAGCCCCACACCAACTGAGGATCTCCACAAGCCAAACATCCAACATTAATACAATGATTTTGAAATTATACATGGGAACTAAAGTTGAGTCTGAAAAATCGAGCTTACAGAGAAATACTGTTATTTCCAATATATATATAAAGGAAATTTTGGCTTGAATTTGTCCCACCAAAGCCATCTGAAGGAATTTCCAACCTTGAGATGGATTCCCTGATCCCAGTGCAGCCAGGGATTGCTGAGCACAGCCAGCTGGAGCTGATCAGTAATGCCCACACACCACCCCAAAAATGAACTGAAAGCATTTCCCTTCTTCCTCTGCCCATGTCATCATTATTTGAGAACATTTCCTCATTTCTCAGCAGCAAATACCCACAAAAACCAGATTTTGGTCACATTTTTTAAAATCCATGCATTATGTTGAACAGCAGGTTGCTGTTTGTTCTTTAATGAGCACAATATATTAGTGTGTGTTATATTAGTGTGGTTTGAAGTGGAATGAGAACAGAACACCAAACATGCAGCAGCTTCCAAGCTGGATAATGGCTTGTCCTTAAACACTTCAAAAATCCACAATGGCCTGCCATGAATTTAAGTACAGATGACCTTATGTGAAAACATATTTTAACATTTTAATGCTTTGAACTCTTCCTCTGAATAGAAATTTTACAAACCAGAACTTTAAAAAAATTATGTCTATATATAAAAGACACCTCTAAGGAGCAGTTGGAGAACAGGGGAAAGCCTTGTTACAGGTCTGCTTTTCAACTGAGTACTGAACACCTACAGGAACTTCTGCCACACTACTCCATTCCAACAAAAAATCTGCCCTCTCTTCTTTGATGCTTATTCTGTTGTTTGCAATTCAAGCCCACGTTGAAGAATAGAGGTGTTAACAAGGAAGAAAAATTTTAAAGCACTTCAGATCTCTCTACAACCCAGTTCCAAAGTTTTTCCTGGTTGGGATTGGCCCTTACAATCAGCAACAATACAAAACCCATGAAGATCAAAATACAAAGGGTAAGAGGGTGAGAACACCTGCCAGGCTCCAATAATGCTGAAACTCAAGAGATCATTAAAATGAAGAAATACAAATGCAGGACAAAAGGAAGAAAAAAAAAGAACAGGTAAGGATGGGGATGGCTGCAGGCAGGTGATGGTGCAGGGCACAGAGCTGCCTCTAAAAAATCAAATTACACCAAATATCCATGCAAAACACCAGCCCCAGCCCTGAGTATCACAGGAGCCTGTCTGTCTGAGAGCTCCAGAGAAATGAGTTCATCCAGCTGGGGCTCACATGTGACTCAAAGGAAAATGTCAGGATTTTTGCTCAAGAAATTCAATGATTACATCATCCCATTTGGTACACGACCAGATTACTGGCATTTTGTTACAAAACACAGCTCTCAAGTTGTCAGCTTTTATGATTCTCTGTAAGAATTAACTGCACTTCCCCAAAATAGCCTGAAGATTTATGAAGTTATTAGAACTTGCACTGGTAATTGAGCTCCTCACCAAAAGCACAGGAATCCCCACAGAATCTGCCCACACGTGCAAAACTTACTCAAAAACCATTAAATATTGCAGTTCACAGGCCAGCCCATAAGCTGGTGCCTGGGAATCTGAAGCTGCAATATAAATAAAAAATGCATTTGTGTAGTTATCACCATAAAGACATGATGGTGAATATAGTTCTGTGTTTATTTGTGATTAACACAAAATTGGCTCGATTGTACCTTCAGTTCTCAGCCCAGTCTTGTGAACACTTGGGGTACAAGCAGCAAGTTTCCAAGACAAAGCCTGGCATGGAGAACCCTCCCAAACTCGGGCTGACCTTTGGAAGCTGACTGTGCAGCTGCCTTTCCCCAGGCTGCACACACACAGCTGAATTCCCTGCCCAGCAGCCAAGGTTGGATCTCCCCTTCACAGTTCAGCTGGGAGGGCAAGGAACAAAAAGTCCGTGTGTGCTTGGCAGGAGGAGCACCAGGCAGAAAACAAGAGAGGCCTCTTCTCCCTCCCCCAGGATGGGTGGGGGAATTTTTGCAAACACACAACCAGACATCATTTAAACATTGCTCTCATGCTCTGCTCCAAAGGACTCAAACAGAGAGACCTGAAGGTGCTGTCAGAAAAAACTAAATTGTTCCCCCAAAGCAGCTCTGCCATGGGCACCCCTGGCTGGAGCAGCCCTGCAGGATCCCAGAGGGAGCCTGGAAATCCTGGACTACACTCCCAGCAGTGATTCTAACACAGGGTGGGTTGGGAGGGACCCCAAATCCCACCCAGTGCCACCCCAGCCATGGGGACACCTCCCTCTGTCCCAGTGTCCAACCTGGAACTGAACATTGCAGGGACCCAGGGCCAGCCACAGCTGCTCTGGCAATTCCAGCCCAGCCCCACCCCCCCCTGCCAGGGAACAATTCCTTTCTGATATCCCTTCCCTCTGGCAGTCTGGATTATCTCTCAGGAATATTTAAATGCAGTAAATATTTACAGTTCTGTATGGAAGTACAGAATGCCACGAGCTCCAGAGGTCCATTCTGAGTCCTGCAGAGGTGCCAACCATTCCAGGTGGGCATGGGAACCCTTTTCAGGAATCACAGGTTTCAACCCAGGTATTAATAATACACTACATAATATAATTAATAACTGTTTCCTACAAACTGTGCATTTCTGTGGAGCACATGAACCTTGAGATGCTGCAGAGCTGAAGCCCTGCCCAGTCATTTACAGCCACTTAGTCATGCCCAGGGCTAGATCCTTCAGAGATACTGAGGGAGAGAATCCCCATGGAAATCTGAGGGATCAAAACACAAAGAAAAACCTGAACTTTTGAGACAAGGGGTCCTCAGTGGAATTATTTGAATGGTGTCATTAGTGCTACATTATCAGTAGCACTGCATTTACCTGTAATATGGAATAGACCATCAGCCCCTTGATTTTTCAGGACTGCCATCCCACAAAACCTCACCCTTACAAACTCCTGGGCTGGAGAGCTCAGCTCTCCCAGCTGTGGGCACACAGAGCCACGAGGGAAATGCAGGGAAACTGCTGAGGAACACAAACACAGCAGAGGCTGAGGATTCACACAGCCGTGATTATTTCACTGTTCCAGACACACATTTCACCACACAACTTATTCAAAAACAGTTCAGAGAAAAGATGTCACTTGGACACTAATTAATTTGATTACCTTAAAAACAATACATGAAAAAGTAAAATATAATATCCAACACACATAAGTTTGATAAGAGAAAACAAAACCATGGTTGTACTATGTCAGTGAAGTTTTTTGTGTTTTGCAATGAAGGCAATGTTGTAAAAATGTATTTTTTGCATTAAAAATAGAATAACCTTTCTTCTTAGGAATGCCCAAGGATACCTCGCTTCACTCCTTCCCACTCAAAATTATTTAATTTCTATTAAATAGAAATCTTCTATTCTGGTCAAGAAGCTGATCCTCTTGAGGGGACAGGCAATGCCCTGCCTGCACAGGCAAGATGAGTTTCTAATTACAATCAGTAATTAGTGCTTTCCTGCAGCTAAAGCTGGAATTTCTCTGGCAGGAATGTGATCACTTCCAGCCCTGCCACACACAGAGATTCATTCCAGACAGGTGGGTCCACACTCACCTCCCTCAGTGCTCTCCCAGCTGCTGTTTGCTGTATGAGGGCTGGCAAACACTTATCACATATAGAATATATAGTTATAAACCTCCAGTTTGCAATTCAATCCCCAACACGTGCCTGCAGTGACAATGCCAGCCAGAGCCAGCCAGTACATTCTTTTTAAATGATACTTTTAAAGAGGGGAACACCCCCAGCCACAGATCCCACAGAGGTTTTAGCACCTCACAGTGAGGTTTCCTGTGCACCAATCATTCATCACCAGAGCCCAGCCTGGACCCCGTTCCTGATTGTTCACACCCCCCCCCCAATTTCATGCTTGGCAAGTAAAAACAAAACCAAGTTGCTGTGGAGGGGGCATCCCAAGTTCAGCACTGTGTCCAACACAACAGCAAGGAGCACTCAAAGCTCCCAGCACACAGCAGCAGCTGAGGCAGCTCCTGGGTTATTTTTTGGTAAAAAGAAACCCAAACCCCTGACATCTCTTGGGTTCTGAGCTGAAAGGAGCCCCTCAGACCAAACCAAACCAATGTGCTGATGGTTCATTCTGCTCTGCCACTGCACACAGCACAGGAAATGTTTGTGGCTGCTAACTCCTGATCCCAGAATCCCAGTCTGGTTTGGGTTAAAAGGGACCTCAAATCCCACCCAGTGCCACCCCTGCCATGGCAGGGACACCTCCCACTGTCCCAGGTGCTCCAGCCCCAGTGTCCAACCTGGAACTGAACATTCCAGGGATCCAGGGGCAGCCACAGCTGCTCTGGGCACCCTGTGCCAGCCCTGCCCACCCTCCCAGGTTTCTCTTACAGAAAACTTCCACCTCACTGATCTCCCCATTCCTCAACCCGTTGCTTTTATTTTCCTTAGGTTTTTTTCTTCCTTTATTCTTCTATTCCTCTTTTCCCTGGTGTTATCCTACAAAAAACTAAAATTACAATCCCTGATTACAGTACAAAGACACACCATAAAATCTATCCAATATCATGATTTAGAAATATTTCATTGCTAAGTTCACATTCTTTCCTGAATCCAAATCTATCCTAATTGCATGATTAGAGGCATTAAGGAAAGGCCACCAAAGAGCAGCGAGGGACAGGACAGGCAATGCAGGTCACAGCCCTGAGACCCCAATTCTGACTTTATCTGACAATCAGGACATAAAGGAGAATCACCAAGCAAACACAGCCACTCTGCAGAGTGGAATGCAGGACAGAGGGAACACAGGAGCTGAAAGAACGAGTGTGGTTTGTGAAGCAGCAAGTGCAGGGCACAGCCCACTCAGCGCTGGGGAAGCCTGAGCCTCAGACACTGGAGAAGCTGTTGGGAAACTCGTCTGCACGAAACATGACCCCTGTCAGGCTGCCAGAATCTGGGAGGGCACTCCCGGGCTGATCACACAGCCTGCTGGGATTTACAGCCACGGCTGCACAGCCCGAGCTCCAAGGGAACACAGAATGCAGCTGCTTGCCCTACCTGTGCTGGGGATGCATCAGGACACCTGCTCAGCATCCACAGGGGATGAGCACGGAGAGACAGGCAGGAGCCCTGCTGCTCCCACACCTCACACAGGGCTCTGGGGGTGCAGGGGGACATTTTAACAGTGAGGAGAATTTGGTATAAACTATCACAGAATCATGGAATGTCCTGGGTGGGAATGGACCCACAGGGATCACTCAGTCCCAGCCCTCCAGCAATCCCATCCTGGGCATCCCTGGCAGCTCCTGGAGCTCTGGCAGCCTCGGGGCTGTGCCCATTCCCTCGGGAGCCTGGCCAGAAGAAGAACCTCGCCCTAAATCCACCCTAACCCTGCCCTTGCCCTGCTCCGGTGACTAAGGAAGTTTCCTGAGTGAGAACATCACCAGGTCATATCCAGCAAGAGAAGTTACAGGTGACTAAAGGTAAAAGAAAGAAGGAAGGACCTGTGGAGTAACACTCTCCAGAGCCATCAACACCCAAAATACAGTTTGGCTTTTTGATTTAAGAAAATGCATCCATCTGGAGCTTGACTCCAATAATATACACAGCTATTGCCACATATGCTCTAAGCAAGAAACACTTTGGAACTGGGTAGTGGGAAGAGGTAGAGGAGGACAGAGTGTTTCTTGTTTTAACGAGGGCCATACTATCCCACCTGGAATGCTGGTTGGGTTATTAACAGGAATTATTTACTAAACAATACTCTCTGGTGAGCCATGGAAGTGTTTTCCCTCCATGCGACAGAGAAAGACGGAATTCACAGAAAATATTGTTTTCTACAAGCAAACCCCGTATTTCACCCCAAATAAAGCAGCAGCCGAACCAGAACAAAAGATATCCACAGGGAATATCATCCCCAGCCGTGAGGCAGAGGCACACACAGGGACACAACCCGAACATGGAGCGGCTTCCTTTTCCTGACGCCCCGACACCATTCCCTCATTCCCCCGGTGCCCTTTGCCAAGCCCAAAGGGACGGCACTCCCAGGGAATGGCATTCCTAACGGAGGGGACTCTCAGGGACAGCATTCCTAATGGAGGGCACTCTCAGGGACGGCATTCCCAATGGATGGCTCTGCTCCTTCCCCTCGCTCGGGGCGCAGCGGCTGCGGGGAGCAGCGGCCGGAGCAGCCGGACCAAGGTGATCGGAGCCGCAGAATCCGCCACACGCTGTGGGAACAGCAGCAGCAAAGGCAGCCGGCCCCAGCAAGGGGCGCAGCATCGCTCACCGCCCGAGGGAGGCGAGGAGGAGGACGCGGGCCCTGGCACCGCGGCACGCCCGGGCACCGTGAGGGGCTGAGGCGGCGCTGCCCCCCCGCCGGCCTGGGCTGAACCGCCGCCGCCGCTCGCAGCCCGAGCCCCCCGCTGGCCCCGTCCCGCCGGGCCGTACCTCATGTCTGTGCGGGCCCTACTCACAGCCCCGGCCGCGGCCGGGAGACCGAGGGGCCGGAGGGGCCGGAGCGGCGCCCGCAGCCGCCTCCGCCGGACGCGCCATCGCCGCCCTCGCCCCGTCTGAGGGGAGGGGCGAGGAGCCCCTCGCGGCCGCCGTACTGACGCGAGGCCGCGGCCCCCGTGTGACGGGCAGGGTGCACCACCAATCAGAGCTCGGGAAATAGACATGGCCCCGCCCCCTCCGCCCAATCAGAGCTCTGATAGCCCCACTCTGACGTGCGACCTCTACCAGCCCCCTTTGGGCGCTGCACCAATCAGAGACCGGAACAGCGGCAGGACCCGCCTCCCCGCCAATCGCGGCTCTGCCAGGCTGAGGGGTCGGCGTTCGGGGAGTGGTGAGGGGCGGCCGCGCTCCATGGTCGCCGCCCGCGGGAGGCGCCTGTACTGTGCATTCCGTGTTAATTCATGAGGTAAATTCAGCTGGCGCTTCCTCCCTCCCCCGGCGATGTCCCAGAGGTCGCCCCGCGCGCCGCAGCCTCTCTCTTCGCTTCCTGAATGAGTGACATCCTCGCGGACCAATCGCGCCTCGGCTTTCACGATGAATGGCGGCGACGCCGACCAATCGCAACCGCTCACTCTGCTACCGGAGGCTCTGATTGGCTGCAGGGCGGAGGCGGTGTCTGAGGGCGATCCGGAAGTGAAGGAGTGTCATGGCAACCGCGGCCGCGTCGCGGTGCTCGGGATTCCCGCGGAGCCGGAGGCCCTGAGGGGCTGCCCGGGGCTGCTGGAGCCTCTCGGTGCGGGCCGGGGTCGCTCGGAGCCCCTGAGGGGCTGCCCGGGGCTGCTGGAGCCTCTCGGTGCGGGCCGGGATCACTCGGAGCCTCTGAGGGGCTGCCCGGGGCTGCTGGAGCCTCTCGGTGCGGGCCGGGGTCGCTCGGAGCCCCCTGAGGGGCTGCCCGGGGCTGCTGGAGCTCTCGGTGCGGGCCGGGCTCGCTCGGAGCCCCTGAGGGGCTGCCCGGGGTTCGCGGCTCGGACACGGGCCCGACGTGCGGAGCTCTCGGGGTGCTCCCTCAGGGATTCGAGCTGCAATAATGCTTGCATGATTTCCTGCCTCTCCACTACCTACTTTCCTTTTTCATTGTTAAGTCGCTTGGTTTTATTGTTGTTTTTTTTTTCCTTTCTAAAAGGTTGCTGTTCGTTGAGGACACAGGGAGAGGAGACCAGAAACCCCAGTGGTGATTTTTGGTGAAGTCACGAGTAAGTCACGCCGTATTCCTGCACAGGAATTCCCTGTGTTCCTGAAGTGTGTGCCCGGGTGGCAGAGAGCCCCTCTGCTGCACGGAGCACCCATCAGTAAATCCTGGATTCTGTAATCCTCAGTCCTGTGGATTTTCTCTGTTATGGGCAACTAAACCTGCAAATAATGGCTGTGTTTCTTACAGTGTGGTTTAACTGAATTTAATTTAATTTAATTTAATTTAATTTAATTTAATTTAATTTAACAAGGCTTTAATGCCTTGTTTGCTCCCAGCCCCTGCAGATGTCACAGTTTGGTTGCTGTGTTTTTCAGGTCGCTATGAAGGCTCTGTATGGTCAGCAGAATTCTCCTGGAGAGGAAATGACATTTGTGTTCCAGGAAAGAGTGAGTTCCCATCAGGACAGCTCTGTCCATCAGGCAGGGGGAGAGGAGGGTTTGGCTGAGTGCCATGGGGGAATTGAGGTACAGAAACCTTGGAAGGATCCCTGCACACACAGGCAGGGAAAGGAAGGTAGGGGAGGTGCATTTTGTCATCAGGCAGCACTTGCCAAGACCACTGCTGGATTTCTCTGCAGTTTGGGTGTCCAGACTTTACAAACAAGCTTTGCAGGCATGCAAAATGAATCCACATTTCCTGGATGAATTTTCTGGTCACTGAAACAGTAGAAATAGAGCTCGAGGAGTTTGTCAGGTTTGGGGTAGTTTCTTTGATATCATTTGGACTTCATTGAATGTTGGGTTTGTCAGGATTTGTGCCTCAGATAAAGTGAAATAAATCCCAACAGAAAAATAATATCAGTGTCTGATGAAGTTTAGTAAGGTCTAGTGGTCAGTTTGCAATGATAATATCATAATAGAGTGACAATAATAATGGTGGTGATAATGATAAGTAAGGTCTGGTGACCAGTTTGCAATAATAATATTATAATATAATGCTAATGCTGATAGTAATAATAATAATAATAATTAATAATAATAATATTATGCTCAAAATGGTGTTGTAAACCCCTTCTCACTGAAAAAACCTTCCTGCTCTCCCTACAAAACCATCTCAGAAGTGGAGAAGTGTTTTCAGGAGCTGGAGCAGCTCCTGTGGGCACATCCACTGTCTAACACAGCACCTGTGAATCTGTCCTAGGAGAATCTCCCTGCCACCAGGGCCCACGATGTGAAGGTGCAGGTCAGAGCCTGTGCTCTCAGCTGGGTGGACACAAAGGTATTTGCTTGGTGCTGGAAAGCTGGGGGTGTCTGTGCTTCCCATGGCCCTGGGCACAAGCTGAGGCTGTGGCTTTGCTGCTGGCAGTGGGCACAGGGGTCTGGGGTTCTTGCACAGCTCTGAATAAAAAGCATCTGGAATTTGGTTCCTAATTTATGGAGGCAGATCAGTTGTCAGCTGTGAGATCTCTTGCAGTAAATCCCTTTTATCTTCATCTGCACTCTAAGTCCTAGGTTGGCTTGGCTGGTAATAACTCCATGCTTTTATTTTTTAATATGCTTCTAAATTTAAATACAGGACTGTGTGCACTTTTATCCCTTAGATAACATTTTGGTAATGGCCCAACCTTACTGTGATGATCTAATGCTGTAAGATGATAATAAATATAAATATAAAGCTTTAGCAGGAATTGTTTTCATTTAGCTCCTGTCAGAAATTCAGCTGAAGAAGGAACTGGTGCCTGTTGGGCGAGAAATCTCAGGAGTAGTGCTGGAAGGTGAGTGAGTGGCACTGCCCAGGGAGGGCAGGGAGCAGGGACTGCAGCCAGAGCAGAGCTCCTTTGGGTGGGGCACTTCAGGAGCAGGAAGACTCTGTGCTTCCTTGGTTGCTGTGCCAGTGCTGTTATCATGAGGTGGAGTGTCCAGCCTGGTCTGACCCCACCTGGGTGTCCCTGCATGGAGCTCCTTGTGGGTCAGGTGCCAAAGTTTAGGGAATTCAACATTTGGGCTTGGCATGTGTGCAATCAATAGAATGATGTTTTGTTCATTAGAAATGTGTATGTTTATTTTGTGAGCTGGTGATAAGCAGTGCTTCCAAATGCACATCCCATTCCTGCTATAAATATGTATCTTCTTCCCTTCCTTCCTCCTTTTCTCCTCTCCTTGGTGAGTTGGAAGCCAGGTGACCTTTTTCCAGCCAGATGATGAAGTGGTGGGTAAGTTACTGCCTGTTTGCCTCAACTGACACCAGCAGTCATCTTTTTATAATGAATGTCTGAGGTTAGAATCATTGCTAAAGCTAAACTGACCATGTATTTTCAAAATTAAACTGCTGTCACATGCATAAACTTAGAAATGGGAATTCTGTTCTGAGAATGTTCCCTTAGGATTTGAAATGTGATGTTTTATTAACCACCACCACATTGTGAATGATGCCTTAGGAGAGAGGAGTGATTTCTTGGGGCCATTCTGTCCCCAAAATAATGTGTTTCTATTTTGTGAGCTGAATGGAAGGATTAGAGGATGAAGTTCTGACAGTGGGGCACTCTGAAAGACTGGATGTTGGAGTCCTGGAAATTAAAAATTTTAGACTTTCTGTACTAACAAGCACTGACACCCAAGAAAACAGTACTTTTAACCTGAGAAGGCTTCCAAAATGGAATGATGGAACTGGGATCATGTAGTTTGAATAGAAGTGTGTAATACCACACAAAACTTATTTGAAAATATAGTATTATATAGAAAGCAAAATGGAGGTTTTAGAACAGAGGTTTGTCTTTCTTTTTCACCTCCTTCATATGTTCAAGTGATCTTGTTTAATTAAATAAAAAAATCTGCATTGCAGGCCATGGGTGGTTGGTTATTGGGTTAAAAGTAAAAATAATTTAAGTGGTTTTTCTTAATTGGACAGCCCTTGGTCAGAGCAGGCAAGAGCAGGGAATTCCTTGGGAGAATGCTGTGGTTGGAATGAGTGCCTGTGTGAAATTCAGGGTCTGTGTTCCTTTATTTTTCAGGAATTTTGCCTCTGGATTCTGAGGAGTCTGGTGTCTGTGAAGTTATCCTGGTTCATGAGCATTATTTGGGTTTGTAGATTCTACATTTTGCTAATTATTATTTTTACTGTATCTGTAGACTTTGTTTTAGCTTTTCTAAAAGGGAACTCATTACCTTGGAGCTCTGGGCACACTCCAACATTCCAACATTCCAAAATTCCAGCTGTCCCACCAAATGAGAAGTTTGAACATTCAGTGCTCTCAAAGGCTTTTTCTTTGCTGTCACCAAGCAAGCTGATCCTGGTTTTTTCCTTTTCCCTTTTTTCCCTTTCTCACTTCCCATTTTGTTGCTTCATTGTTGTTACACTTTTTCCTAACCTGTCAAAAAAAATTAGGATTTGAGGTTTTGGAATATAGCAATATATATATATATCAAGATGGAGGTTTTAGGGCAGAGGTTTCTTTCTTCTTCACCTTCTTCTGCCTGGGTCTGGGTGATATTTTGTAACTGGATAGAAAATTCTGCATTGTGGGTCACGGGTGATTGGTTATTGGGTTAAAAGGAAAAATAATTTAGGTGGCATTTCTTATTTGGACCATTTAGCCTTAAAAGACCTTGGAGAGAGAGAGATAAGATGGCCATTTTTAGCTTTTTAGCTAGAAGTACTGTTAAATAAAAATTAATAAACATCTGAGTCCAAACAAGAAATTCCATCTCCTGCCCATTCACTCCTGACCCTGGCAAGATGAAAAAGAAGATTAAAAAGTGCTAACCTGGGATTTTCCTGGGGTTTTTACCATCTCTTCTGAGTTTGTTTGTGTGTGTGTTTGTGTTTGTCCCCTCAGTCCACAAGCCAGACAAGGTGTGCTGGGTGGAGGCTGCCGGGACGCTGCGGGACGGACTCCGCGCCTACACCGCCCTGCACTACCTGGGCCAGGTGTGCCCTGGCAGGAGTGTCCTGGTCCTGGATGGAGCAAGTGTGGGTAACACTGCCTTCCTCACAGCTGGGGGTGCTGCAGTGCTTTCATTTTGTGGGTTTGCAGCATGTTGGATCCCACAAACCTGGAATTTCTGAGCTTTCTGTGCTGGCACTGGCCCCAGGAGAACCCTGCTGTGAGCTGAGCCTTGGAGAAGGCTCCAAATCTGAGTGATGGAGTTAAAATCAGGGCTGTGCAGTTAAACACAACTGTGTGACCTCACATGGTGAAGGGTTTGGAGTTTGGGGTTTTTATAACACAGTGACAGGGGTGGGACAGGATGGAGGATTTGGGGTGGTGTCTCTCTCAGTGCTCATCTTCCTTCTCCTGCCTGGCTCCAGGCAGTGCTCTGTGCTTGGGCAGTCAGTGCCACACTGAGGGAGTTTGGGTATTGGGTCAAAAGGATCAATAACAGAGGTGTTAATTCTCTACTGGACTGTTTAGCTGTAAAAGACCTTGTGACAGCTAGATTCAGCTCCATGTTGCTCACTTTTAGCTGGTTTTCCCACCTGAGATCCTGACCAGGAATATTCTCCTGCCTGCAGTGTGGGGGTGCAGAGAGGGAGGCTGTCCTGGTGTCCTGCAGTGACACAGTTTTGCCCTGAGTCCTCAGGGATAATTGCAGGAAAATGCTTTATTTTTCAGTCCTCTCCCACCTCTGCTTTTTAGCTTTTCTTGGATATAAATAATTTGATTTGCAGTTCTTAGCACTAATGAAGATGTGGGGCTCCCTCAGGCAGGGTTCTGTGATGTAAACATGGCTGGGGCTTTTTCCTTGGAGCTTTTTGCCCTTCAGGCTCCAAGTTCCAACTGCAGTGAAGGTGGCTGTAGTAATTAAAGTGGAATCTGAGCTATTTTGTTAAAGACAAGAACCAGCTACTGACCAAAAGTTCCTTCAGAGCTTCCCAGTCACTGAAGAGTTGTTTTGGCCTCACTTAGGACAGAAGCAGCTCTGTAAATATTCAATTCTTGGTTCAGCTGGGATTTTTTTACAGGAGCAAGTTCATTTCTCCTGAGTTTCCTTTGCAATATAATTGCTCTTAAACAACATCAAATTGTTGGTGTAAATAAATGAGTGAATCAATTAATCATGGATTCTGGTTTTTCCTCCTCAGCCCTTCGGTACCATCGCCATTCAGCTGGCTCAGCACAGAGGGGCCAAGGTCATCTCCACTGCCCACAGCCTGGAGGACAAGCAGTACCTGGAGAGGCTCAGACCTGCTGGGGGTGAGTTCATCCTGCACTGCTAAAGTTTGCCCTAAAGAATGGTTCCAAATATTTTTTTTTCTGTCAAGTCTAGAGACTTACTTAAAAATGAAATACAAATCAATAAATAGTCTAATTAAAAACTTTTCAGGTTTGTTCTGTACTCCACAAGTATTTAATTTCTGGTTTAGGTGTACTTAGTGGCATTTTTATTCTCCATTTCAGTTGTAATGACTGGCAGTACTTCCCAGTAATGCTGAGTGCTGGCTTTTGGCCTAAGTGCTCAGGAAATCTTTCCATTTGATGAAGTGGTTGCTGTGGAAGGAGGGATTGCTGACTCACCAGTACCCAGTGTGTGCCAGAGCTCACACAGCTCCCACCCAGCACTCAGCAGCCTCAGATTGCTCCTGCCAGGCTTTTATCAAGTGTCAGGTACTGCCACAGCTGGAGCTGGGCATGCACAGCCTCTGCACTCTGCTTTCCAAAGGAGCTTGGCCCCACACACAGCACTTGCCTTCTTCCCTGGCTTCTTCTCCTTGGTACTTCAATTTGGGATTTTTTTTTTTTCCATGAGTAAATATTCTGTGTAGGAGCTGCTGGCATCTTTTCTGATCAAAATTTCCATGGTGTTTTTGTGGAGGAAAGTGGAATATTCCTTTATTCAGCCAGTTTTAAAATAAAGGATGGATTGTCAGGTCTGGCTGGATTGCAGCAAAGGTTAAAACTGATGTCTGGTCCTTCCTCCTGCAAATCCCCAGCGCTGCAGTGCAGTGCCCAGGTTTGTTTTTCAGAGGGTGGGTTGTGCTGGCACTCACTGAAGTTCCAGAGCAGTGAAATTCCTCTGGGGGAGCCTTGTGCAGAACCACAGCTGTGGTTCCTGCTGCAGCCACCAAAGCACCCCAGGGCTGTTGGGTGTATGAAACCAGATTTGCAAAAAGTGAAATTATTTGCAGAAATAATACCATGTCAAATGGTCCTGTTAAGGAAAACCTTCTAACTTCCTGGCTGAAGGAAACTAAGAAGAAAAGGATATATGGGGGTTTATTATGGGGAATGTGGCTATCATTAATAATTAATTATTATCTCATCTTTAGTAAATTTTGACCTTGTGTTCTTCTCCAGTGAAATCATTTGATTTCAGTGCAAAAAAAAAATTAAAAAGAGGGAATGAGGTAGGATTTGAATGCATCCTATGATTTGATTGGGGGTTTGAAGGGACAGACCAAACCCAAGTAATTTATTGATGATTTGTAAATATTTGTTAATATTGATGATTTGTTAATACCCTTAATGAGCAGCTCCTTGCATTTTTTCTTCCCTGCCCTGCTGGGATCGCTGCAGGAGTCCGGCAGCCCTTGGTGGGTGAGTGCAGATCAGAGCTCAGCCCTGGAAATGAGCTTCCAAGTTCATATTATATTACTGGCTTTTTGCAAATATTAAATTGAATGCTCTATGTATAATGTTGGAAAACTTTGCTGTATGAATATAGTTTATTTTAGCTCTGCTATTAACAAAACTTAGAAATAGCAGTGTAATTAATATAAATATTTTTGGGACTGTAACATGGTAATGTAAAAAGCTTTTGTTCATGTAACTAACTGAAAAAATAGTAAAAAAAACCAAAATCAGAGAAATCTTCCCATTCTTAGATTATTGGTGACAGACACCAGGACCCCAGGGAAGAAATTTATTAATCTCCCATTATCAGGGAGTACCAACAAGATAGAGCCACAAGGAGGAAAAAAAAAAAAAAAGTTGATTTACAGGTTGGAGTGGGGGGGATGATTTTGAATAATGCATGAAGGTCTGTGAATATACAACAGGTTGATGCATTTGTAGAAGTGTTTTCTGGGTTTTGTGTGCTCTTGACTAAATGTCAAGCACCCTTTGTTTATTGTCTTTTCTCCTAGTTGTTTTTTCTATTTAACCTTTTAAAATGTACCCAGACAATGAGCCTCGTTTTTCACCCTGCTGTTGGGGATCTGAGCTGTCAGTTTGGAGCATCTGCACTCCATTTCTCGCTCTGAAGTGGCTGTGTCGGTGTCCTGCTGGCAGCCCGGGTGATCGATGTGTCCCACGGGAAGATCGACGTGGCCGAGAGCTGCCTGGAGGAGACGGGCGGGCTGGGCGTGGACATCGTGCTGGATGCCGGAGGTACCGGGGCTGCTGCTGCCGGGGGATTTTATCTGCTCCTCGTCCCTTGGGGATTCCAGCTGTTCCTGCTGCCTGAGGGATTCCAGCTGTTCCTGCTCCCTTGGGGATTCCAGCTCTTCCT
This sequence comes from Catharus ustulatus, assembly GCF_009819885.2. Lineage (NCBI taxonomy): Eukaryota > Metazoa > Chordata > Aves > Passeriformes > Turdidae > Catharus > Catharus ustulatus. The sequence continues at coordinate 123,855,816 of NC_046222.1, read as the reverse complement.
GCTCCTTTGGGAGTTCCATCTGTTCCTGCTCCCTTGGGGATTGTATCTGTTTCTGCTGCCTGGGGAATTCTAGCTGTCCCTGCACCCTTGGGAGTTCCAGCTGTTCCAGCTTCCTGGGGGGATTTTATCTGTTCCTGTTCCCTTGGGGATTCCAGCTGTTCCTGCTACCTGAAGGATTCTAGCTCTTCCTGTTCCTTTGGGAGTTCTAGCTGTTCTGCTCCCTTGGGAATTCTGGCTGTCCCTGCTCCCTTGCAGATTCCAGCTGTTTCTGCTCCCTTGGGGATTTTATCTGTCCCTGCTCCCTTGGGGATTCCAGCTCTTCCTGCTCCCTTGGGGATTTTGTCTGTCCCTGCTCCCTTGGGAATTCCTGCTGTTCTATTCCTTTGGGGATTTTATCTGTCTCTGCTCCCTTGGGAGTTCCAGCCGTTCCTCCTCCTGCTCCCTCGGGAGTTCCAGCTGCTCCTTCACCCACTGCTGCAAGCAGCTCCTCATCTGCTGCTGAATGTGGCTGAAACATTCCTCTGTTCAAACTGAACATTTTTTAAATTATTAATTAATTTAAAGAGTAGAGCTGTGACATTGTTGTTTGTGCTACCTTGAGTTCAGAAATTAACCCTAATTAACAGCACTGCCAACCTCAGCTGGAAACCAACTCTCATAGGTGAAAGCTCTGAAGTTACTACTCAGAGTAAATAAAGTGTTATTATATATTATTATGCAAAACATTATAGATTTATTATTATTGTTATATATTTTAGATCTATTATAACATACTGCTGATATATATTATATTATATTATATTATATTATATTATATTATATTATATTATATTATATTATATTATATTATTACACTATATGTAATATAGTGTATCTATTTTATATAATATTAATATACTATATATAATAGTATATTATATAATATGTAAATATATAATAGTGTATAAATATATAATAGTATCTGGATGTGTAATTTATATATTTAAATTATGATTTTATATAATATATACTATAATATAAATGTATACTATAATAGAACTACTATAATATACTATATTTTAATGTTTTTATATGTAGTGTTTTATATGTTATACATTATGTTATATATACTATATATATAATATATATTTTATATCTCATATATATACTCATGTATAATATATGCTATTATATATTGTATAATATAGGCTATAATACTAGTCTGTATTATTACTATATAGTATCATAAATATAAACAAAATTTTACTCTGAGTAGTAACTTCAGAGCTATTACAAAATAATATTCTGAATAAAGGATATTAAACAGGGTATAAATAAGTTAATAAATTCAGAGTTTTCAATGATTTTTAGCTGAAACGACCAAAGAACTTCGAGTTGCACTGAAATGGGTGGAAATCATCCATGCAGAATTTTGCCCATTTTCCCCTGAGCTCAGAGGAATTTCTTCTCCTCCCCAGTGAGGCTGTTCAGTGCTGAAGATGAGCCAGCTCCCAAATCCCAGCTGCTGCCTCACAAGCACGACATCATCACCCTGCTTGGGGTGGGGGGCCACTGGATAACCACGGAACAGAACCTGCAGGTAAAGATCCTGGGCAGGGAGTTTGCCCACAGAAAATAGAGATGCACACACAGAAACTCTTGTTTCAAGCTGTCAGTGGTACAAATTTCCTGGCTTTTAAGAGTGGGCAAGGGGTGGGTTTTGTTTGGTTTAACTATTCTGTAAAATAACCATTTAAGCTTTATTTTTTACTGGAAAATGTAAGTAAATAACATTTTTTTTCACTTTGCTTCAGCTGGATCCTCCAGACAGCCACTCCTTGTTCCTTAAGGGAGCCACAGTGTCCTTCCTGAACGATGAGATCTGGAACTTGTCCAATGTGAAGCAGGGCAAGTATCTCGATATCCTTTGGTGCTCCTGTGCAATTCTCACTGCTCCAAGGAGTGAAAACACAGCTGGGAAATCCCACTGAGAGATTCTGCTCTGCTCAGTGCTGCACCCCAGCTGAAAGGTGGAGCTACAGGTTCAGAGACACTCAGGTTTTAAGGTATTTTCTGCATTCCTTTTAAATACATCAGGGAATCCCAGACTGGTTTGGTGGGAAGGCCCTCAGAACCCTCCATGGGACACCTCCCACTGCCCCAGGCTGCTCCAGCCCCAGTGTCCAACCTGGCCTTGAAAATGTCTCTACATTCCTTAAAAGTAGTGCTGCAAAACACCCATTCTCCAATTCACTGAAGGTTTGATTCTCTATGTTTTTATTTTATTCAAGTGACATTTTTAATTTATTTTTTTTCGTTCTTGTGCATCACCTGTAAACTTAATTCACTCATGTTCACTGCAAAAGTGGAAGTGTTTTGGCTTCCTAACTTTTCCTTTATTTGCAATGTACAGAAATATTATGTACATAAAATTCATTTTGGCTTTTTATCAGGTGCCTGTACGAGCAGGCACAACAGCTACCTGGTCCCAAAAATCTCTTCATTCTGCACAAAAAATGCCATTATCAATGACTGATGTTGTGCTAGCGCAGGCTGCACTTGTATTTCATACTGAAATAATTGAAATAGTCCATATTTCATTTCTGCATCCTATTTCAGGAAAGGAAGTTTTTGATATAGAAACAAGTGCAAAAATCTGATCTAAAGCCAGGAATTGAGGTTCATTTTCATTTTGCCTTGGTCTTGCTGAGTTTTTATCAATACAGGGCTGTGACCAGCAAATGTGATTGTAAAGAGATTTCTCTCCAGCTCTATTGTTCCTTAACAGTCCTCTTGGATACCCATCCTGGAAGATATCATGGATAAATTATCAAATGGCATTTTCAGGTGAGAGATGTAGAGTTTTTTGTGGGTTTTTAAATTCAGCATTAGAAGTAGAAAACTCTTGCCAGCACTAACACTCCTGAGCAGAGCTTGAGGAGATAAGTGGGAATACTAAGGTGGGAATGGAATTTCCCTTCCTTGTGGCAGAATAACAACTGCTGTGGAGCAGAAACCTCTTTTTCCCCCTGCAAGAAGGATATTTTCATTCACTTGTGGCTCCTGTTTGTTTTGGGGCAGTCATGAAGCTGTTACTGTGTTTGAGGAGGGAGGTTGACACAGTGAAACTAAAGTGTGTCCTGTGATATTTTTCTTGGTCTGAGTGTGCTCACCAGCACTTTTTACTGTTTCTTTTTAGGCCTCAGCTGGATGAACCCATCCCATTGTACGAGGCCAAAGTTTCTATGGAAATGGTTCAGAAGAATCAAGCAAGAAAGAGGCAAGTCATCCAGTTCTGACACACAACCTCTGATTTCTGAGCCTGGGGAAGATAAAGAGATGTATTTGTGGAGTAAATCAGCGTACATTTGCAGGCAGTAAACAGAATTTAAACATTCTTTGTATCTCAGCACAAATGGTTTCTGAAGCTTCCATGATTTCAGGGGTTTTTAATTCCCTTGAGCAGAATGTTCCCATCAGCAGGTTCTGAAGAAGCCTTGACAAAAAAAATCTTATCTGCCCTGCTGCACTTAGAAATGTCAGAAACATCTACAGGCAAACTCAGTCACTGTTGGTTTTCAACCTTAAGAAATTAAAGAGGGAAAAAAAGATTTTTTTTTGTCCTTCTGTCTCCAACCCCTACCAGTAGTTACCTTTTGTTTTTGGCTGCAGTGAGACCAAATGCTACACTTAAAGTTCTTAATCCACGTTTAAAATGGTTATTCAATTGAAGGACAGGCAAAGCTACCAAGGTTGGCAAGGGTGCCGGATGGGAAGGACATGGTACTGACAGCAGGAGTTTCCCCCAGCTCCTTCCCTTCATTTCAGCACTGAAGCACTAACCCTGGGCAATCCAGGAGTCCCAAAGCTGGAATTCCATGAGTCAGATGTTTGAGGCACTCTGTGTAGCTCGATACCTTTCTCCCTGTGCTGTACACTTTCATTTCCCCTCTTTTAACACTCATTTATTTCTCCCAAAGACACTGAACCCCGAGTGTTTCGTGTCCCACCACAGCCCAGCCCCGGTATCTGCACAGGGGCTTGTCCGGGGGCAGCCGTGTGGCGATGCTGCCGCAGCCGAGCCCAGCCCTTGTGGCCGCTGTGCGAGTGCATTTGGAAGGGCAGGGACACCATTAGAGCGCCGTGTGTGTTTGTGCTCCATGTCGGTGCTGCCCGTGCGGGCGGAGCGGGGCTGGCGGCGCCGCGCTCCCCTCAGAGCCCCTGAGGGCGGCAGCGATGGCGGCGCCGCTCCCTCAGCGCCCAGGCCCGGCCCCGGCGGGCGGGGAGCCCTCGGCAGCGCCCTGGGGCAGCAGGGACCGAGCCCCGGCCCCGGGCTCTGGCCCCGTGGAGCCCTTTGTGACACAGGCACTTCGTGTCCGGGCCCTCTGTGATGTGGGACATGGTGGTGGCCAGAGCCCCTTGTGACATCAGGGAGCCCCACCCGGGCTGGGGGTGTTTAAGGGGCGCAGAGCCCTGCAGAGCTCAGTCCCAGGAGAGGCGCTCTCTCAGCAGGAAGCAGCTCCCTGGATCCCTCTGCGACTGAGGGCGGTGGAAAGTTTGGAGACGGTGGAAACTTTGGAGACAATGGAAAAGAACCCCAGCTCCCAGCGCAGCCAAGGCGCACTGCTGAGCCGGCGGAGGAGGACACAAGTGGGGCATGAGGCAGAAAGGAGCAACCAGGGCATGGAAAAGGCGAGGATCTTCGCTCTGCCGAGCGAGCCGGCTCCATCCCACGCCTCACAGACACCCAGGAGGCTGCCACCACTGCACCTCGGGCAGCCAAAGGTGGGAAATCTTCCTGCCCTCAGTGTCCCTGTGCCACGGGTGCCAGCACTGCCCTGCCTGGGGAGCCCCAGGGACACTCAGAGCCGGGGCACAGAGCTGGGCAGTGCAGGGCAGAAGGAGCCGCAGCCCTGCAGGCCCTGGCAGCCACACACCCCCCTGCCCAGGGTGTCCTTGCCCCCGCTCAGGGTGGCCCAGGAGGGCACAGCCCGTGTGTCCCTGAGCTGGCAGCTGCCGCCTGTGCCCCCCATCCCTGTGGGGGCGAGAGCCGTGGAGCGCAGCCTCAGGGACACAGTGACAGAGGGACAGGAGAGTGACAGCGAGCTGTCCCAAGGGGAAAACATCAGTGACAGGGAATTGTCCCCTGTGGGCGAGTCCATTGAGTGCCTTACAGGGGACAGCAACAGTGACCCAGAGCTGTCCCAAATAGAAGAGACCATCAAGCTCTCTCCATGGAACATCACAAGTGACAAGGAGCTGTCAGAAATGGAAGAAGACATTGACATCCCTTCAGCAGAGAGCACCAGCGATGAGGAGGAGTGGGCCCAAGACGTGGAGGCTGTTGTGGCTCTTTCAGAGGACAGCTGGAGTGATGAGGAGCTGTCCCAAAAACTGGAGGCTGTTGCGGCTCTTTCAGAGGACAGGTGCAGTGATGAGGAGTGGGTCCAAGATGTGGAGGCTGTTCTGGCTCTTTCAGGGGACAGCTTGAGTGATGAGGAGCTGTCCCAAGAAGAGGAGGCTGCTGTGGCTCTTTCAGGGGACATCTGGAGTGATGAGGAGCTGTCCCAAGAAGAGGAGGCTGCTGTGGCTCTTTCAGGGGACAGCTGGAGTGATGAGGAGCTGTCCCAAGAAGAACAGGCTGCTGTGGCTCTTTCAGGGGACATCTGGAGTGATGAGGAGTGGGCCCAAGACGTGGAGGCTGTGGCGGCTCTTTCAGGGGACAGCTGGAGTGATGAGGAGCTGTCCCCAGTGAAAGAGGCCATCGAGGTCATTCGAGGGGACAGCACAAATGACCAGGAGCTGACCCCCGTGGAAGAGACCATTGTGGTCGTTTCAGAGGACAGCCCAGATGACAAGGAGATCTCTCCCGTGGAAGAGGCCATTGAGGACAGCCCAAAGGACAAGGAGATGTCCCCCATGGAAGAGACCATTGATGTCATTTTAAGGGACAGCCCAAATCACAAGGAGATGTGCCCTGTGGAAGAGGCCACTGAGGACAGCCCAAATGATAAGCAGATGTCCCCTGTGGAAGATGACGATGTGCTCTTCTGTGGTGACAGCATGAGTGACAAGGAGCTGTCCCTGGGTGAAGAGGAGGAGAAAGTGCCGTCCCAAGGGGAGAGTGACTGGGAGCTGACCCAAGGGGATTACAGCGAGGACGAGAACCTTTCCACAGATGATGTGGAAATTGAAACAGAGCTGAGCTTTTGGGAATGCTGTGACATCCTAGACCTGTCCCCACGGGCAGCAGAAGACGACAAGCAGCTCTCCCTGTGGGAAGAACACGAGCAGGAAGAGCTGACGAGGACGGCCCTGCTCGGCATGGACAGAGACTCCAGCTCGTCACCACTGCAGGGGACACGGAGCCCGCTCGCTGCCCTGCCCAACGCTCCGGCCAGCAGCCAGGCTCAGGTGCCCACGAGCCAGGACAGCAGCAGGGACACCCTGAGCCAGGCTGTGACCCTGCAGGCATGGAGGCAGCAGCAGCAGGAACAGGGAGCCCAGGCCCTCCGCGGGCAGCCGGCTGCCCCCAGCAAACGTCGCTCCCGCTTCAGGCGGGCGCTGCGGGCGCTGCGGGGGCTGTTCCGCTGGCCCTGCCTGAGCCCACGGCCCGAGGAGTGAAACACACAGGGCACCCGAGCAGGGATTGCTCCAGAGCCTCCCTCCCTGCAGGGCTGGGCACAACGGGGCTGCCAACACCCCTGGGAGCTGGGGCACACACTGAGAGAGGACGAGCTCAGAGGCGACAGAGACAAGAAGAGGAGGATGAAGGCGATGAAGACAAAGACAGTGAAGACAATTAAGGCAAGGAAGATGAAGACAAAGAAGACGTGTATGTCATAGTTGAAGAAGACAAGATGATGAAGATGAAGATAAAGAAAATGAAGAAGACAATGACGAAGAAGAAGGCAAAGAGAAATAAGACAAAGAAGATGAAGATGCAGAAGAGGAAGAATACTTTAAAAATACGTAGAATAGTAATAGGAAAAATTATTTTCAAAATATATAGAAGTAGAAGAGGATAAGGTTAAGAATAAGAGTTAGGATTTTAAAATATAGGAGTAGAGGAGTAATAGGAATAAGAATTTGAATTTAAAGATGCGTAGAGGAAGAAGAATATTAATAAGAATAGGAATTTGAATTTTAAAATACATAGAAGAAAAGATGAGTAGTAGGAAGGAGTATAGAAGAAAAGTAGTTATCCATAAATGGAGAAGTAATTTAAAGAATAAATAAAATTAACAAAGAATTTGTATTTACTACATATTGTATATTTACATTACAGTTGATGATATAAAAACATGAATATACAATATGTTGTAATTACAAGATATCATTCTCAAGAAATTACCAAAGAAGGACTTCAGTAACAATTTGTCACTGAAGAATTTGTATATTTGTTAAATAAAGTTTGTAAAGCACAATGACAGTGTCTGGATTTCATGTCCCGTCTCCCCGAGGTGCTGATGTCTTTTCACCCTCAGTGCCCCGATCCCCTGTGAGCAGTGAGCGCTCACCCCAGCGGCAGCGGGAGAGTTCCCGGCTGGGCAGGGCAGGGCTGTCCCTGCTCTCTGCAGGCAAACGAGAGGCGCCCGCGGAGCCCGGCTGGGAGAGAGCTGTGCTGGAACCCCTTTGCAGCAGGGCTGTGCAGCCGCCACAGCGCAGCCAGCACAGCTCGGGGCCGTTTCCCCTGGTCCTGTCCCTGTTCCCTTGGAGCAGAGCCTGACCCCCCTCACTGCCCCTCCTGCCAGGGCTACAGAAGGATTGGTCCTTTCTCGGGCCCTCTGCTCCTGCTCTCTGCTTTCCAAACCCAAATAACAATCCCAAAGGATGACAAATCCCACCTGAGTGTTGGGGACGGGATGTTCACCCAATTCTTCTGCCCACAGGGACAGCCAAGTGTCTCCCCCTCCCTGGCCCAGTGTCCCACAGCAGAGAGTCCCCAGGCCAGCGTTCCTCTCTGGGGAAAGCAGGAGGGAAGTGTGAGGACTTGTGCAGCCCTGAGAGAGGGAAGGCAGGAATTCTCCTTCCTTGCTTTGATTTCCACACCAAAGGAGACTCCTGCAATGGGAAAAGGAATTGTTCTCGGTGGAGCTGCCCTGCAGGGCTCCAGCCCAGAGGAGAGGCCTGGGGACATCAGGTGTGTCCCACCTGCAGGAGTGGGAAAATGTGAGAGCAAACAGATGATCAGAACCACACTCGATGTGTCTGCTCTCACCCTCCGGGCCTGGAGGAGGCTCTGGATAAATGCTGCCCAGCAAGCCCATGGGATCAGCAGTAACTCTGATCTCCCCCGTGTTATGAACAAGTTCATAAGTTTTGGTTTTTCATGTATAATTGTTAACGTTAAGCTTTACTCTGTTCTGGTTGCTAGTTGATGTTAATTATTAATGTTGAATTATTGGCCCCACTCTGTTCCAGTCCCCATTCTGTCCTACCTGTGTATCTGCTTTTCCCTCCGTCGAGTGTTGCTGCTGCTGCTTCCCTGAAAATGGCGCCGGAGAGGACGGTGACATCATGGACCTGTATGCAAATGAACGGAGTGCAAGGGACACTGGGACATTTTCCGGACCTAAAACCCCTTAGGACAACGAGCCCAAATTATTCTAGAGCTGAGATCAGTGTCGTCAGGTTGGGAAAATAACTTAGAATAGTAGTAAGCACTCCGAGCTGCTTTAATCCCAGCACCATGACATAAATAGTAGTTTGTCAACATGGGATCCCTAGGCTAGGAAACTACCCGGTTTTTCCAGGGATTCCCGTCGCGGAAGGGAGCAGCAACTCTGCTTCTGAAGACACAGCTGTCCTCCGGGTCGTCCATCGGGAGCAGCGGAGGCGTGCGCAGCCCCTCGGGTTCCCCACTCAAGTTGATTTCATAAAGGCCTGTCAGGGAAGCAAGTCTCCTGGTCGTTTTGTTTAACCCGTGTGTGCTCCGTGCCCTCGGGAAGGAGCGGGGCTTTGTGCGCGTCTGCAGCGAGCAGAGCCCCGGCAGCTCCACACCCGTTCTGGAGCCTTTCCCCAGCCGGGCGTGCTTCCCTCATTCCCATCAGTTTCGCTCCAATGTTTTCAAAAAAATGACATAAGAAATTAACAAAATTTAAAAAACCAAGCTCAAGCAGTCGCAAAACTGCACATGAAAAATCTTCTAAGGATATAGTTTGTCTTTTATTAAATCTTTTGTCAATAGAGAGCTGTTTCTAACTACCTTTGTGAGTTTTGAACCACATGTATTTGTAATTACACCCTTCCAGTATTTTATACCTTTTGAACTCCATGTACAACAGAGGAATGCCATCGAAAGTAGTTTTCTCTCCCAAACAGCCTAAAACACTCATTTATTTCTCCCAAAGACACTGAACCCCGAGTGTTTCGTGTCCCACCGCCCAGCCCCGGTATCTGCACAGGGGTTTGTCCAGGGACAGCCGTGTGGCGATGCTGCCGCAGCCGAGCCCAGCCCTTGTGGCCGCTGTGTGAGCGCATTTGGAAGGGCACGGACACCATTAGAGCGCCGTGTGTGTTTGTGCTCCATGTCGGTGCTGCCCGTGCGGGCGGAGCGGGGCTGGCGGAGCCGCGCTCCCCTCAGAGCCCCTGAGGGCGGCAGCGATGGCGGCGCCGCTCCCTCAGCGCCGCCCCGGGGCGGAGCCGCCGCCCTTTGGCGCCAAGACGGGAGCGCGGCTCCTCCCGGCCCCGCTCGGCCATGGCTGCCCCTGCCCAGCCCGAACACTCGCCCGGCTTCAAGAAGCCGCCGGCGCTGCTGCGGCTGAAGCGCAAACGTCCTGGGCGGAGGAGCGACCCCGCCGCCGCCGCAGAAGCCGCCGCTGCCCCGGCCCCGCGGGGCCCATCCGCGGCCGCCCGCCGGCGCAACCCCTTCTCCAGCCTGGACAATGCTCCGCAGCGGGCGGCGACCGCCCCTCAGCCTCCGGCAGCGGCCCCCGCGGGCGGGGACCCATCGGCAGCGCCCTTCTGGCAGGTTGGTCCGAGCCCCGGCAGCGAACGCTGAGCTCTCAGCCCTGAGCTCTCAGCACTGAGCCATTGCCCTGAGCCATTGCCCTGAGCTCTCAGCCCTGAGCCATTGCCCTGAGCTCTCAGCGCTGAGCCACTGCCCTGAGCTCTCAGCACTGAGCCATTGCCCTGAGCTCTCAGCTCTGAGCCATTGCCCTGAGCTCTCAGCCCTGAGCCATTGCCCTGAGCTCTCAGCGCTGAGCCATTGCCCTGAGCCATTGCCCTGAGCTCTCAGCCCCGAGCCATTGCCCTGAGCTCTCAGCTCTGAGCCATTGCCCTGAGCTCTCAGCTCTGAGCCATTGCCCTGAGCTCTCAGCTCTGAGCCATTGCCCTGAGCTCTCAGCCCTGAGCCATTGCCCTGAGCCCTCAGCCCCGAGCCATTGCCCTGAGCTCTCAGCCATGAGCCATTGCCCTGAGCTCTCAGCCCTGAGCTCTCAGCCCTGAGCTCTCAGCCCTGAGCCATTGCCCTGAGCCATTGCCCTGGGCTCTCAGCTCTGAGCCATTGCCCCAATCCCTCATCTGTCACTGTCACCCTGAGCCATTGCCCCAATCCCTCAGCTGTCACTGTCACCCTCAGCCATGGCCCTGAGCCCCTTTTCATTGTAGCCCCGGGCTCACCCCGCTCCTCCAAGGCCCTGCTGGGCTCGAGCTGTTGCTCAGCACTGGGTGCAGATCTTGTGCTCGCCCCAAGCGGGGTTTGCAGTGTGGAGTGCCGAGGATCTCTTGGAAATGTCACTGCACAGGCAGTTTTTAAAAAATCAGCCCGGTGCATCCTTTGTGCTGTGCCTTATGTTGCTCTTTCATTCAGTTTTTAGAGCCGGCCTGTGAAGAGAAGGCTCCCAGCAGAGCAGAGGCTGCTGAAAGTTCCGACATCCTCTCCCTAAGCCAGGTATGGAACAGCACGCACTGTGACAAGATTCCAGTTCTCAGAAAGCTGAGACTGTTTCACTTGGTATTTGGTGGCCCATCTCTGTATAAAGAAATGTACTAAAATGTCAGTAATCCAGGAAGTTTCTTACACTGATGTTTCCTGTTCTGGTGTCAGCCTTTTAAACCCAGCCTCCTGCCTCACCTCACTGCTGTTGTAGTTCCATGGACAGAGGTTGTTCTCTTTCAGTATTATTAGCATGTTGACTATAATTTTACCGTTTCTTAGTTTTACATGTAGTTGAGATGAGGATGTTCTTCACCAGAGAGACCTCCAGTCTGGTTTTCAGCTGCAGAAATGGAGCACTGAATCAGGCACATACGAAAGCAAGAATTCCTGAAAACCAGCCCTTGAAATTGAAACAGAGTTTCAACAGATATTTTCTAATGTTGTTCTAGGTACAGGAACTGAAGTTCAAACTAAATTAGAAGGATAAAAAAAAAAAAACTGTCTTGGAGGTGGCCAGAGCATTTTTTAGCATGTAACCTTACAGTCATCAGGAAAGGATGAAATAAAATAAAATAACCATTTTGACATGGAAATGCTTGTCTTCATAAACATCAGGCTCAGGGCTTTTTCAGTTTAATAATTTATCTTTTTATTTGTTCCTAGTTTATATTGTTGGAAGGAGCCATGAGTGCAAGCCCTTTTGTGTGGTTTTATAGGCAACAGAATGGAGTGTTTCTATTAGAATCTGGTACTGAGTAAAATAATGAAATAACAATCTGTGCTGTGAACAGGTTTATTTTTCTGCAAGTTAACTGATGGTGTTTGTTTGCTCAGGACCTTCATTCACCTCTTGCTGTACCCCAAGCTCCCTCCTCACCACGAGAGGAATTCCCTGCAGACTGGAGCATTAAAACACGAGTTCTCTTCATGTCCTCCCACCCCTTCACCTGGGCAGAGCACCTGAAAGCGCAGGAGGAAGCGCAGGGCTTTGCTCAGCACTGCAGAGCTGCACAGACCACCCTGCCCCAGAGCCTGCAGGTGAGAGCTGGGTGCTGGCTGCAGCTGCAGCTTGTGCTCCTGGCAGCTTTTCCACACCCCTGACACCCTGTCGGGCCCGCAGGAGCCGCGGCTGTGCTCGGAGCTGCGCTGTGCCTTCCAGCAGAGCCTGGTGTACTGGCTGCACCCCTCGCTGCCCTGGCTGCCGCTGTTCCCCCGCCTCGGCGCCGACAGGAGGATGGCTGGGAAGGCCTGTCCGTGGGCACAGGACGAGGCATTGCAGCAAGTGCTCATGAGTGACTGGTGAGTGCAGCAAATCACTGCTGGGCTGGGTGGGAGTGAGGCAAGGGGGTTTTAATTCATCGCAGAATCATGGGATGGTCTGGGTTGGGAGGGGCCTTAAGGATCATGGCAGGGACACCTCCCACTGTCCCAGGCTGCTCCAGCCCCAATGTCCAACCTGGAACTGAACATTCCAGGGATCCAGGGGCAGCCACAGCTGCTCTGGCAATTCCACCCCAGCCCCTCCCAGGGAACAATTCCTCCCAATATCCCATCAAATCTTACAGAAGCCATTCCCTGTGTGCTGTCCCTCCCTCCCTTGTCCCCAGTCCCTCTGCAGTGCATCCCTGGGGCAGTGCCCGCAGTGACAGCGCTGTTTTTCCCCCCGGCAGGTCGGTGAGCTTCACCTCTCTGTACAACCTGCTGCGGGCGCGGCTGTGTCCCTATTTCTACGTGTGCGCGGCGCAGTTCTCGGTGCTGTTCCGCGCCGCGGGGCTGGCGGGCAGCGCCGTCCCCACCGCCGCCATCGCCCCCACCACGCGCGGCCTGCGAGAGGCCATGAGGAGCGAGGGTAAGGGGCAGGGGAGAGCCCTCAGCACTGCTCTTGTCAGCACACTTCAGCCACAAACACCAGAGGTTCCTGTTCAAAAGGACACAGAGAATCCTTGTTGCTTTATTCCAATAAAGGGAGAGGCCATGGGGCATCCCCTGGGCTCTCTCAGATTTTTGGAGGCCTCACCTCCCTTTTTATCCCAATTTCCCATCTGCATTTCCCTCTCTCTGTCCCCATTGCTGAGGTACTTGAGAGGCACAGACTTCCCAAACACTGACACCTGAGATTGCCCTCTAATGTACAACCCTCCCTTTGCATTTTTTAATTCTTATAGAAGTCATAGTTTTACCCCATTGCTTCTTTCAATACCCAGTTTCATTTATCAGCAAACCCACAGTTTGTTTGTAAAGGCAAAGATCTTTATCCATTCATCAATCAGTGGAACCCATCCCATTGTTTCTTTTATCCACCAGCAGACCCACAGCTTATTTGTAAAGACAAATCCCTCATTCCTCTCCCTCTGCTCCACCCCAGGCATAGAGTTCTCCTTACCTTTGCTGGAGGAAAGCAGAACCAGGAAACAGAAAAGCTCTGAGGAGAGTTTGGAGACAGAAAGCACTGATGGGCTCGGAGGGGGCAGCAGCAGGGAGGATGTGGGGTGAGTATCAGTGTGCAGTGCTGGGATCCAAGGGCATCTCCACAATCCATTTGGAAATCCTGCCTCAGAGCCCTGCCCTGCTGACCCTGCTCCTGCCTGCAGGGAACCAGCTCCCAGCGATGATGATGATGATGGAAGCTTCTCTTGGCTCGAGGAGATGGGAGTCCAAGACAAGGTGAAGAAACCAGATACTATTTCCATCCAACTGTATCCTTGCTTTGATCTTCCAGCAGCAGGCAGCCGTTCCAGTGCTGTGGTACACATTTCAGTTCTGTAGAAGTTTGTGAGAGCTGTTTTCCAAATAGGAATCCTCATGTTCGTGCACACTATGAGATACTGCTTTTTTAAAGTTACTTTGCAAGTATTTCTAGGACTTGAAGCCAGGATTAATACTTGAAGAACAAATCTGGATGAGTGCAAACCTTAGTGGTGTTTGGGGATTTTGGTCAGATGGGTGTGGGGGGTTCACTGCTGCAGCTTTTTGGCACAGGGCTGCTTCCAGCACTGCGTGGTTTTGCCTTGACTGGGCTCTGCAGGCGCAAGGAGAAGCACGAGGTGCAGGTGGATCACAGACCCGAGTCGCTGGTGCTGGTGAGGGGCAGCCACACCTTCACACTGCTCAACTTCCTCATCAGCTGCCGCAGCCTGGTGGCCGTGGCGGGGCCGCAGGCGGGGCTGCCCCCAACGCTGCTGGCCCCGGTGGCCTTCAGGGGAGGGACCATGCACACGCTCAAGGTGAGGGTGGGGACACTGGAGTGGGACCATGCACACACTCAAGGTGAGGGAGGGGACACCGCTACCTCTAGGAAGGGGAGGGAAGCCATTTCCTTACCCAGAGGATCAGACTTGGTGGCTTTTCCTTCAGGCACCACAGCAGGATTTTTGTGGCTAAAGCCTGAGTCAGGATTTGGTGTGCAGGCACAGCCTGTTCCTAAATCCCTCCAACACATCCCAGTGTTCTCATTCCTCACCTCCTGAGAGACAAGAGGCTGGGCAGAACTGCCCAGAGGGAAAATGGCTCTTAAGATTGTCCCCACATCTTGTGGGGTCTCAGACTGTCCCAGCCCCTGAGCCACAGCTCACAGCTGTTCCTGCAAGGAGTGGTTTGGATGGAGAGGGACCTTCAGGATCATCCCAGTGCCACCCCAGCCATGGCAGGGACACTTCCCACTGTCCCAGGCTGCTCCAACCTGGCCTTGGGCACTGCCAGGGATCCAGGGGCAGCCACAGCTGTGCCAGGGCTTCCCCACCCCCAGAATATCTAACCCAAATTTCTTCCCACTAACAACAGGATGATCTACTGTTCCACCAGAGAAGTTCATCCTGTTCTGCACTTCCCAATCCCTGCAGCATTCCTGCAGTCCAGGAGTGCATTTCAGGAGTTGTTAGAGGGCCAGTAGAAGCACAGGGAGATGGGAATAGTGGGCAGTGTTTGCATTTCCAGCACTGCAGTGCCAGAGCTCGGCTCTAACGCTCTGTGCTCGGCTCTAACGCTCTGTTCCACCCTCAGGCTCGGGCTCTGAGTGGCCGTGCCCGGGTGCAGGGCGGCTTTGAGGACGTGTTCAGCCTGGAGGTGCTGGGGCCGGTCCTGCCGCACACCCTGCACGCCCTGACGCTGCTGCTGGGCCCGGCCCAGCGCGGCTCCTTCCGCGCCCTGCTCAGCCCCCACGAGCCCAGCGCCGCCTTCAACGCGGCCCTGCCGCAGGTGAGTTCACAGCAGGACCCTCCCCTGAGCCCTGGGGTCAGCCCTGAGCCCCCTGTTCCCTCTGCTGGGCAGCCAGGATCTGCTTTAGGGTCAATCCGGGATGAAACACATGGGCTTTCTTCAGGAAACAAATTTAAGCAGGTTTTTTTTTTTAACTGGTTTGGGGAAAATGTTTTCTTGGAGAGAAGTGGAAAAAAATGGTTGTTTAACAGGCAAAGTACTTTTTAGCACAAAAATGAACAATGCTAACCAGCAAAACTTTTTGCTGCTCTAAATGAGATGACAAATTTATAGAGTCCTTTTTGTGGGTGGTAGCTTGGCTTTGTTTGTTTGTTCTCAGTCCCTCCAGAACTGGGAAATGTCACAGCCCAGGCCAGGCCTGCTGGGCTGCAGGTGGGTTTTTAGTTTAGAGCAGGTTTGAACAATTTTAAGAAAAAGGAAAAAAACCCCACAGTGTAGGGAACTTTTTTGTTTCAGCTAGCTAGAAAAACTAACTAAAAGTTAAAAGTAAAGTAAAGGAGAGTTCTCCTGCTGTCCCCTGCAGCCAGCACGGTGTGTGAAGGATGCAGGGGAGTGAGTGCAGACTCTGGTAACAAACTCTGCACCTCTCCTCTCCCCCCTCACTCCTGGAACCGGTTCTAAAGCTGCAGCACTCAGTGTTTAACACTACCAGAACAGAGGGTTGGGGATGTACGAGCCAGGGGAGCCCCCAGTGGCTGCTGGAGCTGCAGGCCCTGACGGATTCTGTGTGCCCTTCACAGGAGGGGCAGCAGCAGGACCTCCCTCCCTGCGGGCTCCACCCCAGGACTCTGGAGCAGCTGAGGCAGAGTCCCACGCTGGGGAAATCCTGCATCCGCCTGCTGGAAATGAAGGATTTCTGCTACACCTGGAAGGCCTAGCAGTGTCTCCGTGGGGCTGGGGGCTCCCTGCCCGGTGCTGAGCCTGGGGCAGGGCAGGAGGGACACGAGGGTGTCACACAAACACTGCCAAGGGCTTTGCAACAAAGGAGGGGGAAGCCTTGGACTTGTATTTTTTATTGTAGAAGGTGTTTTTAAAATAAAACATGGTTTTATTGGTCTGGTTTGCCCCTGGTGTCACTCACACACACACCTTCTGTTCCAAGCATGGAATTTCTGCTCCTGCTTGGGGCAGGAACTCATAACTAGAACCCCCTTGGGGATAGGAACCAGATGAGCTTAAAGGTCCTTTCCAGCCCAAAACTTCTGGGATCCTATGGAGGGAATGCTTGGGCATAGAGCAGCCCCTGGGCCTGGGCCAGCAAAAGTTTCCCCTGCCTCCAGATCCTTTTTGTCCTGCCCCAGGGATGCAGTCCTGCTGGAATTCCTGCTGATTAATCCTGGCTTTACAGAACTGCTGTGACCTGTCAGCTCCAGGAGCAAATCCCAGCTGCTCCCAACTCTGCAGGGCTGCTCCTGAAGGATCTGTGACTCCCACCTTTAAGCCATGAAATCCAGACCTTTCCTAAGTTATTTTTAAAATGGAATCATTAGTGGGACTGGATTTCCCTGCTGCTGGGAGGGAACTCAGGTCTTTACCTTATGCAGAAAAAGGAACAGAACAAGTACAGGGGGTTGTACATTCCCAAATCTGTGTCCAGCTGTGAATTCTGAGCTGCCATGGAGAGCATGGATTGCACAGAATCCTCAGCAGCTCCAGAGTGCCTCTTCCCACATTTCCTGGGGATTCCACACCTCCCAGGCAGCTCCCAGCACAAGCTCCACACATTCAGTCACAGACCAAAGGCGAGATGCCAAAGGGAAAAAAGTTTAATTGAGACAACAACGTCCATGAAATGAAGATCAACTGAAGCATTTCCAGAGCGCTTGGACAGACTCAGAGGGGCTTTTGTGTCTCCAAACCAACCCCAATTCTCTGCTGCACAGGAAGCACCAACCCTTGTCCCTGCAGAGCAAGGAGACTCCGTGTTCTGTGACACTGATGGGATCCACACAGCTCCAGGATTCCTCAGCCCCATGGCCAAAGGGTCCCTCACCAGGGGCCTGAGCAGCCTGGCTGGGTTTGTTCTCTCCCCAGCCCCAGCTCAGGGTCACACCTCACCTTGTCTGGGACAAGCACCTGAACAACCCAAGTGCAGAACTCCTGGCAGCCTCCTCCTAACTCAGATCCATCAGATCCAATCCCACGTGCACACAGATCAAAGAACAATGCTTCTTAAATTAAAAATAAAATAAAAAGCAGGAAAAGCTTTTATAACCTCTCTGCTGTCCAACTGCCTAAACTCTGGCTCAGGCTCCTCGAGGGCAGAGGATCCTTATGGAAACATTTTATTCCAAGGAGTTATTTTGTAGAAGTTCAAAGCAACCAAAAAGAACCAGACCTGCTCCTGCCATGCCAGTGGCTGTTGAGAACCCTCACCAAGCCACTGCTGGATCGTGGGTTTCTCCAGAAGGCATTTTGGCATAGTTCAGTTCCTGTTTCCTGGCTTGGCATCCATTGGAATTACTGTTGACTGACCAGGGGTGAAGATTATGAACTTGTGCTGCTTTATTGACCAAGTTGGGTACAACAATTGAAGCGTCATTCTACCCCCTCCCTCCCCCCAACTCCAGTTGTAGATTTGTTAAGAGTTTAAAATTCACATGAACCACAAATCCGTACGATCAGCATCAGGCAGTGGATTCACTGGTTGGGAAGAGCAGCCCCAGGCCCCAGTGCTGGGGCAGCAGGAGCTGAGCTGGGTGCTGTCCTGGCTGGCACCGAGGGCAGGGCCCAGCACAGCCCCAGAGTGTCCCCAGCACCTCCCCGAGCCCAGGGAACTCTGCAGCCACTACAAAACTGTAACAAAGGGTCAACGTCCCAGCAGGAGAGGAACTGCAGGAGCTTCAGCCAAGGGTTTGGATTTCTGATGCCTCCAGAGTCTGTCGTCTGATTTAGTCGTTTAAGAAATAATTACATCACTAATGTAAACAATATAAACATACCAAAAACTAAGTATGATTTAAATACATTTGGATGGTACAAAAGAAAAAAAAACCTGTGGGTGTCTGTACAGTTTTTACAAGGTGGGAATCGCCGATGTATTTACAACATGAGAGGGGTAAATACCATTTCTTGTGCAGAACCAGTGTCCCAGTGCAGCCCAGCTCAGCGGTGTGAGGCACTCCTGAACATGGTGGTATTGACCATGCTCTCCTTTGGTACCAGTCCCATGGCCTGCAGCGCCGCCGTGGCCGCCGTGGCTTTCGCGTGCTTCTTGTTAAGGCTGGCAAAGGTGGGCCTGTACTCGTTGCCATTGACTCTCACCTGGCACAGGGGAACCAGGGGTTAGCAGGGGCTGTGCCTGCTGCAGGGACACTCTGGGTAACTCCTCCTTGGGGACACACAGAACCCATGGCTGCCTGGCAGCACGGATGGTCCGTGGGATCCCAGCGTGGTTTGGGTTGGGAGGGACCCTAAAGCTCATCCCACCCACCCAGCCATGGCAGGGACACCTCCCACTGCCCCAGGCTGCTCCAACCTGGAACTGAACATTCCAGGGATCCAGGGGCAGCCACAGCTGCTCTGAAAATTCCATCCCAGCCCCTCCCAGGGAACAATTCCTGATTCCCAATATCCCATCAAACCCCACTGGGAGCCATTCCCTGTGTGCTGTCCCTCCCTCCCTTGTCCCCAGTCCCTCTCAGCTCTCCTGGAGCCCCTTCAGGCCCTGGCAGGGCTCTGAGCTCTCCCAGCCCTGGATCAAGTGTCCCCAGCTCCCAGCTCAAAGTGCTCCAGGGACCCGATTTGGCCTTTCCAGGAACAGGACTCGCACATTCCAGCACCGAGACGGCTCCGCCATCCTCAGCCAGCCCCGGGAGGTGTTTCTAGCAAACAGAAACATGGATTGCATCCCTGGCACAGGGCAAGCAGCAAGGGGCAGCCCAGACCCACCTTGAAGATGAAATGTTTGCGGTGATCAGGCCCACTGTCGTCCACCAGCACGAACTCGGGGGGCGTCCACCTCCTCTTGTTGCAGATCTCCATCAGCGCAGACACCGGGTGCTTCCCTGGCACACAGACAGCCCAGGTCAGCCCCCAAGCACCTCTGGGAATTGAATTATTCTAGACTAGAATCTCACCTGAAAGATCCTTCATCACCACGTAATGGCCAGACCTCTTCTGGGCCTTCTCTCCCACAGCCACGAGCCCTGCGAACAACACGGGCGTCAGAGGGGACACCAGAGCCCGCCCAGCTCAGCCTGCACCTTCCTCATTCACTCAGCATTCTTCCCAAGGCTCCAGGAGCACTCTGAACCAGCCAGCAGGAGAGAACTCTGAGCAGTTTTACACAAGGACAGCTGGTTTTCCATGCCCTCTCTGAAGCATTGTGCTGTTCTGTGCAGCCCAGAGTCAGCCCTGCCTTCAGCCTGCCTCAAACACAGGGAGCACAGCAGCCACTGCCATTATCCAGACATGTCCTGTGTCCCTGCTCCAGGAATGACACCACAGACACAGATCCCCTGTGCTCTCAGTGTCCAGCAGCCCAAGCTGTGACCTCCATCCTCTAAACAAAGCAGCAGAGCGTGGAGCAGCCCCAAAGGGTGCAGGAGTTCAGGCTGCCCTGGAGTCACTGACACACCAAAGCTCAACACTGCTCTTCTGAAAATCTTACAAGGCAAAAAATAAACTGAAGAATTGCCAGGAATATTTAAAATTCCACGAGAGAAACTCAAGATTCTCTGCATGGATTTTGCCACTCTCAGGCTTCAACCTTTCAATATTCCTTTGTTTCTTACCTCAGGTTTTCCTGTTGTGGATTTGGTGAATAAAGACAGGGAGATACTGAATTGCTTCCAGTGTCTTCCTGCTCCTTCAGCTTTTTTTGGGTGGCATTTGGGTTTCTTTTGCTTTACAGAAAATCCTTCCCTCCTTATCAGATACTGTCATTAAACTCTCTCCCTGTTGCAGAGCCACCTCCTGTCTCAGGGACCTCAGCTGGGAATTTCAAACAAGCTGCAGCCTCCTGAGTATTTTATTGTATTTTATTGTGGGGGATAGGCTGAAAAATGTCTGATAAACTCCTTAAAAAACAAACCTGGGTGGTGGGTTAATAACAGCCTTCCTGCCAAACAGTGTGTGTTAAACCTCTACACAGAAGTTAAAAAAAATAAAAAGTACCTTTTACCCATTTAATCACCCAAAACATGGATGTCTGAAAAACTACTTGTCCTCAATTATATAATCCCTGAATATATAATCCCTTGTCCCAAATATATATGACATATATATAATTGTGTTTCCTGCTCCCCTGTGAGCATGTGGAAAAAAAAAGGTAGTCTAAAGTTTCATTCTAACTTTTTTTTTTCCCTCTTATAGTTTCTAATATTAAATTTTCTCTTTGTACCACTTACAATTAAACCTGTTTTTACCTTCCTCCTAATCCTACCTCAACAACAAAAAAATTCAAATTAATAAACAAAACCACTACACTGGCACAACTTCTGTGGGAATGATCAGGTCAGGCTGCACATGAGCATAAATATTTCCCAAGCAGGAAGGCCAAAGCAAAGCCCAGCTGTTTGAGGGCCACCCCTGCTTCCAGGTGACTCCACAGGCCAGGAGGGGTCCCTGCCCATCACTGTCACCAACCACCTTTGGGGTTTCATCTCTTTTTTTACACAGAAAGGTTGTAAAGAAAAACATGTGAGGAGTTTGGTCATTTCAGGCTCAGTTCTGAGCAGTGACAAAAGCCAACATAAAATCCCAGAATGGTTTGGGTGGGAAGGGACCTCAAATCCCACCCATGCCATGGCAGGGACACCTCCCACTGTCCCAGGTGCTCCAGCCCCATCCCATTTTCAGTATTTCCATCCTTTGCTTTGAGATGGGATTGAAGGTTCCTGGAGCAGAGGGAATCTTTAGAGCAGCAGGAATCTGTCCCACAGTCAGTGTGGAGCTGTTGTTTTGTTCCATGCACAGCAGAACAATGAAATCAGAAATCCTGACTGCTGAATTGTGCATCTTGGATTTAAACAGTCAGAACCTGGGGAGAGTTAGAGATGGGAAATCTCCAGCACCCAGCACACAAAGCCCAGTGGCCAAGCTGAAGGAGCAGCAGCACTGCCTGGATGGTTGTGCTGCCCAAGGGAGCTCTGCCCTGCAGCCATGGAGAACAGGGAGGTTTCCGTGTCAAGGGGAGGCTAAAGCTGCCCCTGGAAGCTGCCCTGAGGATGAGCAGAGATGCCTTCAGCAGGATCAGACAGAGATGAACAGCAGGGACAAAAAAGGACTGGAATCCAGAGGGAAGGCCCAAAGTCACTCACAAAGCTCAGCTGTGGGGCTCTCAGCTCTGTCCTGTCAAACTGACCCCACTGTTCCATTTCTATCCCTGCTCCTGCTCCAGAACAGCTTCTCCACCAGGACAAAGCTCTGGACTGACCCCAGGCATTGGCAAACCTGAATCTGTTCTCATGTGCCACTAACAGAAAACACCTGGTGTCTCCCAGGGCCTGTGGCACTGCAGGCAGCCCTGAGAGCTGGGGAGCCACGAGCATTTCTGGGGCAGGACTCACCTTTGCGATCCGTCTTAAAATCCACCATGATGGGCTCAACGCTGCCTTCCTTGTTCTTGCCAAGCCCTTCTCCTTCTCTCCAGCCCATTTTCCTCATCAGCTGAGCTCCCATTCCTCCAGTGACAGGGGCTGCTCTTAAGAACTGATCCTATCCAGAAAAAGAGAAGTAAAACAAGGCCTGAAGTTAGTTCTGGGATTTTAAATAAGAAGTGGGAGCTTCCAAAAAAAAAAATGTTTCTAACAATTTTTCACAGACTCAATTAAAAAAAAAAAAAGAAAAAAAAGAAAAAAAAAAGAAAAAAAAGAAAAGAAAAAAAATCCACCTGAGCTCTGTGGATTTTTAGCCCAAACCAGTGCGTGGAACCCGGAATTCACGCGGACACACGAGACACAAATCAATGTTTGGCAAAAAAGAACAACTTAGGAAAAGTCTAAGGTGATCCCAAAGTGGCAGTGAGTGACCCTCTGCAGACAGATGTGTTTAATCAAGCGACAACCATCCGGTTCTAAGCTCTCTGCTCTGATCCCAGAGATCTCCTCAGCTCGGGAAGTGGGAACTGATCCCGGCACAGCTGTGCCAGGGGCACCTCCTCGTCCAACAGAACACAAGCACATTTAGTCATGACATTCACAGGCTGTTTAGGCGTGTTTAAATCTAAAAAAAAAACCTCTCCCCACCTGATTCATTACACAGCAGTTGCACATTCAAGTTCTACTCTGAAATTCCACATGGAACAAACAGGTTTTGCTTTTCCCCTCTCTTTATTTTAATGGAAAAAGGCGCTTGGCCCCCCAGTTTAGCAGCAGCAGTCGTCACATTCTTTCAAATGAGCATTAACAAAAGTTGTTAAACGGTGAAAGCTTATCAACAGAAAGTTTAAACATCTGCTTTGATGTAAAGAACTGTAAAAACTCCTTAAATGTTACGTACCTAGGCCTCGCTGGCCGCAGTGTTGTGAATAGTAGGGCTGGCACTGACCGTGGCAAGAAGGCGGCTACAAGGATTTGACCCTGAAACAAGTTTCCATATAGAGGGGTGAAAGTTCACAGGTTATTCTGTGAACTATCATCTCTCGTGCCCCCCCGCTGACCCCAGAAGCAAGTCAAGCATTTCCATCACAGCAGAACCTTGCTTGCCTTCCCGGACACGAGCTGGGAGCCGGGCACGGAGCGGCCGTCGGACCCTGCGGGGCTGGGCAGGGTTTGCTCACTGCCCAGGCACTTCCACACACACCCCTCGGGGCTCTGCTTCCTTTGGAGCTGGGCTTGCAAGAGCAGGAGTTTCCCAGAGTTCACACAATCATGGAATGTCCTGAGCTGGAAGGGACTCATCAGCACCACGGGTTCCGAATGCTGGCCCTGCACAGACAGCCCAAAATCCCGGCCTGGGCATCCCTGGCAGCTGCTGGGCTCAGCACAGCCTGGGGCTGCCAGCACAGCCTGGGGCTGCTGGGCTCAGCCTGGGCATCCCTGGCAGCTCAGCCTGGGGCTGCTGGGCTCAGCCTGGGGCTGGTCAGCACAGCCTGGGGCTGGTCAGCACAGCCTGGGGCTGGTCAGCACAGCCTGGGCATCCCTGGCAGCACAGCCTGGGGCTGGTCAGCATGGCCTGGGGCTGGTCAGCACAGCCTGGGGCTGGTCAGCACAGCCTGGGCATCCCTGGCATCACAGCCTGGGGCTGGTCAGCACAGTCTGGGGCTGCTGGGCTCAGCCTGGGACTGGTCAGCACAGCCTGGGCATCCCTGGCAGCACAGCCTGGGGCTGGTCAGCACAGCCTGGGACTGCCAGCACAGCCTGGGACTGGCAGCTCCTGCATTCTGGACACAGCCCTGGCTGCCCAGGTGCATCCCTGGGTTCTGCTGCCAGGTCTCCTTTGGCAGACCGTGTGTTTTGCAGGGGTTTCCAGCACACCACTGTGCCCAGCCCCACGCTGGAGGCTGCCAGGAGGTGTGGCAGGAAAGCCTGGCTGGAGGCTGTGCCAGGAATGCTCCCAAGCTCTGCCCATGCCAGGAAATCCCTGAGTGGATCCACAGGGATCCACGCGGCTGCAGGAGCAGAGCTGGGGCTGGTGCAGAGCCAGCCCCTGGGGCACAACATCCACAGCCCTTGCCAGTCCCTCCTGCCCTGCTCTCCAGGGACACCCCCAGGACAGGGAGGCAGGCAGGGCTGGGCTGGGGCTCCCTGGCTGTTCCAGCACCACGGGGTGTGTTCAGTTCACAAAGGACACAGCGCAAGCTCCTGCTGAGGTCACTGCGGCTTTCCCAAACACCTGCACGTGTCCTGCCTCAGGGCTGCAGCAAGGACACAACAGAACCAAAACATCCTGGTCCTGGGCAAAAACCCTGAGCTCCTACAGAGGAATTACCAGAGCCTGAACTAACTCCAGAAACTGGAAATGGGAATGTCTAAGTTCCAAAGGGCAGCTTGTTAAAGCACCCCTCCCATGGGGGAATTCAGGATCCTGGGGGAGAACTGCAGCAGGAATTCTGTGCTGGCTCTTCAATGTGACCAACAGAACCAGGACAGCAATGACTCACACTTTGATTATTATTATTAATAATGATTATTATTATTAATAATAATTTAATTCCAGAAGACACAAATACTCGTGCATCCCACTGAAAGGCCAGAGGAAGGAATTCTGGCACCAGTGGGAAAGGAGCCAGGAGAAGCCCACTTGGATTCAGGTCACTGAGGAAGCCAAGGTCCCCAGCAGGGAAAAGGTTCTTGCATTTTGATTCTGGTAAACCTCTAGTGCCACCTGTACATTGTATTTTTTGTAGTTTATAACAGACAACTTCCCTCAGCCCATGGTTTAATGAGGGAGGTGTAACTGGTGCTGGGTTTGGAATTCATTGAAAACCACACAAGTCACAGGAATGGTCACAAATGCAGGGAAGCAAGAGCCACAATTCTCATTTAAAAAGCATCCAAGTGTGAGTCTCCCAAAAACTCCTGAGCAGCTCTGGACCTTGGCAGATACAAATTCAAGGGGATGGAATAAAGAACCCCCAGGTTTCTGAGCACTTGGTTCCTGCTGTCAGAACTCTCTCGTTATTCACTAAATCATTTCTCTTTTGCTCACTGATTTTAATTTGAGGGAGCCTGCAGGACAATTTGATCCCTTTTTCCTTATATTTTGACCTCTGAATTCCATGAAATTTCACTTGCACTCCACCAACACATGGAGACACTGAAGAGCCACATTCTTGTGCCAGCACTTGCTTTGAAGAGAAGGTAAAACCTGATTCCTTCAGAGGGTTTAGAGCAGCTCTAATTAAGTTTTTTGTTGATTCTTCAGGCTGACTCTTTGGAGCAACAATTTAGGAAGTAAAGACAACAAAGCCTTGAAGGCAGAGGGGGCAGCTCAGGTACAGCACAAGGTTGGAACTAAAGGCTGAACTCCAACAGGTTCAAGTTCCAGGAACAAGCACACCTTGGAAAAGCTTGTGCCAGGGAACAGAATTTCCCTTTAAATCCCAGCACCTCCTGAGTGGGAAGGGACCCACAAGGACCATCCAAGTGCAGCTCCTGGCCCTGCACAGCCCAACAATCCCAGCCTGGGCATCCCTGGGAGCACTCCTGGAGCTCTGATCAACATCTTCTCCCTGGGGCACCGTGCAGGGACCCTGAGGAAGGGAATTTGGGCTGGCTGCTGAACTGGAAGATGCTCTGGTCCTTTGAGCAGCAGCTCCAATCCTTCCCACAGACAGGAGCAGGAATCCCTTGCTGAAGAAGCCCAGCAGATGCCTCACAAGCCCTGCAGGGGCTGCTCACAGCTTCTGCATCAGAGCAGGGAAAAAGGAAAGGCTGGGAAAAACAGCAGCCAGAGCACTGGGGGGAGCAGTCCAACAGAACTCACCTGCTGGGGAATCAGGGAATCCCACACTGGTTTGGTCAGGAGGGACCTTAAAATCATCCAGTGCCACCCCTGCCATGTCAGGGACACCTCCCACTGTCCCAGGCTGCTCCAGCCCCAGTGTCCAACCTGGAACTGAACATTCCAGGGATCCAGGGGCAGCCACAGCTGCTCTGGGCACCCTGTGCCAGCCCTGCCCACCCTGCCAGGGAACAATTCCTGCCCAAGATGCAGCCCCTAGTGAGCACAGAGCTGCTCTGCTTTGCCAGGTGCCAAGGAAAGCTCCTTGTTCCAGCAGGAACACCTGGCTGAGGGGAGCTCAGCAGTCCTGCAAGGGGCAGCCACAAAGCTCAGCTTAACTTCCACCCTGAGAGGAGCTCTGCTCTGCTGTGCCTGCAAGAATGGAAGGGAGGCTTGCACTTTCCAGAACTTTCTGCACCCCAGGGATCAGCACAAGTGAGTGACCCAGCAGCTCCCCAGGGCCACCCCTGAGCACAACCCCGGGTTTGGGGAGCAAGTTCAGGCTCCAGAATTGAGCTGATAAATCCAGAACCAAGTGGTGAGTCTGGGAAAGGGGAGTAAATAGACCTCAACAGAATTTGCTTGGAAAAACAAAAAAATATTTGACCACTTGCTCTGACGTTTCTTCAGCAGCACAGTGTGTTTGGAAGGAAAAAGGGAATAAAAATAGAAGCAACCTTCAGAAAAGATGAGTCACATTTGTGAACTGATTACACTGATGGTGACAAACTGAAACAGAAGCCACTTTTTCAAAAGGAAAGGTGAGATTGTTCATAAATTTTTTCTCCTTGAACACCACATCACTCTTTTATGGACCCTGCTCAGGCCCCTGCACATAAACACCAGAATTAGTCCAGGAATTAGAAACATAAGTCTTAGTTTAAAACCCAGTGTTCCACAGTACCTAATTCCCACCTTGAGATGGCAAGTCTGGTTTGAGTGCACATTACCTCTCCAGTCATTGGGAAAGGACAAGAAAAGGTGAAATCCACAAAATGCAAAGTGAAGACAGAGCTCAGCAAATTCCCCAAGTCCCTCCCTGCCCTCTGAGTCAGCCTCCTGTTGCACCTCCCTGGTGTTGTGGTGACCTCTGTCACACCCAGTGGCTGTGCTTGCTCTGATTCCTTCTTTCTGAGAGCCAGATGGGCTCAGTCTGTGCTGGATGGTCACAGCTCCTCCCATGGCAAATTCCCCAGGGAAATGCCTTCAGCAAACAGCCTCAGCCAGAAATGTGCATTAATTCACAGACACAACATCCCCCAAGCAGCTCCACAGCCCTGTCTGCAGATAAAAGCCACAGAAGCACAGAACATCTGAGCTGGAAATGACCCATAAGGATCAAAGTCCAACTCCTGCCCTGAGTGAAGAATACCAGGTTGTTCTTTTTTTTTTTAATGTTAAGATGCAATTTTGAGGCCAAAAAGGGAGCACAAGCCTGACTCCTTGGTGTTACACTCAGTAACTGATAATTGTCACACAATTTCAGGTGTCCCAAATAACACACAGCCAGTACTTTGCATTTCATGGGTGGTTTGCATTCCTGTCCCTGAGAAAGATAACATGGATTCAGAACCACATCCCTGCTTCTTCCTGTGTAATCCTCCTGCAGCCACAGCAGGACCCCACATGAAGCTGTGTGAGGCTTTCCCAGCCCCACCACTCCTGAGCAGCTCTGGGCTGGCACAGAGGATGAAGCTGGCAGAGCAGGAGAGCAGCTGAGGAGTGCCAGGGCAGGGAGAGGACTTTGTCCTCACCTCCTCACCCACCAACTCCTCCTGTTCCCAGCCCCAGAGCCTGCACAGCACATTCCCAGCTCTGGGCAGGGCAGGAGAGCTGTGCTGCTGCCTCACTGATGCCCAGATCCAACAAAATGCTCCAGCACTGCTCTGCTCCTCACAGCAGTCGGGTCCACAAGCACAGACCACACTCTCCTCCCGTGCTCTCCCCATGAAGCATTTTCTTGGGTTAGTGGTTGGTTTTTTGGCTGTTCTTTTGGTTTAAAGTTGCTTTAAAACAGATCCCAGAGTGAAGCAGGAGGACAGGATAACACACCTGGCCCTTTCCACTTCACCCTTGTGAGCAGCCCCAGGGAGGAGGTTTGGGAAAGAGCTGCTCCCTTTCCAGAGAACCCATTGCAGGTGCTGCAGACAGGGAGAGCCTCCCCTCACAGCCCTGCTGATCTCCTTCCCAAGCCTCCCACTGGAAAAGCTCCTTCCTCACCAACACATCCCTGTGCTTTGCAGTTCCCTCTGCCAGGAACAAGGACAGTCTTCATCAAAGGCAGCGTTTTGTTACAATCTCAGTTGTTCAGAATTTTTAAAACCAGATTTCATCATGCACATTCTGCATTAACAATAACAAGATCCCAGAAGATTCCCACCTGGCCAGTGACTCAAACCTGTGTTCCCTGGCTCTCTGCACTGCTTGGCTATATGAAATGGAAAAGTAAGTTAGTGAATCCTGGTAAAAAAATGTTTCTATTTTTAGGATATTATAATTCCAGACTTTCATGTTCAGCTGACACCAACTTTTATGGACATTTCCACCTAAGCCTCAGATCTGAGCTCCCAGCTTGGAGGGTGTCCCAACCGAAGTACCTGCCACCAGCTTAACTCATTCCTTGTGCCTGGAAGGTGAGAATTGCCTGAATTCCTCAGTTCTGCTCCCTGACAGAGCACAGATTGATCAGCAAAGATGCAGCTTGAGTAACTAAATGCAAACAACACGTGGATGGAGGACGCAGCACACCCCAACACCAGCCAGTGATACCCCACAGCAAGAGGAACTACTGCACTGTACCTAACAACATCACTGAGCAACTCATTAACTGCAACTCCTCTTGAATCCTGCACATCTCTGGCTCCCACAAAACCCTGGTGATCCAGAGAGAGGCCAAGGAGCAACCACAGAGAATCAAAGACAAGGGCAGTTTGGGATTTGGCTCATTGAGGCAGATGCCAAAACCCAGTGATTTCAAGAGCAGCAGGACCAAAGCCTGCCTGCTGTGTGCCAGTGGGGCACTGAGGGCTCTGCACTGGCAGCACAGCAGTGTCCTGGCAGTGCCAGTGCAGGCTGTGTCACACCTCAGGGCACTGCCACACCTCAGTGACAGCCAGGGCAGGGTCTGAGCCCAGCCTGCCGCACTGGGCACGTGCTGTGCCACACGTGTGGCAATCCTTGAGTGCTGTGGAGTGTGCTGCTGAGGCAGCAGTGCCTGTGTCACTTCTACCTTTCGGATCCACGCCTGGGGGCCGCTGTTGGTGAGCTCGTCTGAGGACAGGATCTGCGCGCCGGTGCTGCCCGTGAACTGCCCGGGGATGGAGTTGGACTGAGCCCAGGCGTCGATCTGCAAGGCAAAACCCAGGGTGAGACCAGCACCAACCTCTCCTCCGCAATTCTCTGC
This sequence comes from Catharus ustulatus, assembly GCF_009819885.2. NCBI lineage: Eukaryota > Metazoa > Chordata > Aves > Passeriformes > Turdidae > Catharus > Catharus ustulatus. The sequence goes on along the minus strand of NC_046222.1, from coordinate 123,826,948 downwards.
TCTTTTCACATCATATTGCTGCTGTCTGGGGTGCTCACTGACTCTCAGATGAGAGCAGGCGCTCCCAAAATCTGCACGTCTGAATGGGCACCCTGAAACTCCAGTGAGTTCAGCATCTCCTCATCCCCAAAACTGCTGAATCCACTGCTTTGGAAAGAATTACCTACATCTGTGCTGCTGAACTACAGGGAAATTTAAACAAAAATAAATTGGAAATTATGTTTCAGACTGACTTGGGTAAAAAAAAAATGGAATACACCATCGTGTTAAAAAAGTGAAAACTAAGGCAGAACTTTGAAACACCTGCCCACAACTGGGTTTCAAACTTAAAGAGGAGAGAAAAATCAGCTGCTGTGAAAGGGAAATGTTGATTTTCCCCCAAATGCTGCTGGGAGGCTCAGCTTACCTGCTCCTGTGCCCGGTTCAGCATGCACATGGCCTCCAGGTCAAAGGAGTTCTCATTGAGCCTTTTCTGGGCCACTGCTCTGTCGTTCATGGCTGTGGTTATGTCCACACACTAGGAGGAAAAAGAGCATTTGTAAAAATACAGCAGAGCAAAACAGTGTCCACTTGAGCTGGAAAAAGCTGCTGGAGAATCAATGCTGGCTTGACAAAGAAACAGGCAAAGTGATGGAAATCCTGGGACTACTTAAGATCCTGAACAAAGAACAAATCTGAATTTAAACTGTAACTCCCTGGTAATTTAAAATCACCTGTACACACAAAATATCCAGTGACTTATTTTCTACGAACTATTTGTCACAAAAAATTCTGGTGAATAATAAACAGAGAAGCATTTTACTGTTCAATGAGATTTTCTTAACCAACAGAATTAAATGCAATTTAACTAGAAATTCATGCAGAGTTGTTCCCATGAGCATTCTGCTATTAAGTCACACTAAAGCTTGTCTGTATAAAATAATTCCAGCCTGAATCAGATGCATTCCACAACCTTGACTTTAATGTTTCAAATTTTCATCTTCAGCCTAAACCAGAAGGGAATAAAGATGGGGAAGGGGCTGAGGGAGCTGGGAAGGGGCTGGAGAATTCCTGAGGGAGCTGGGAAGGGGCTCAGCCTGGAGAAAAGGAGGCTCAGGGGGGACAGCAGCAGGAATTTCCCCATGGAAAGGGAGCTCAGGGATTGGAAGTGCCCAGGGAGGTTTGCAGTGCCCATCCCTGCAGGTGGCACCTGGAGGTGGCACTCAGGGTGACAAGGTGGCCGTGGGGACAGCTGGGACTGCCTGGGCTGGGAGGGATTTTCCAGCCCCAGGGATTCTGCAAAACCAGGCTGTGACCCCACAGGATCCACTGCTTTGGAAAGAATTATCTACATCTGTGCTGCTGAACTAGAGTAAAATATAAAGAAAAATAAATTTGAAATGATGTTGGGAATGACTTGGTGAAATACAGGAAGGAGCTCACTGCAAACCTCCACTGTGGGCAAAGCCATGGCACAGAAATCCACATTTGGGGCTGTAAAAATGCAACCAATTCTGGCTGGGGTGCAGCTTTTATAAAATCCTTGTGCATTTTATGGATCATTCTGTTTGGAAAGCACAAAGGGAAGGGAGTGCAAAGACAAATGGAATTCTTGAGATGTGACAGCAGCTGGAAGGGCTGGGACTGTTTGAGAAGAAGAAACTAAATAATCAGAACAGCAGCTGGCACACACACACACACACATCAAGGTGATGGGTTAACCTGAACTTCATTTTCATTTGCTTTGTAAAATCCTTGCCTCTTCTGTTGTCACTGTCTCAACCTCTCACACATTTTGTACTAAAGGGTCAGCAGGAGAAACTGAAACTCTTTTTAAAATTGACTCAGCTGAACAAAACAAACAGTGTGAAACCACAACCCTTGTACCAGGAACCTGGTCAATAATTCAGTAAATACTGACAGGAAGAGACAGATAGGAACATCTACACTGGCATCAAACACAGGAATTGCTTCTGTGCTCTATTAAATCTGATTTTAAGATCAGGTTTTTTTGCTGGTGTTTAGGACAAAGGTGTTTCTGTTGGGAAGATCATTATTGGAGTATCTGGCACTGACCAAACAGAGCTAAAATCCCACAAGTCCCAGGTGTCTATGGACTGAGCTCAGTACTTATTTCTTGTCACAGAGAACATAACAAAGGCACAAGAAGAATTAAAATACAATCTACCAACCCCCTCACACAACAGCAAGGATGCAAAAATGCCTTTTCCAAATGCACACTGGCTGAGTTTCCAAGTTTCTCTCACATACTTAAAACAATTCCTGAATTTTCTCTTTGTGAAACTGGTCCAGGAGAGAAATAAAAGTTCTTCTACTCACCAAAAGTTTCAATCCAGCAATACACAAAGGCATGGAAGCAGTCCATGAAAGCACAGGGGACCACTGCCATGCTAACCAGGTGTATTAGTGCTTTACCAAAGTGGGCCTAGCAACACTCCCTGCTGGGTTAATTCCCAAACACTGCTCCATTTTGGAGACCATCAGGGCTCTGTGTTATGTCAAGACACTCGATGGCAGCTTTGGATCTTGAAAAAAAAAATAAAAAATATCTCTGCTTGCGGTATCAGAAGTTGTTGTTATTCCTGAGTCAAACAGGTGGAGGTGAGGTGCTGTTCTCTCCTTCTTGGTTTGCCCCCACAAATCCCAAATACTGAACAAATAAAAAGCAGGTGTTTTGTACACTCTGGAGGTGCATGAATGCTTTTACTGCTTAGATCCCAATGAGGAGTCACCTGGGATAACCCAACCCTGCCACTCTACACTTCCAAACACTGCTTCCTCAGAGGATGCCAAGACATGATGAGCCCTGAGATCACTCCAGACCTTCCCCTCCATCTCCTACCACCACACACAACTAGGTTTTATTAAAAAAAAATGTAATGCACAAGCAGGGTCATTTCAGATTAAGCCCAGAATTAATATGTGAATTAAAACACAGCAACAAAAGCAATTGTGTGGGGTTTAATGTCAAGACTTGCATCAGAACTGTCACAGTATTGCAAAATCAGCAACAATGAATGGGGGTCAATTCTGGGTGAAATTCTGATCTGCCTCATGCTGCTGCAAGGAGCCACTTCCACCACAGAGCCCTCCTGAAGATGAAAGGATGAGCAGAGAAGCACTGTGTTACCTGCCAGACTCCCTGGAGAAACACAGCAATTCTGTCCCTGCACTTCCCAAACCCCAGGGGTGGCACAGCCTGCTGGGAGCTAACGCCCCTGAAATCACCCTTAACACAAACCAAGTTAAGGTGAAGGCAAATAAAAATATTTATTTACAAAATATAAAAACAGACAACATAGTTACAGGCATTTATAAAGATATACACAACAGGAAGGAAAGGAAGTTAAATGTATTTACTGTAATGAAATTGGGAATGACATTCTGCACAACATTCTCAGGGTTTTACTGGAGCAGCTCCCACCTGTGCTGAGGGAACAAGGAACTGGGTGCCCAACCATCAAATTCTGAGGGATTCCATTAAAATGCTGGCTAAGATATATCCTCTGTGCTTTTGGTGCTGTAAAAAGCCTGAAGAAAAATTCCTTCTGTGCCTCTGAACAATATCAGAAAGGTCTTGAGAAACAAATGCACCAAGTGCTGAGATGGCTTTGTCAGAAATTGATGGGGAGGCTTTGAGGTTTGGCTTTGGAAGGTGTGAGAACAAGGCTTCAGGTGCAAAATCAACTTTAAAATATTAACATCTGTCATAAATATTTAATTTACTTAATTACAACAACCCCCAGAAATGTTCTTTGGAAGAAATTTCAAGGGGAAAAACACCTGCTTTGCTTTTTTTAGTTTATTATCCATACAATTAGATTCTCCTTTAGAAGGCCACATGCAAGACAGCCATGGGAGAGAACATGACTGGAAATTAAAAAAAATCAATACAGCCAGAAGAAATAATTTACAATTTTTAGTGGATTACATTCCAGTGTGATGTTCTTGTTCTAAGACTGGTGGGACAACTTTAATTAGTGCTACAAACATTACTGTGCAAATCTCGAGGTATTATTAATTAACCTCTGCAGGAAACTGAACAAGGAAGGTTTTATCTTCCAGCTACAGTTGGAATTCTGTTGAGACAAGAAGTCCCAGAAGCAGGATGGGCACAGCCCCACGTGCAAATCCCCATTTGCAGAGCTCAGCTCCTCAGCTTAGTGCAGTGCTAGGCACTACCTTTGGAAGTGCCTTTTTTCTTTTTTTTCCCAGACTGCAATTTGGTACCAGACTGCCCAGGTGATGCTTTGGGTTTTTTTATATGATATGCTCTCCTTGCCTTCCTTACCTCAATGGCTGGCTTGGGGAAAACATCGTCCTTGCCGTCGTCTTTGCCGTTTTTGTCCACGGGAACCCACTCTCCATAGACACTGTCTGCCTCCTTCTTCCTATGCTGAGACCCAGAGGACACAGGGAATTCCTTGGACAGGCTGACCTGGTTTTTGGGTTGGGGTGGTGGTGCTGGTTTTATGCTGGGAGTCTGAAAGAAATGAAATGAGAAGTTAAGACTTGGAAACAGCCAAGAGTCATGAGGTGGTTTTGTTGCAAACACCTGGGATTTGGATTTTACAGAACAATCACTCTCACTATAAAGTAATTAACTTTTATAATTAATCATTTTGGCACACAAATGACCCACAGACTTTCAGAGAAGATGAAAAACCCCTTAAAACAACTTCAGCAACCCCAAATCCCCAATCCTCCTCTCCCAGCTGACCCCACTCACACTGAGAACAAACTCCACCTGCTACACAGATATTTTATATGGAAAGCTCCAAGGTAAAAATCCTGGGTAGCAAAACATTGCCTGTGATCAAAAGCTCCCCATGAGTGGAGAGCAAGCAGCTCTGAGCATTTGGGTTTCTAATTCTGGGCTATTTTTAGCAGCAGCCAGTGTCTATGGCCTTGTTTTGCTTGGTGTTGTCAGTGCATTAAAAACCTGCAGAAATCCCTGCCAGGATCCCTTCCAAGAGGCAAACACAGCTGGCAGCACTGGGTAACATTGGATAAACTCCTAGGAACATGGGTGGGAATGGTTTTGGGAGAGAAAGGACAACACTAAAAGGGTCAGAAACAAGAGGCAGAGCAGCCCATAACCACCACAGAACATTGCTCCTCAGAGCCTGCAACAATTCCAAGGTTTCTTGAGTTTCCTTGCAGCCATTTCCCAATATAATACAAAATCTAAATCCATTTCTACCTTACATAAATGTGCACTGCTCCTTATTTTGTGTACACCACAAGCTATGCATATTTATACACAAAACCAGGGAATTTGTTTCTGTTTTTGCTGAGCATGTTAAAACTTTTTTAGTGCTTTATACACTGCAAAATCAGAACAGAATTTCATGGGCATAACTCCCCATCCCAAATAAAACTGAAAAAACCCCAACAAAATTTAAACAAATTCTAATCCATGCTTCCAGGCATTTGATTTCCAGATGCATTTAAAGAAACACAATTCTACTGAGATTATCAATTTAATCTTGATGGAATTGGGAGTGCTTCTTTAAATAGATTAAAAAATACTCCCAGTTTCACCAAGATTACCAACCCTTGATAAATTTCTGTAGAATTACTTGCATTATTGAAAAAGAACCAGGATTTAAAGCTCTGAAAATACAAGTAGCACTCACACTTAAATTGAAGAAGATAGGTTTGGGTTCACTCAGCTTGAAAGGATGGTTATAGAAAGGACGTTCCTCCTCCTCTTCATCAGAAACATGAGGCTTGTTCACTATCACATCATCAGTGCTCTGAGCAATCTTCTTGCATTTCTGAAAAATAAAACAGAGGCAAATCTCAGCTCTGAGCAAACCTCAACTTCACCTCAAACTCACAAAGAACATTTCTATCAAAAAATTGTTTTTTCTTTACTAAACCAGGAGGTGGAAAATATTTTAGCAACAGCATCAATAGATGCATTTTGGATATTCCACACAAATGATCCAACCCATGCATTCCTTGGTTACTGGCTCAGCTCTCTGGTAGTGCAGGGACCTTGTCAGGAGTGATTCTTCTCAGATTCTTCTGGAATACTGGGGAGCAATTCACCCCCATGTGATGGGTAACAATTAAAACACAGAGGTGTTATGGGGATATCACATAAAAACTGGGAGGAGCCTCCATGGGGGGAAAAGAAAAAAGGAAGAAAAGGACCAAAGACAAAAAGACTTTCTTGAGAGGTCAGAATTTTATGGTTAAAATGTCCTTCCTGAGTTCTTATCACCTGCAACTGCTTCTGTGGAAAGTTTTGAGTTAAAAGAAGAGAAATAACATTGAACAGATCTCCAAAGTTGGAAAGGGAAGGGGGGCTGCAGATTTGGGGTTGCAGATCAGCACAAGCCATGCTGGATCTCGGTCAGGGTATGTGAAAAACACCCAGGATGGCACCACAGGGCACCTGCACCAACTTGTGCTCCCCAGCCCAGGCACAGCTGCAATTATCTCTCAGCCCCTGGACACCGTTTCATCTCAGATTATTTCTGTAAACACAATTTTGGAACTGTCACACTCATGATTCCAGATTTTCTCCATTCTGAGGGAAGTCCAAGGCCAGGCTGGATGGGGCTTGGAGCAACCTGGGACAGAGGAAGGTGCTCCTGCTCATGGTAGGGGATGGGACAAGCTGAGCTTTGAAGCTCCTTCCAACTCAAACCATAACTAACACCACCAGAACAAAAAAAATCAGGAGTGAAAGCTTTGGATTTCACTGCCAGGACTGCAGGGACAACTACCCATCTGTACAAAATTGGAACATAATCAAAACTGAAAATAAGACAAAGTAAAATAATTTGATTTCATGCTCTTCCATGGAATTAAAAATACCAGTTTAAGTGTGGATGGAGAATAAGGGCTCAAAAGGGTGCTTAGGGTGCCCAGGGAGGTTTGCAGTGCCCATCCCTGCAGGTGGCACCTGGAGGTGGCACTCAGGGTGACAAGGTGGCCATGGGGACAGCTGGGACTGCCTGGGCTGGGAGGGCTTTTCCAGCCTCAGGGATTTGGGATTGTGACCACAGAGCAGCTCCCAGCTGACAGCAGCACACAGTGACAACCTCCCACAATCACCAAGCCCAGGGTGGCCATTGCTGCTGTTCTCCCTCACCTCAGTGAGCTCCTTCAGGGTGTCCCTGGAGGATTTCTGGTTGGCTTTGTCATCCTTCTTCTGGGACAGCAGAGGCATCAGGCTGGGGGGTAAGGGCACGCCAGACTTCGCACACATGGCGGCTGCGTTGGCTTTGGCGATTTCAAGTAGCTGGGCCTTGTCTAAAAACATTTGGTTATTTTAAAGAGAAATTATTATTGTTATAGATTCTTGTTTTAATAATAAAGAAACGTTTCTGGCTAACTAAAGATTCTACCTGCACTGTGCATTTTTTGTGTTCTGTGAAAATAACTGAAGTTGCACTGAGCTGCTCTGGATTTGAGGCTGGGCTGTGCAGAAGGCAAGGGGAGCTGGGAATGGAACCCAAAGCACAGCACTCCCAACCACAACACCCTCCAAGCTCTGATGTCTCTCACTGCACTGTTCATTCCTGTTTTGGCAACACTGAGTCCTTCCTACACAGTATAAACATCAAAGTTTCCTCATTATCTCTCTCTGAAAAACTCCCAAACCTCTGGAGGAAGTTTCAAACACAAGTACAAGCTCTGAGTAAAAGCTGCTCTTGTTTGAAATACAATTAGATGCAAAACTGTGAACAGAACAGTATTTTGCTTCAATAAGGAGAAAAAGGACAGCCCTAACATGAAAATAGGAAATGAAATTAAATTAAGCCTTGTCAAATAACTCCCTGGAAGGCTTCCATGGTAACTCTGAGGCAGGACTGGAGGGTTCAGAACCTCAAGTCCACCACTTTCCTCACACACTGTACAAGAGATGATGATCTCCCAGTTCAAACCTTCTTTCCCCTTATTAATTCACCACCCAAGGAAATAACACAGCCTCTTCCTCCAGTCAGAGGGAAAAGATGCAGCTCCTAAGATTTTATTTTATTTTCTGACCTGCTGGGTCTGGGAGTGCTTTCAGAAAAAATTCTCTCTTTCCTTTAAGTTCTTACCATGGGAAAGAGGCAAGGGAAAGTTCTGGGAACACCTGAAAACAGAGCTTGGGGACTCTCCAACTGGAACATGAATAACCTTTGTTCTCAGGAGTAGAAATTCTAAATTTTCTTACAAATGTAAGAATGTAAGATTTCTTTCTTATGTATTTTCTTACATTTCTTTACTATTACTGTGTAGAATGTTCCTGGATTCTACATGGTAATAGTAACAACATCACTATTAAAACTATAAAGTAGCAACACATTAGTTTTGTACAGAAGCTCTAGAATCAAGGTAAAACTGGCTCTAAAGAGGATTCAAATTCTCTAAAGAGGATTTCATTCAAATGCTCAGTGTTGATTCTGCCCCAACTAAAAGCTCCTGCTGGAAGTCACTGTCTAAAACTAATGCAGAGTGACTTCCAAGAAATCGTTTATGAACGCCCCAGAGCTAAAACCAGACTGTGCAAATCCACCCACTGCCCCCTCACCGCGGAACTACTGAAAATGCTGACAACAAAGCAGAGACTCACCCAGGTCTGTCAGACGTTTGGGGGATCTGCTGGAGAACTCTGAGGAGCGGGACCTGCGGCGGTCGGGGGATCGGCTGTAGCGCCGCCGGCCCGAGGAGCGCGAGCGCCGCAGCCGGATCGGGGACCTGCTGGAGCTCCGTCTCCTGCCCCGCGAGCGCGAGCGCCGCTGCCGCAGCGGGGTCCGGCTCCTGCTCCGCAAGCGCAGCGATATCCTGCGGTCCCTGGAGTCGGATCTCCTCCTCCTCCTGTCGGTGGACCTCGACCTGTTTCTCTGAGACCTCTTGCGCCTGTCTCTGGACAAGGAGCGCCGCCTTCGCGACGCCGACCTGGACCTGCTCCTCCTCCTGTGCCTGGAGCGCGACAGGGAGCTGGAGCGGGATCTGGACGCTCTCCTGCGCGTCGCCGACCTGGAGCGGTTCCGCCTGGAGCGCGAGTCTGTGTCGTACCTCTTGGATCTGCGCTGGGAGGACCTGGAGCGCCGGCTCCTGGACCTGCGCGAGGACTCCTTGTCCGCGGTTTTCTCCACGGACTTGGACTGGCTCCTCTGGCGAGCAGCGGACCTGGAGCGTCTCCGCCTGGACCTGCGCGAGGATTCCTTGTCTGCTGTTTTCTCCACGGATGTTGACTGGCTCCTCTGGCGAGCCGGGGACCTGGAGCGTCTCCGGCGGTACCTGCGCACGGACTCTTTGTCTGCTGTTTTTTCCACAGATGTGGATCGGCTCTTCTGGGGAGCAGGAGACTTTGAGTGCCTGCTGACAGATCTCTGCGGAGACTCTTTGTCAGATGTTTTCTCAACAGACTTGGATCTGGATTTTTCCCGTTCGGAAGACTCGGAACGTCTGCTTTCAGGGACAAAGGAAGAGTCCTGTTCCTCTGACTGCTCAGGGGGCACGGAATCCTGCTTCTCCTCATCTGCCAGAGAGGGCTCCGCATCCTCCCCCTCCTCTTCACCGCTGGAAGACTCCGACTCGTGCTCATCTGATGATGTGGACTCTCTCTGTTCAGCTGTCAAGGAGGGCTCTGCATCGTCTCCTTCCTCTTCAGCAGTGGTAGACCTCGACTCAGCCCCATCAGGGGATGCAGAACGTCTGTGCTCAGCTGCCAGAGGTTCCACATCCTCAGCTTCTTCCCCAGCAGTAGACCTGGACTCTTGCTCGTCTGATGAGGTGGAATCTCTTTGTTCAGCTGCCGAGGAGGGTTCCACATCCTCTGCATCTTCACCAGCAGTAGACCTTGACTCCTGCTCATCAGAAGATGTGGAGTGTCTACGCTCAGCAGTCAAAGAGAGCTCCTGCTCCTCTGCTTCCTCACCAACCGTTGACCTCGACTCACGTCCATCAGGAGACACAGAGCGACGCTCAGCTGTCAAATCCTCTGCTTCTTCATCAGCTGTAGACCTCGACTCACGGTCATCAGAGGATGTGGAGTGTCTACGTTCAGCTGTCAAGGAGGGCTCCTCTTCTACATCTTCCCCAGCAGCAGACCTCGATTCCCGGTCGTCAGAGGATATGGAGTCTCTTCTTTCAGCTGCCAAGGAGGTCTCTGCATCCTCTGCCTCTTCTCCAGCAGTTGACCTTGACTCATGCTCATCAGAGGACTCAGAGGACCGATGTTCTGTTGTCAAAGGCTGCTCCAGATCCTCTGCTTCCTCACCAATGCTGGACCTTGACTCGTGCTCATCAGGGGAAGTGGAACGCCTCTCCAGATCATCCATCTCCTCATCTGCAGTAGATTTCTGGTCATGGCCCTCAGGGGACACGGATCGTCTGTGTTCAGAGGTCACAGAGGACTCCAGACCCTCCTCCTCCATGGGAGACTTTGGCTCGTGCCCTTCCTGGTAGGAGGATGTGGAGTACCTACGCTCAGATCTCAAAGAGGGCTCCAGATCCCCCATTTCTTCACCAGGGCCTGACCTCACACTGCAGTTATCAGGAGACACCGAGCGCCCTTCAGGCATTAAAGAAGGCATTGCATGATCTGTTTTTTCAACAGGGATGGATTTCAAGTCACTGTCATCAGGGGACATGGAGGCTCTATCATTCAGTGCTGAAGGTTCGAGACCGTCTACTTTCCCAGCAGTGGTGAATCTTGACTCCTGCCCATCAGGGGATGCTCCATGTTCATGTTCAGGTGCTGGAGAATGGTCCCGCTCATCTGCTTTCTGCAGAGAGGTGAAACTCACCTCCTGGCTCTCGAAAAACAGATGGTCACGTTCAGCTGTCAAAGCAGAGTCCACACCCTCTGTTCTCTCAGCATGTGCCAATCTCGACTCGTACTCTTCAGGTGACAGAGCCTGTTCAGATGTCACAGAAGGTTCCTTGGCTGTTACTCTTTCAGCAGGGCTGGACTGCAGCTCCTGACATTCAGGAGTCATGGGACATTCACCTTCAGACAAGGACAACTCCTGCACCTCTGTTTTCCCAGCAACAGCAGGCTGCAACTCCTGGCTATCGGTGGATATTGAACTTTCACTTTCAGACGCTTCAGAATGTTCCTCCAATTCTTTTTCAACAGGACTGGATCTCAAATGACGCCTTTCAGGGGATGCATCGTACTCGTTTTCAGGCAGCAAAGAACACTCCTGCACCTCTGGTTTTTCAGGGTAAGCAGAGAGCAGCTCCTGCTCCCTGGGAGATGCAGCGTATTGGTTGTCTGGAACCAGCACTGGCTCCTGCACTGCTCTGCTTTCAGCTAGGCTGGACTGCAGTATTCGGCCTTGACGGAAGATGGAATATTCACTGCCAGGTGTCACAGAAGCCTCCTGCACCTCCTTCTCAGCAGGGCTGGCTGTCACCTCCTGGTCCTCAGTAGTCTCACCATATTCATTTTCAGGCAGCAGAGAACCTTCCTGCACTTCTGGTTTTCCAGCCAAGAAACAGGGCAATCTGTGATCATTAGAAGCCACAGCACTATCAGGAACCACAGCCTCCTCCTGCATCTCTGCCCTCTCAGGAGAGCTGGACCTCAACTCCTGGCTCACCCAGGACACAGCATGCTCATTTTCAGACACCAGAGGCTGCTGCACATGAGTCTTTTCAGCAGAGGGTGACTGCAGGTCCCGGCTGTCAATGGACTCTTCAGGCATCTGATAAAGCTTCCGCAGTTCTGCTTTTTCAGCAGGGGTTGATGTCAACTCTGGGCCATCAAGCCCTGTGGTGTACTCGTTCTCAGTCACTTGAGAAGGTTCCTCAGCTCTTTCCAAAGGGGTGGATGCCAACTCATGGCCATCAGAGGCAGCAGAACATCTGTTTTCCTGTATCAGAAAGGGCTCCTGCACCTGTATTTCTTCACAGTAGGCAGATCTCAGCTTGTAGCCATCGGGGGACGCCAGGTGTTTCAGTTCAGATGAGTTTAGCACCTCTGCTTTTTCTGCAGGGACAGGTCTCAGCTCGTGACTGTCGGGCAGCAACAGAATCCCACCTTCTGATGCCACAGCACCCACTGGGGGCTGGAGTTTTTCAGCTGTGCCCACTGATTCGCAGCCATCAGCAGACACGGAGAAGCCACTTTCCAGTGAGAGGGAAGGCTTCTGGATTTCCACTTTTTCAACTGCAGCAGATGCCAGTTTATAGCCTTCAGGCAAGATGGAACACCGGAGCTCAGATGCCACTGACAGCTCTGCACTCTCTGTTTGCTCAAAGGAATTGTACTTTGCTTTGTGGCCATCGTGGCATATGGGAATCCCACTTTTAGACAAAACCAAAGATCCTGCACCATCTATTTTTCCAGTTAGGTATCTCGATTCATGCATGTCTGAAGATCTGGAGCAGTCAACCTCGAGCACTTGTGGAAGTGTTGGACCGTCTAAACCTTTGTCAACAGTTCTGGACTCATGAACTTCAAAAGAAGACACAGAAATGATGTCAGCAGACACCTCAACAGAACCACACACAGATGTCAGGGAAACATCCGGAGCTTTGACTTTTTCAACAGATAAAAATCTTTGTTCATTTCCATGCGGTGACTTAAAGGACTCGCCTGCAGACAATGGATGCTCCTCTATTGGTGCAGCAAAGCTGGATCCTGATCCATGTCCATCAGGAGACATGAAGTGTCCATGGTCAGGAGCCAGAGAAGGCTCACAGCCATCAGGGATCACAGGGCGGATCATCTCAGGCGGCAGGAAAGGCCTCGGAGCTTCCACTGCTCCAGGGCTGTCAGCCAGCTGGGAAGACTCATGTTCAGGTGCCTGCAGAACCTGTGAAAGCTCTGTGTGCTCAGCAGGGGTGTGCTGTGATTCGTGGCCATCAGGCAAGTTGGAGAGCCCACCTTCAGACGGGAGAGAAGACGACTGAACTTGCATGTCTCTAAGTGCTGGAGGAAGCTCTGGACCTTCTACTTCTCTGAGAGGTGCACGTCTGGACTCATCTTCACGGGACGCAGAGAGATGGAATTCTGCTACTGAAGAAGTTTCTAGATCTCCCCTTTTTTCAACAGATGAGGATCTTGACTTAGATGTGGAGTATGGAAGATCAGGTAGCGGTGAAGACTCCAGAGCTGCTGCTTTTTCAGTTGATCCATTTTCAGATGTCATAGACAGCTCTGAATCCTGAGTTTTTTCCACAGATGTGGATCTCAGTTCCTGGTCATCTGGGGTTTTCGAGGTATCAAATTCAGATGTGGCAGAATGCTGCAGATCTGCTGGTTTTTCAACAGACGAGGAGCGTTCCTCAAGGCTCTCTGAAGTTTTGGAAAATCCACTTCCAAATGATGGTGGCAGCACTGGGCCATTTACTCCTTCATCAGACAAAGCTCCTGATGTGGGGCCATTAGAGGATTTACCTTCACTTCCAAAAGAAGATTGAGGAACATCTTTATCAAGACCTTTGGCTGACTCCTGAAGTTCAGAAGACTCCACATGCTTGCTGCTGGACTTTGATGATAACTTATCTTTCTTCTCTACAGATTTGGATCGTGACTTAACGCTGTCAGAGGACTTGGAACGTTTCCGTTTGGATTTTTTTGAAGACTCCTTGCGCTTTTTTTCGACAGACCTAGACCTAGACTTGTAACGTTCAGAAGATTTGGAGCGTCGGCGCTTGGATTTTCGCGAGGATTCCTTCTTTTTTTCCACTGATTTGGATCTAGACTTGTAACGGTCAGAGGACTTGGAGCGCTGACGTTTGGATTTCCGTGATGACTGCTTTCTTTTTTCTACCGACCTGGACCGAGACTTGTAGCGATCCGAGGACTTTGAGCGCTGGCGTTTGGATCTCCGCACAGATGCCTTCCGACCTCTTTTCTCCACAGATCTTGACCTGGATTTTGAACGATCAGAGGAACCGGACCGATGCCTGAACCTCCAGGAGTAGTCTTTGCCTCCTCCCTTTTCTGAAGACCTGGATCTAGATTTTGACCGGTCAGAGGACCTGGAATGTCTGCGGCGGGATCGCCAGGAGGACAACCGCTTTTCCACCGACCGTGACTTAGATCTGTAGCGGTCAGACGACCTGGAACGTCTGCGCCCGGATCTTCGGGAGGACAGCCGCTTTTCCGCCGACCTGGACTTGGATCTGTAGCGATCAGAAGACCTGGAACGTCTGCGCCCGGATCTTCGAGAGGAAAGTCGCTTCTCTGCTGACCTGGACTTGGATCTGTAGCGATCAGAAGATCTGGAACGTCTCCGCCCGGATCTTCGGGAGGACAGCCGCTTCTCCACGGACCGGGACTTAGACCTGTAGCGGTCGGAAGACCTGGAACGTCTGCGCCCGGATCTTCGGGAGGACAATCGCTTCTCCGCTGACCTGGATTTGGATCTGTAGCGGTCAGACGATCTGGAACGTCTCCGTCTGGACCTTCGGGAGGACAGCCGCTTCTCCACGGACCTGGATTTAGATCTGTAGTGGTCAGACGACCTGGAACGTCTGCGTCTGGACAATCTCTTTTCTGCTGATCTGGATTTAGACCTGTAGCGGTCCGATGACCTAGACCGCCTGCGCCTGGATCGCCGGGAAGACACTCTTCTCTCTCTCTTCTCCACAGATCGGGACCTGGATTTGGAATGCTTTTTCCTGGATACTGAATAGTTCCTGCTCCTAGAGCGTGCTCTTTTAGAGGTCAAGCGCCTGGAAGTAGAACGTGACCGTGACTTTTTCTTCCTCTTCCTAGACCTGGACTGAGACTTGGAACGGCTCCTTTTCTGTTTCTTTGAATCGTGTTTTTTCTCGCTGGTTCTGTGACTACTTTTTTCAACAACATTCTCAAGCCTCATGAGAGTCTCCTTCATTCGTGCTGCCACGTCAGGTTGCACATCAGATGTTTCTGAGTCTCTTTTCTCCGAGTCCTCTTCTGGAGTAGCTTCTTTGGCATCCTCAGCCTCTGGAGTGTCTTCCAACTGGCCTTCCTCTATAAGTTCTGGACCTGCTTCTGCATCAGTCTCAGGTACTGGAGCTGCCTCTGAATCTTTTGCCTCTGCCTCCAACCCTACAGCTGCTTCTGCATCTTTCAGCTCTACCTCAGCCTGAGGAGCTGTTTCCAAATCTTGTGTTTCTGCTACAGGAGTCCCTGCTGAAACTTCTTCCTCTGCTGCATGTGAAGAACTAAAAACTGTTTCTGCTACTGAAGGCTCAGATGTTTGAGTCTGCTCTGCATCCTCCTTATCAATCACCATATCCTCCACCTGTTGACTCTGTACTCCTTCTACATATTGTACCTCGGTTGTCACTTCATGTTCCAGTGCGCTTTCCAGGCCTTTCACATCCCCTGGCTCTGGAACTGTTTCAGAAGATTTTATTTCAGGAGCACCCAAGATTTCTGGAGCCTCTTCTGCATTATTCCATTCTGCAGCAGGTTTTGATTCTAGAACTACCTGAAGCTCTTGCTGCTTTTCGGCGTGCAAGTATTCTGGAACAGTTGCTGAAGCCTCACCCATGGGTACCTCAAGCCCTTCACCTGTTCCAGCACTCTCCAACCACCTCACTCCTCCAGCTTCTGAGGCTAGCTCCAGGTATTTTGCTTTCTCCATTTCTGAGGGTTCATTACTTTGTGTGCTGGTCCTCCTTTCTGTAATTTCATGTTCTACAGCAGATCCCTGAGTTTGCACATGTGTCATTTCTGTCAGTACTCCTGATGCCACACTGTTTTCTTCCACTCTGGGCAAAGACTCCAATACTGCTGCTGAATGACCTACTGTTTGTTCCTGAATAGATTTTGAACTGGTTTCTGAAGTTTGCACAGGTTCCAGGACTGCTCCTCTGTTCCATGTCTCTGCTTCTGGAGCGTGTTCCGAATCCTTTCTCTCCCTCAGCACCTCAGTTTGTGAAGTTCTCGTGTGTGCCACGACCTGGGACTGTGCAATGATGGAACTCTCTGTCTGGCTCCCATGGAGAGGTTCTGTCTCTGCTGTGGCTTGCCATGGCATCACCCCTGCTGATGCCTCAGCCTCTCTAACTGGTTCCACACTTTCACGTGTAACCACAGGTTCAGGAGTCCTTTCTAAGGCAGGAAGTCCTGGACTTGCAACAGTCCCACAATGCATAGCTTCTTCTGAAGCTTGCACACCTTCCACTTGAAAGGACATTGAAGCTGTTGTAAAAGTTTTTGTTTCCACCACAGCTGCTGGTCTCAGGACTCCTCCTGGACCTTGTGTGTTTTCCTTCTGCAAAGACAGGGCAGGTGCCAAACCTCTCACGTGTGACTCGCCCTCAGGTCTTGATTCTCTCAGCAATGAAGTACCTGCTGAATCTCTTGCTTGTGGACTTCTAAAACCCTCTGCCATCTGGACTTCTGGAGCAGTTTGGGGAACGAAGGTCTGCACAACCACTGTGGGTTCTGAAGTTGCTCTTAATCCTTTTGCCTCTGCAACCACATTCACACCTGTGAATCCTGCTGGAAGTGTAGATCCCTGGGTTCTGTCCACACTCCTTGTTTCTGTCAAGACTCCATGTTGTAGGAACATTCCTGATGCACCCAGTGCTGTTGTAGGACCTGTGGTACCTTCAGCACCTTTCCCTTGCAGACCTTCGTGAGCCACTCTGACATCTTTTGCTACAACACCCACAGGTTCCATGGTTGTTTCCAAAGCTTTCACATTTCCCATAGCTGGTTCCATATCCTTCATTTTTGTAACAGTTCCTAGTCCTGGAGGTGTTTTGGCACTTTTTATTTCCACGTGGCTCACAGGGGTGGCTGCAGACATTGTCAAAGGATGTTGCAAAGGTACATCTGCTTTCAGAACACTGGAAGCCTCTACAGGGCTGCCCTGTGTCATGCTCAAACTCCCAGATATAACTGAGGGCTGCAGGGATGGCTCCAAAGTTCTGCTCACACCCCCCAGTTCTGAAGATCTCACATTTCCCATGTGCAGAGATTTTTCAGTTGTTTCTGGAACTTTCACTTCTTGGCCAGCCACAGCCACATGAGCTACGGTCACAGCACCTGGATGTGCCCAACTGGCAGGTGCAGGAGTTGTTGTCACACCACATGCCAAGGACACAGATTCTGAAGCTGTTTCCAACCCCTGTGCTGCCCCCTGAGACACAGACTGATGAGATGCTTCTGAGTAAGTCAACACCTCCATGGTTTCAGGCTCGGGAGCTGCGTCCGAAGCTTTTACTTCCCCAGTGCCTTGAGATGTCAGAGTGACTTCTGTACCTCTTAGTGCTTCTGCTGAGTCTTTCTGAATCTCTGATTTACTGACAATTCCAGATGGGATGCTGGACCAAGTATAATTTCCAGCATCAACAACACTGGCATTAATAGCTACAGGATAAATATTTTCATGGGGCTGCTGAATTTGTTCTTCGCTAGTGCAAATTCTAGTTTGAGCTATACTAGCATTTTCTGGGATATTAGACTGAATGCCTTCTAAATTAAATGGAGGATTTGTTGCACACAAAGTCCCCTCCCCACTTGCAAGATTTTCTGCAGACTGCTGAGAATCAGTCACTGAATGAGAAACAAGTCCTAAAGCTTGATTATCAAGCCCCTCAGTTGGTTTTGAGCACAGTTCTGGCTGCACTTGGCCAGCCAGGTTTGCATCTGCAAACACTCCATGCTGTACATTCAGTTGGGAGCTGGGCTGCTCTGGCATCAAGTGAGGAGCTGGCTGCACGCCTGCAGGTTCTCCGGGACGTGCGCTCAACTTGGATTCCTTTGGTTGCTTTTTATGCTTTTTCTCTTTCTTCCTTTTCTTCTTCTTTTTCTTCTTCTTCTTACTTTTGTGTTTCTTGTTTTTCTTTGCTTTTTTCCTAGGAATTTCATCTTCACCAGTTGAGCTCCTTTTTGTAGACTGAGTACTATTTTTCACAGTATTTTTGTCTACATCTAGGAAAAAAATGACATTTAACTTGTAAACATAAGTCTGCATTCAAAAAATTCTTTCAGAGTAGTTGTGCAGTGCATGGACAGAGATATAAACTAAACTACCACACACAAACAGCACACACTTCCTTTCCAGCTCCTTTTCTTTCCTCTCAGTTACTTTAAGTAATAAATCAACACTCCTTTCAAAAAATTACCCAAACCTTGTTAGTCAGGACAGAGGTGCAGTGGGAACACAGCTCTTTCCAGGTAATATAGTCATGGAATGGTTTGGGTTGGAGAATATTAAAGCCCATCTTATTCTACCCTGTCATGGCAGGGACACCTCCCACTGTCCCAGGTGCTCCAGCCCCAGTGTCCAACCTGGAACTGAACATTCCAGGGATGCAGGGGCAGCCACAGCTGCTCTGGGCACCCTGTGCCAGGGCCTCACCACTCTCATAGAGAAAAATCTCCTAATACCTGACCTAACCTTGCCCTCTGGCAGTGAAAAGCCATTCCCTTGAAGAAGGGAAGAGAGGATGATTATGGGAATTACCACCCTGTCAGCCTCACCTCTGTGCTGGGAAGATCATGGAACAGATCCTCCTTGGATCTCTGCTAAGGCACATGGAGAACAGGGACGTGATTTGGGACAACCAGCAGAGCTTCAAAAAGGGAAAGTCCTGTCTGACCTTCTGTGGTGGACTGACTACATCAGTGAGTAAGGGAAGAGCTACAGATGGCATTATCTGGACTTGTGTAAAGTATCTGACATGGTGCCTCCACAACATCCTTCTCTCCAAACTCGAGTGAAGAATTTGACAGGGGCATTGTCAGGTGTATTAGCAGTTGTTTGGATGGTCACATCCAGAAGGGAATGGCTCAAAGTCCTGATGGACATCAGTGATCAGTGGTGTTCCTCAGGACTCTGTATTGGGACCAGTGTTACTTAATAGTTTCATTAATGAATCAGTGTTACTTAATATGTTCATTAATGACAGAAGGATCGAGTGCACCCTCAGCAGGTTTGCAGGTGACACCAAGTTGTAGGTGCAGGTGACACCTCTAAGGGATGGGGCCATGCAGAGGGACCTGGACCAGTTTCAGAAGTGCCCCATGGGAATCTCACGAGGTTTAACAAGGCCAAGTGCAGCACCTGAGTTGGGACAACCCCTGGGATCAATCCAGGCTGTGATGAGCAGAGGGAGCAGCCCTGGGAGAGCTGGAGCTGCCCCAGCCCAGAGCCCCCCGTGCCCAGTGTGGGGTCAGGAGAGGGATTGGGGTTGTGCCCCTGAGCCCTCAGGTGTGACCCCACCTGCAGAGCTGCCCCAGCGCAGGGAGGAGCTGGAGTTGCTCAGAGAGCCCAGAGGAGCCCCAGGATGAGCAGAGGGATGGAGCAGCTCTGCTGGGAGGAAAGGCTGGCACAGCTGGGATTGTTGTTCAGCCTGGAGACACTTCAGGTGACCTAACTATGACCTTCCAGTACCTGAAGTACAGTAAAGGTAGTGGAAGACTACTGACAAAAGCCTGGAGTGACAGGACAAGGGACAGTGGTCCAAAAGGAGGGAGAGTACAGTTAGATTAGCTATTAGGAAAAAATTCCCCCTTGTGAGGGAGGTGAGGCCCTGGCACAGGTTGCCCAGGGAAGCTGTCCCATTCCTGAAGTGTTCAAGGCCAGGCTTGACAGGGCTTGGAGCAGATTGTGATAGTGGAAGGTGTCCCTGCTCATGCCAGGGGCTTTGGAACAAGATGATCTACAAGGTTCCCTTCCAACCCAAACCATTCTATGACTCCCCTCTGTGCTGTCCCTGCAGCCCTTGGGAATTGTCTCTCTCCAGGTTTCCTGCAGCTCCTTCAGGCCCTGCAAGGCCACCCTGAGCTCAGCCCAAAGCTTCTCCTGTGCAGGCTGAACAATCCCAGCTGTGCCAGCCTTTCCTCCCAGCAGAGCTGCTCCATCCCTCTGCTCATCCTGGGGCTCCTCTGGGCTCTCTGAGCAGCTCCAGCTCCTCCCTGGGCTGGGGCAGCTCTGCAGGTGGGGTCACACCTGAGCAGTGCAGATGGGTTGGATGTCCCTGCACCCACACCCACATTCTAACAGGAGACTGGAGATGTGCCTTTAAACCCCCATTGCTGCACATGGAAGGTAAACCAGAATTCCCATTTTCCAAACAAATTACCAAAGTGGGGATTTATGCTGCAAGACCTGACCAGAACTCTCCCCTGCTGTGCTTTAACCCTCGAGTGAGTTCAGTGCTGCTGTGTTAGAAAGTCTCTGTGCATTTACTGACCAAGTTACTCACCAGGTCTAACAAATTTGGCAAGAGAGCATCTACGTGCCCAATCCCAAACCCACTTTAAGGCACTGCAGGCTGGAACAGCTGCTGGGCCAGGCAGAACTGCAGCTGCCATGAGCCACTGCAAAGCTGCATGCTCCTCTTAGAGCATTTGCTTCCAACAGGAAAGTACCAAATTCAGATGACTGTGGGGACAAGCAGATCACTGATGGAGAAGGGACACAGGGAGGGAGACTGGGGTTTCCATCACCACCTTTTCATTCTGTACCTCACTTCCCTGGGGATTTTTAGCCTTTGTTAGGCTCTTGACCTTCTGGGGACCTAGTGCCATGTTTTCAGGAGGAAGACACTGCATTAAAGGCAACTTGCTGGGATTTCTGTGAAATATGAGCTGTACACTGGAGTCTGCTTGCATGCTCCTTTCAATTATTCTATTTATACAGGCCAGGCAGCAACACAGACCCTCCAATCAGAATCCCAAAGCTCCTGATTTTCCAGAGAACACAGCAAAATCTTGCAAAAGCATCTGGTAACTGCCATACTGTTAAATGTCTGTGACTTGGGATTCCACAACAAGTGTACCAGGCACATATTTATTGACTAAGCAACTTAGAAATAGTTTTTGCAGGAATATTGCTGCGAATGCATTGAGAGGGAACAGTGAAGCAGAGTCAAATTTTGGACAAAATGTCCAGCTCACAGCTGGGGTACTGCATTACTCAGTGGGTGAGCAACTGGCCCACAGGTTGGAATAAAGGGTGACATTGGTCTGACACCAGTGGGGCTCTGCAGGGCTCCATTCTCAACCCAGTTCTCTTTAACATCTCACTAACAACCTGGACACAGGACTTGAAGGGATAATTAGTCAGCTGAGGACACTAAACTAGGAGGAGCTGTTGACTCCCTCAAGGGCAGAGAAACCCTGCAGAAAGACCTCAGCAAATCAGAGATTGGCAATCCCAAACCTTGCAGAGTTTAACAAGGGAAGTGCTGGATTCCACACCTGGGATGGGCAACCCTGGCTGTGTGGATGGAGAGCAGCTGTGAAGGGCCTGGGGGTCCTGGTCCAGGGCCAGCTGGGGCTGAGTCAGCCAGGAGGGTCAGAGGATGGGGAAGGGTCTGGAGCGGCCCCACGAGGTCCCTGGGCCAGCCCAGCCTGGAGCAGCCTGAGGTCAGAGCTCCTCCCGAGGGGCAGCGCAGGGACAGCTCCCATCTCTGCTCTGGCACAGGGACAGCACCCAGGGAGCGCCTGCAGCTGGCCCAGGGCAGCCTCAGCTGCCATCTCAGGGCAGGGCTCTTCCCCAGAGGTGCTGGGCACTGCCCAGGCTCCCCAGGGAATGGACACAGAGCTCCAGGAGCTGCCAGGGATGCCCAGGCTGGGATTGCTGGGGGCTGGGACTGGGGGATCCCTGGGGGTCCCTTCACTCAAGATATTCCAGGATTCTATGAAATGAACTTTTCTTTGTTACAGATAATTAATTAGATTCAGATAATCAGATAATGCCTCTTGCCTCTTTCAGATACGGACAGTGGGAATGTTCGCCACAAGAATTAACACATCTCACTTTATAACCATGTGACCTTGCCTCAGTCCTCCACAAACGAACAAAACAAAAAATAAACTAACAAAAATAAAAATCACATCACCAAACAAAGCCAAGAAAAACCTACCAACCCCACCCGTGTCAGCCTGAAGTGCTGCTATTACAGCACAAATTAAAAACTTGAAAATGCTCAAGGTACACAAATCACTGAGCAAAAAACCCCAAAGCAATCCCCAACTCCTGCAAGCAGAATCTCTGAAATTAGCAATTTTCTGTGCTACCCTCACACAGCACACTGTAGTCACCTCTGTTTCAACTCCCAAAAATGAGAAATGCAGTAATTACACCCTTCATTGCCTCACCCACCCTCCACAGTCAGAAAGTTTACAGCAAGGACCAGTCCCACAAGAGGGGACACTCAGATGTGACTTTTTAGCATTAAAAAAATTATTCAAGATGTGAGACTGACACATCAAAATCCCTTTACCTTTGCAAGGCTGCCATGTAAGCACCTACACTTTAAAACAGCAAATAATCTTTTGACTGAAGAGTTCATCACAAATCTGTTTTGCAATCTGTCTTGCTCTTCCAAAATAATCTTGAAAACCAACCCAAAGCAGAAACTGCATCTATCAGCATCACCTTTGGTCCTAAGAACAGTTCAGTGACCCTGGAGCAGATATATATAAAATAATACAGAATTTATAGACCTATATATGAATATGTATGGAAAACATTTATCTGTTTCAGCACTGGAAAGAAAAGCTCCAACTTTTCCCCATACCAATCCTCACATATAACAACCAGCTCAATTTTTAAACTGTGTATTTCTTTGGCCACCTCTGGATGTAGAATCACAGCAGAGAAAATACTTAACCAATTTACAGCAAGTACACAACTTGTCAGAGGAGCAGCTCCAGGAAGCACATTTTCATTTCTATAAAACTGATTCGATTTTAGGCACAGTCACAACCTTCTTACCAAGAAGAGATTTGCCCGAGGGAGGTTTTATTACCTGGGTTGCACTGCAGCTCTGTCCCGAGGGCTCCAGAGAGCACTTCCTCTATTTTCTGCACTATCTGATCACTCTGACAACTCCCAGCAGCTCCAGAGGCTTCGGAAGGCCCAGCTTGCTCAGCTGGGATCGTGTCACCATTGGGCTGGCCTTCCACCTGTGCACTAACCGAATAAAGAAAAAACGAAAAACAACTTAATACAAGCGATTTTAAGCCTCTTCTGGGATATTTTTTGTCATTCACATACATTCATTATATCCAGCCCTTCAGACCAGAATTCCAACCTCCTGAAAAAGCCGTGCTCTTAGGAAAAAGCTTGTCTTTGGATTAATTTTCTCTTATTCAGTCCGGACACTCTGTGGTTGCTGAGGTTGAGACGAAGGGGAAAAAAACACCCACATTCTGGAATGTGCCACATCCCCCGTGCTCATATGATCTTATCGGGGTTTCCTACACAAAATAAATACACCTAATACACTCTCTTCCACCTTTCTCTTTCTCTTTCCAAGGTTTTCCTTGCTTTACGAGATAAACTCGGCCAATTTAGCTGCGGATCAGACAAACTATGCAGGTGTCTGTCCCGACGTGAGGACAGCACCAAAACCGGAGGAAGAGCGGGCGGACGCGTCCCCCTCACGGTCTTCTCTCGGCCCTCGGGCCGTGTCTCCCTCAGTGCGCCCGCACGGCCGCGATCCCCCGGCCCCGCCATGTTGCCGCCGAAACGACCCTCAGGCCGCGGCCCGTCTCTCTCCGCCCCGCGCCCTTCCCCGCCGCTCCCCATTGCCTCGTTACCCGCCGTGCTGCTGCTGCTGCTCCTCCTGGATCTCTCGGAATTTGCTAACCACAAAGGAGCGAAGGATCTGCTCGATATTCGTCGCCATGACACCCCCCCTTCCTTCCTGCCCCGACGCGAGGCCTCCAGCATCCCACAGTGCACCGCGGCCCCGGGCGCGCGCTGACGTACCCGCTGTAAGCCCTCTCGCGATTGGCTGCGTTCGCTGTAAGCCCTTTCGCCATTGGCCGTGGCGGCGTCTGGCTGCGAACGGCCGCTCTAGCGCGGCGCACGGGCCATAGAGCAGCGGCGGGTTCCGGCGGGGGGGGAAGGAAGGTCTCGTGTCCCCTCAGCCGCCGCCGCCATGTTGTGGCGCTCCCGCCGCCCCCCCGCGCTCCGCGCCTGCGGCCGCCGCCACCGGCAAAGCCGCCCCGCGCGTGTCCCCGTCCCCCGGTGAAAGCATTAAACCAGTCCCCGGCGTTCCGCGCCCACGCTGCCGCCTCGCGCAGACCCCTTCCCCACACAGACACACCGCCCCGCAGCCACCGCCGCTCGCGGCCCCTCTCGCGCCCCGTACGCCGCGTCCGAGCCCCCGCGGCCCCACGGAGGGCAGGAAAAGGCACCGCGGCCGCCGTGGCCGCCGGTCCCGTCCCCTCGCGCTCCCACCCAGCCTTCCCCGGTGCCGCCGGAGTCTCCGCGGCGGCCGCTGCTTACCCGGCCGAGGCCATGGCGGGCTGAGGCGCGGCGCCGGTGGGTGCGATCGGGAGCGATTCCATCGGTGCCCATGGAGCGGGGCCGAGCCCCGCGTGTGCTCCGGGCGGGCGGCGGCTCTCAGGGGGCCCTGCCCGCACACGGGCGGTGCTGCTGCTGCTGCATCACCACAGGGCCCTCAGCCCCGGCTCCATGCGAGAGGCGCCCGCCCGCGCTCCCTCCCTCCCCCTCCGCCCGGCGGTGACACGCACATGTGCTCCGGGGGCTGGCAGCGGGGCCGCGAAAATTAAAGGAACAAAGAGGGGAAAGCAAAGGGAGGTGGATAAATAAAGTGCGCCTTTTGCCCGCCTGGAAAGCCGGAGCTTTTCTGGCGGTGATGGAATGCACCGAAATGAGTTTGTCCAGAGTACAGCCACTCTAGGGATCCCTTCAGTGCTGCCCTGGTGCCTTAATCAAATCAAATTTTAATTATGTGGGTGTTTAAACAGGCTGTAAAGCTGAATAATCCTACAGCTGGAAGATTCTCCCCACACAGTTTCTGTAGTAGTAACTTAGGGGAGTTAGTTAACATGTAATAATAAATTTTAAATACCTCTAAATGACCTAGTGAGTGGCATCCTTGCTTATGGTAATCACTAAATAGTCTTTAAGGTCCCTTCAAACCCAAGCCATCCTGGGATTCTATAAAGACCCAAGTAAAACTGTTTAATTACTGCTGGGGTCTAAAAATTTCGACATCAATATTGTTTAATAATCATTGTGAGACCCCTTAAAAGCAGCATCATTCTTCACTGTGTCCTGTTCATCTGCCTTAATATTGACTTTGGAGAAAAAAAAATAATCAGAGACTTGGATTAATTTGCTTGCTTTTATGTCACACTTGATTTATTCCATTTAAAATACAAAGTAGTTACAGTTAAGAAGTCCTTTTACTTGTTCATGCCATGCTCACATTAATATATGTTACATTTACTGGTAGAACACTATGTAATTTTTGATATAAAACTAAAGACTGAAAAAGTTTCACTTCAACAATTTCAGACATATTTAGATTCAGCTGATGCAAATGGCCTTTTCTCAACCAGGCATGTCAAAAAACATGAAGAAAGGTGCCCCAAAAAGCCAGAGAAGGACTTCAGCATGTGCTGCATATTTCCCTCTGACTTCTTATAAACAGAACTAATGTGATAATTCCAAAAAGTCCCTCCTCAAACACATGAAGATCCACACCTCTACGGGAAAATAACTGTTGTTGCTTTCTCCATATCTGCTTGCTGAATAAACTCCCTTTATTTAAATTTTTATTCAGTAGAAGTGTCAGGTAGTTTTCAGATTAATTAAGTATGTTACTTTCATCTTGTCAAGACCAGTGATTGTTGCTGGTAATGTTCAATTATTAAAATTATGGGGCTTCAGTAATAGGAGTTTGCTACAATCATCAATCCTACTTAGAGCATTTATTCATGTGACTCTTCCCTTTCAAAGCAGGACTCTGGGGTGTGCTTACATATGCAAAAGAAAATAACACTGAACCTTATTTCCTAAGGTAATTTACAAAGAACAGTGAAGTTTCCACATAATTTCACATTATAGGGAGGAAAATTATGGATCAAATCTTGTTTTATTAACAGCACTGCAGCACAATTATAATGCTAAATTAGACTAAACGTTGTCCAATACTCTTCAGTTTCATACAGCAGAAAGTTCAAATGTGGGACAAACTAAGGAGTTCTTCCTATGTGATATTTCAAGGAATGTAGAGACAAAATCCACTTTTGCACAGCCCTCACAGACCACCACCTTCAGCCTCTGAGGCAAATGATGGATGAAGTAAAAATCGCTAAGGTCTTTGGGCCGCCTGTCGCCCTTTCCCCACCCGCCTCCCAGTCCCAGCCATGAGGAATTTCTGTGCCAAAGGGAACTCCGGCTGCCCTGTCGCGACATTGCTGACACGCTCCGGTCCCTCCTCCCGCGCCGGAGCCGCGGTGCTCGCTGGGTGCTGTAGTTCCGGGCCCGGCGGAGGATCCTTCCCGCTCTCGAATCCCCAGTGGAGCACAGTAAGTCACCGAGCCGCGCTGGAGCCGCGCAGGGGCCGCGGCTCGCTCGGGGTTTTTGGCTGTCGGTGCCCCCGCGCTGCCCGTGCGGGGCTGGGGGCGCGGGGGGCGGCCCGGGGCCATGTGCGCCCATGCCGCAACATGGCGGGGCGCCCCTCACGGCATCCCCGCTCCTCAGGGCAAATCCCCGCACGGCTTGGCCCTCACGGCGTAGCCCCCGCAGCGGTACCTTCAGGGCATGGCCCTCGTGGCATCCACTTCGTGGGATATCCTCTCCTGGCATGGCCCTCACCGCGTGGCCCTCATAGCATCCCCTTCATGCAGTCAACTCATGGCTTGGTCCTTTACAGCATAGCCCCCGCAGCGGTACCCGCAGGGCATGGCCCTCATGGCATCCCCTTCATGGCAAATCCCCTCCTGGCACAGCCCTCATGGCATCCCCTTCAGGGCACATTCCCTCCTGGCACAGCCCTCATGGCACAGCCCTCATGGCATCCCCTTCAGGGCAAATTCCCTCCTGGCACAGCCCTCATGGCACAGCCCTCATGGCATCTCCTTCAGGGCAAATTCCCTCCTGGCATGGCCCTCATGGCACTCTCCTCATGGCAAATCCTCTCCTGGCATGGCCCTCACCCTGTGGCCCTCACAGCATCCTCTTCATGGCAGTTCCCTCATGGCTTGGTGCTTACAGGATAACCCTGACAGCAGTACCCTCAGGGCATGGCCCTCATGGCCTCCCCTTCATGGCAAATCTTCTTTCTGGCATGGCCCTCACAGCATGGCCCTTGTGGCATCCCCTTCTTGGTAAATCCTCTCCTGGCATGGCCCTCACGGCACACCCCTCATGGCATCCCCTTCATGGCAAATCCTCTCCTGGCATGGCCCTCTCAGCGTGGCCCTCATGGCATCCCCTTCATGGCAAATCCTCTCCTGGCACAGCCCTCATGGCATCCCCTTCATGGCAAATCCTCTCCTGGCATGGCCCTCATGGCATCCCCTTCATGGCAAATCCTCTGGCATGGCCCTCACGGCCTCCCCTTCATGGCAAATCCTCTCCTGGCACAGCCCTCACAGCATCCCCTTCATGGCACATCCTCTCCTGGCACAGCCCTCATGGCATCCCCTTCATGGCAAATCCTCTCCTGGCACAGCCCTCATGGCATCCCCGTCACAGCTCAGCCCTCACAGCAATCCCCTCACAACTTGGCCTTCACGGCCAAAGTGGTGAAATATTTGCTTGAAGTAAATATTAAACTTCAAACCTCTCTGGTTTTGGACTTTGATTCACTTGGATTCTTTCCCTGATGTTTGTAAAGTTGGGGGCTTACCAGCTTTTTAAGCATTTTTAAAATTTATCCAGTAGGTATTGGAATTAATGAGCAGAGTTAATATTTCTGCCACTATTTTGTGTATATAGCTGAAAGGGTAACACAGAAATTGCATTTCAAGGGTGTTTCTCCCCCTCATCATGGTACGAAACACTGAGCACTTCCAGCATCCTTCATCCCTTAAGGTGTCAAATTTAGTACTGTGGGGGTGGCTGTAAAAGTTTATGATCCTCTTTATTTTTAGCAGCAAAACTTGAGGGAATGTTTTGTCTAGAAAAATGCCAAATCCAGCTGTTTGGAGGATCATATCTGGACACAAGGGGCCTGTCTTGCAGAGCTTCAGTTTGGGCCATGAAAGACACATATAATAATGACTTTTTAAATTTTGTTTTAATGGCAAGAGGTGAAATGGGATATCTTTAAGCTCCCTTCCAACCTAAACCTTTCCTGATTCTATCTGGCCAGGTGAGAGCCAGGAATTTCTCCTAAATAAAATACATGAGCAAAAAAAGATAATTTAACCCAAAGCTCTAACTAAAAATCATAATTGCCACCAGATTCTGGAGGCTTCCAAGCTACTTAAGCAGCTCTTCATGTATTGAAGTCTGAGAAAGTGAAAAGTTTTCTAAGGCTGTGTTTTTTTTCCTTCAGGATGAGCTTAATCCTGCCCCAACCTAAACCTGCATTTCCCTCGTGGCATTTTGGCCATTTTGCAGATTTGGTTGCCATGGCTGTTTTGTTGTTGTACCTCAGAGCTGCCCACACACTTGGCATGGTGAATTCCCTCTGGAAACTGAGCCACACAGGGGAAAAAATGCAGAGAGAGGTGGATGTCTTCCCCAACGCCTGTTGCTGGTGTGTCTCTCCCTGGGAGCAGGAACAGGCTGGGGCAGGAGGTGGGAATGGGGATGCAAACTTGCAGCCACTGGCAGGGACTGTTTCCTTTCTCTCTCCATACAGTCATATTCACTTTGCTGCACCGGTTACCACCTCGGTGTCAGCTTTCCAGCATTGTTTTCCTGATCCAAGAGACTGCACTCCCTTGGCACAGGCAGGAGGGAGGGAGAGGGAAAGAGAGCCTGGAGGGGGAGAGGTTGGTGGCACCAATGGGGAGCTGCCCCAGGCAAGGGCAGCTCAGCCCCATGTGCACCCGCAGTCGCTGAACCTGCAGCTGGCAGAGATCCCCTGGGGAGGCTGGCTCAGAGCCCTGGGAGCACTCAGAATGTGCAGGAAGGAATAATCCATGGGTTAATTCAGACAGCACAGCCCACGGGGGTTTGGGGTCACACAGCCTGGCTGTGGGTGAGTTTGGGAGCGGAGTAAAGGATGCCAGGGTGGATCCTAGGAGGGAATTGAAGTTGAGAAAGTTTCAAGTTTGGAGTTGGGAGGATGAAGTTGCTAGTTCTGGCTTCTTCTCCAGTCCCTTCTTTTGATTTCTTTATCCCATAACAGGTCTATGAAAAAACCCCTGAAACTCATAAACAGCTCAGGCTGCTGGGGTCAGAAACACACAGCCCTCAGTGGGGTGGGAACTGCACATCCTTCCCAATTTGGTTTTTCCTGCCTCCTGTGAGAATTCTTTTTCCTCTTCTCCTGCCTGCCTGCAGGAGGAAGAATGAACCTTGTCCTTTAGTCCAAAGCCAAGTGATGAGAGCTCCTCTCCAGGGGCTGGGGTTATGGATTTGAGCCTCCCCACTGACACTGGGCTTGGGTCTGTAGTGTTTGGGGAAGTGCTGGCACTGCTGGCCATTTTTCACTCAGCTCTAGGAAGGGCAGGAATTCATTGGAAGGGACCTCAGAGCTCATCCACTTCCAGCCCCTTGCTCTGTTGAGGGACACTCTCCACTAGACCAGGTTGCTCCAATCCCCATCCATCCTGGCCCTGAGTTAAGACACTCTGGACAAGAACCATGTCTTTGATCCAAAGAAACTTGCATCAGTTTTCCTGAATCTCAGTGTTGGGAAGCAAAGATACAGAGGAGCACAGAGGAAACCAACAGCACTGGAACTTAATTTTAAAAAAAATACACTGTTTGAAGCAGTGAGCTTCAGTCAGAGCCCTTGCTGCTTGTGCTGGAGTGCAGAGATCTGATTGTAGTTGCACCTTTCCTGCTGTAGTTTGAGGTGAGGTGATAAGGGACTGCCTTATTGAAATACTCCACCCAGATGAGATTGAATATTTAGGTATCTTGCATCACACTTGGGAATAAATTGCTTAAGGAGTTTATGTTTTCTTGTAGAGTTGTGTTCATAAATGCAGCCAAGGAGCTGAGTGTAACCCCCAGCTGTGTGCACAGGGTAAGTTTGGGAAGGTTGGTGGCTCCTGTCCCTGGGAAGGGACAGCACCTGAGTGGCCTGATGTCACTGCTCCCTGTGTTTGGAGGCTCCCCAGTGCAGGAATGGGGATGGGGAAGGCTCTCAGGACTGTGGGGTTTGCCTCCCTCACTTGATTTTCTCTGCTCCACAGGCCCTGGTGGTGAGGAAGAGCTCTCTGGTTTGTTGGTGAGCCCCAGCTGCCTCCCTACAGTGAGGATAAAGGTTCTCTGGGCTGCTGCTCCTCCCTGCTGGCTTTGGGGATAAACTCTGGGAATCTCCTTGTCTGCACTCTGTCCTTGCCTCCTCTCCTCCTGGATATATGGAGTGATTAACTCATTTCTTCTTTCCTGTCCTCACTTCATATAAGGATCTAACAACAGACCCTCTCCTGAAATGTTCCTTCTCTTCATTTTAAAACATCTCCTCCTCCTTTACCAAAGCAGACAATGGTTGCAGAAGGTAATGACATCCTGTGGTTTGGAATCTTTAATGATTTCACATGCTGCTTGCAAAAATCCTGGGGGTGTGATAATCCCCACAGAGTAAATATCTACCTTGTGAGTGACTTTAGGCCTTTTGAGAACAAATTTTTGACTGCTGGATAAATGACAAAAATAAAAAGGAATGTTGCCTTTTGGGATCATAATTTTTAAAGTGAGGTCCTGGGCAGCAGAGGGGCCTCCATGACATCTTTGAGTGCCAGTGCAAAACAGAGGCTGCCATGGCTACATCTGAGCTTCCTAAACTGGCACTGCCACCACAAGTTCTTCTCAAGCCACATTCCTAAATAAAAGTTGCTAGGATACCATGGTGGGATGCACAAATAACACTGAGCTTCAAAACAAATGTGTGAAACTTAATTTTCACTCACATTTTGGTAGAAAATGGTTAAATATCATTTGACAATATCGGACATGGCTTGTTCTCTTTACTGCTCCCATAGAAAACTTTGTCCTGCATGTGATGAATTCTTTCAGCTGCCAGTAGTACCAGAATCTTATCTCAGGGAAGAAAAGGAGGGGACTCTTTGAGTGAGTTGCCATCCCTGGAGGTGGCCACAGTGTGCTGATCAGCAGTGTGGGCTTAGTGGATGGGATTTTGGGCAGGGTGGGCAGGGCTGGCACAGGGTGCCCAGAGCAGCTGGGGCTGCTCCTGGATCCCTGGAATGTTCAGTTCCAGGTTGGACACTGGGGCTGGAGCACCTGGGACAGTGGGAGGTGTCCCTGCCATGGCAAGGCTGGGATGGGATGAGCTTTGAGGTCTCTCCCAATCCAAACCATTCCATGATAATTTGCATCATACCCCTTACTTATCATACTGTTGACTACACAGACTTATTTTTATTGATTGCAAAACTGCAGATCCTAATTTTTAGATATAATGTTCACAAGCTGATTAATGAACAGTTTTTACCTGAAAACAATACCTAGGATAGGACAGAATTAATTTTGCTGTTTAGAATATTTAGGATGAGCTTCTCCTGTCCTGCAAAGCTTTTGCCTCTCACTCCTGCAGCATTTGTGGGGCAGCTGCTGTGCCCTGTTCCCAGCTGGAGTGGCTGAGTTCCTGTCCATTGGCTGCCTGCAGGGTCAGCAGTGGGGCGGGAATGCTGGGGCAGGGACCTTTTAACCAGGGGCTGCCAAACTCTGCTCTCTTTGTGCCTCTGAGCTCTGAGTCCTGCTCTCCTCAGCCTGCTACACACAGCACACAGTGAGTAGGGGCTCTCTGGGGTTTGAACCATCCTGGTTTGAAGTTTAAAAAATTTCAGTTTCTTTAACGTTTTAAAAGTTTTAAAATTATTTTTCCAAAAATCATGTTGTGTATATTTCAACTTATTGTTGATAAAATTTCCTTAAAAATACTTTTTAGTGGCCACTGGCTCTGGGCATCACTGGCAATGCTTGTTTAACTTCAAGGAGCAGCTGCCTACTGTGTGATAAATGTTCTTCCACCCTACTATTATATTATTGTCTTTATCTAATTCACATCTTTGTTGTATCCCTCATTCTTTCATCTTCTCTTCTTGCTTGAATTGAAATATGAAAGCATTGAGCCTAATGTGGTTTCCCAAACATCTATACCATAACTGATAATTTCTAGCCTAACCTGAGCTTTTTTATTCCAAGTAGTCATGGAGTTTTATAATGACAACATGTCTGTAACTTTGCAATATCTGTATTTGGCCCAACACTGGGTTAGAAACCTGTTGGTCTCCCCCAGCATGAAACTACTGTTTAATGTTAGCTCTGGTGTGTTTAGTTGTTAATGAATGACTCAGTGTTAATTTTCTATGTTTTATTCTTCTATCCACGTTTATTTTGACTTTATTCTGTCAGGATGTTTTGCCTAATCCAGATATTTTGCCTCATCAGGGCAGCTTAAGTCAAGCTGTAGCAGCTGATATGAGGGAAAGGCACAGACTTATCTGAAAATCTGCTTTGGATCATTTTTGCTTTTCCCTTAGAAATCTCCTGGGTTTTGTTTAGTTTTTTTTGTTTTTTTTTTTTTCTAAGATATATTTTGTGTCCTGTCATGCTCTCCTGTCCTGCAGAGGTGGGCTCTGGGCTCACCTGGGGCACTGGACACTGTGGGTCAGTGACAGCTGAGGGTGACCCTGCTTGTGCTGTGTGTGCTGGGATTACATCAGGGACACTCGTGGCTCCTTTTGTCCTAAACTCTGCTCTGGGCTCTGTTCCTGCCCCCACAATGGGAGAATGGGAGGTGATCCCTGCAGCCTCTGCTCTGGAGCCAGCCCGGGACACCTGGGGGTGACACCTGGGCAGGAGAAGCTCCAGGGAGAGCTCAGAGCCCTGCCAGGGCCTGAAGGGATCCAGGAGAGCTGAGAGGGACTGGGGACAAGGGAGGGAGGGACAGCACACAGGGAATGGCTTCAAAGTGGGGTTTGATGGGATATTGGGAATTAGGAATTGTTCCCTGGCAGGGTGGGCAGGGCTGGGTGGGATCTTGGGCAGGAATTGTTCCCTGGCAGGGTGGGCAGGGCTGGCACAGGGTGCCCAGAGCATCTGTGGCTACCCCTGGATCCCTGGCAGTGCCCAAGGCCAGGTTGGACACTGGGGCTGGAGCAGCCTGGGACAGTGGGAGGTGTCCCTGCCATGGCTGGGGTGGCACTGGGTGGGATTTAAAGTCCCTCCCTCCCAAATCAAACAATTATTTTAGCTCAAAATAAGGACATACATAATTAGTTTAAATTATAAATTATGCCCTTTCTTTTTTTACTGTTTTCTGAATCCTAGTGGATTTTGTCAGTACAAGAGAACTGTTCCATCAGTAAATATTGGAGAGTACCCAGAGCAGTGAGTCTCCCCAGAGCTGCTCAGAGAACAGGCTGTACTTTGTGCGCAAGCTGTGTGTGCACACCCAGCTGCTGACGTGCTCAGCCATGCACCCCTGGCCAGCACAATGGTCATGGCTTCTTCCAAACCTCACTGCCATGGGACAGAGGGCTGGACACCCCACAACTCCTCAAGTGAACTCTGCTATTAATTCCACCTGTTGCTGGCCTCATGGGGTTGTCTCCAAGGAAAGGCAGAGCTGGAAGTTGATTCCTTGTCTCATTGCTCAGAGCCTTTCCTTTCCATGAAGCCTTGTGGTTCTCTCCAAGGAAAGCCAGAGCTGGAAGTTAATTCCTTGTCTCATTGCTCAGAGCCTTTTCTTTCCATGAGGCCTCTTGGTTGTCTCCAAGGAAAGGCAGAGCTGGAAGTTAATTCCTTGTCTTACTGCTCAGAGCCTTTCCTTTCCATAAGGCTTTGTGCTTCTCTCCAAGGAAAGGCAGAGCTGGAAGTTAATTCCTTGTCTCATTGCTCAGAGCCTTTCCTTTCCATGAAGTGTTCAGAGCTTTTCAGTCATTGCCTCCAAAATGTCTTGCATGGCCCCATGCAGCTCCCAGCACTCTGGTTCATACTGTGGGTGCATCAGAAGGGCTTGGACCTTTGCAGGTTTGGATTCTCCATGGAATTGTTGCTCACAGGGGCTGTGGACTCCCCATCCCTGTCCAAGGCCAGGCTGGACACTGGGGCTGGAGCAGCCTGGGGCAGTGGGAGGTGTCCCTGCCATGGCTGGGCTGGGATGGGATGAGCTGTGAGGTCTCTCCCAACCCAAACCATTCCATGATAATTTGCATCATACCCCTTACTTATCATACTGTTGACTACATAGACTTATTTTTATTGATTGCAAAACTGCAGATCCTGGTTTGTAGATATAAAGAGAATGTTCACAAGCTGATTAATGAACAGTTTTTAGCTGAAAACAATACCTGGGATGGGACAGAATTAATTTTGCTGTTTGGAAACAACAGGATGAGCTGCTGCTGTCCTGCAAAGCTCTTGCCTCTCACTCCTGGAGCATTTGTGGGGCAGCTCCTGTGCCCTGTTCCCAGCTGGAGTGGCTGAGTTCCTGTCCATTGGCTGCCTGCAGGGTCAGCAGTGGGGCGGGAATGCTGGGGCAGGGACCTTTTAACCAGGGGCTGCCAAACTCTGCTCTCTTTGTGCCTCTGAGCTCTGAGTCCTGCTCTCCTCAGCCTGCTACACACAGCACACAGTGAGTGGGGGCTCTCTGGGGTTTGAACCATCCCAAACCCTTCTGGGAGTCTGGGATTCTCTAGGCTGCGGTTCCCAGCCTGGTCTCTCATCAGGGTTTTTCGGGAGAAATTTCCAATCAAACCCAGGATGATTTTCCTGACAGGTTCCTGCCATGCTTGGCTCAGCTCAACCTCAGAGGTTTAGTGTGTATCACATCTGATAAAGCTCTCCAGCACTTGATGATCCCTGAAATGCTTTCCCCAGGTAACTGCAGCTGATTCCCTTTGTGCTGCTCTCCCGCAGGGCCATGGCTGAGCGGGTGCTGGTGATCGGCAGCGGGGGCAGGGAGCACGCCCTGGCCTGGAAGTTGGCCCAGTCCCCACAGGTCCAACACGTCTTTGTGGCTCCAGGCAATGCAGGGACAGCTGACAATGGGAAAATCTCCAATTCAGGTAAAACTAAAATAATAGCACTTTTAAATTTGGTCATTCCACCAGGATATTCAACCAGCTGGTAGTGTGAAAGGATGATGATAATTAAATAATAATAATTATGATGATGGATTTCCATTTTTTAAGGTTTTGGGCATATAAAATAGGTTTTAGATGCAATTAAGAAGAAAAAGAAATCTGAGCAAAGCCTCGTGTAAGTTGTGTAATTAATTTTATAGGATCTCAGCTGTGAAATCTCATTCTTTAGGTCTGAGTTTGGAGGATTCAGGCAGAGCTGTTCCTTTGGGAATCTGGGATAGTAGCTGTGGTTGCCACCTAAATTGCCTCTTGTGCTCTCAGGAGTGTGTTGAAACCCCATGATCCTCACAACCTGTGGCAAGAACACTCTGTCACTGTCAACATAAATTCATTCTTTGTCTTAGTGACCTTAAGAAATCAAGGTTAACTTCTAATATTTCCCTGACTGCTTGGTTGGAGCTCTTGGTTTAGCATATTAAGCTCTGACTGGCTGTAATTGAAAATTTTCATAATTATTGCTTTTGAGAAATCAAGCTTCAGATGTCGCAAATTGAACATCTGAAATTTGGAGCTGCATTTCAGAAAAGCCTGGTCTGAGGTGCTGGCACTAGGGAATGAGTCCAGACCACAGAGATTCCTGTGTCCTTTACATCACAGATCCTGGTTTAGTTTAGGGGCTTTAACCCACCCAAGCCTTCAGTTTTCCCTTCAGAGCATGTGATAAGGGGTGGAATTTGAGTTTACACAGGATCCATGTGAATGTGGAGCAGACACATCCATTTTCTGCACTTGTGTTGCTGTGGGAGAGCTTTGTGTGTTGTTGAATCCTGTGGAAATGTGAGTGCTGCCATGTTCTTGTACAGCAGGTAATTATTGAATAGACTTCTGCTGGAATGCTTAATTACAATTAGTTGTTTTGAAACAACTTTGTCCTTCATTTCTTTGACCAGTCTCAGCATCATGAGTGAGCTCCTCCCTCCAGTTTTTTGTTGTTTGGCCTCTGAGGAGAGGCCTGGAAGGAAGAGCTTGACAAGACCAGAAAATCAAAAAACCCCTTTACCCTAAATGGGGTCAGTGCCAGGCTGG
This sequence comes from Catharus ustulatus, assembly GCF_009819885.2. Taxonomy (NCBI): domain Eukaryota; kingdom Metazoa; phylum Chordata; class Aves; order Passeriformes; family Turdidae; genus Catharus; species Catharus ustulatus. Next base: position 123,790,995 of record NC_046222.1, on the reverse strand, counting down.
GGAATGGGAATTCCAGAGGTTTTTTTTCCAAGCTGTGCCTTTTTACTCCCCTTCCCCTGGTTTTTTTTCTCTTTTATCCCATAAAAACCATTGCACTAAAATGCTTGATCTGGAGCCAGGTCCATGAAATCTCCCATGTGCAATAAATGGCTTTGTTCTTCACCTGTGCTTTGGGAGAAAAATCTTCCACCCCAGAAGAACCTGGAATTTATGAAGAGTTTGACTTATGTGGGTTTTTAAGGAAAGAATTTGTCTGCCCTGTTCAGGAATCCCAGTGCTGTCACTGGGGCCTTGATTGAACTCAGGGTGGAAAATGGGGAACAGCTTTACAGAAACACATAAACCTTGTTTTTTTGTGTGGGCAACAATACCTGGGATATCTGGGAATATCTGGGAAACTCCTTCCTGGTTTCTGGGGGTTTTTGGTAAAATCAAGATTTTCCTCTGAAAATTCATCCTCCCTTTGTGTGTCATGGAATTGCCTTTAATTAGGATTGCAGCTTTGGGTCTTGGGTGATTACTGAAACATGAAATAGTGAGCTGAAATTTATAAATAACCTTAAATTAGTCAAATTTTGTATTCAAGTAAGAAAAAAAAGTATTTGTGGTTGATCTGAGTTGGTAATTGTTTCCAGCAATAAAGTCTGATTTAGGTTAGGTGCTTAAATACAGGTTTATATTTAATTTAGGTGGATTATCAGGGCAGTTTGGTGCAGAAGCACAGACAGTGGCTTGCTGAATGAACAGGTGTGTCTGTGACTGGCTTCACCATCCTGACACCTCCTTCTGTCACATTTTACCTCTCAGTGTGACTTGTGCTCCTAAATTTAAGCTCCACCCTTGAAACCCTTGGTCTGGGATGTTCCTGTCTGGTTCTAAAGCAAAGTCCAGCTGATGTTTTAAGCAGTGAAACACAAACACAGAAATGTCTCCTTTCAGTCAACAACCTGAGAAAAATGATGTTTGGGAGGAAAGTTAAAATCATGGATAAACAACATGATTTGTTCCTTCTTGTTTGTTGTTAGGACATTTCCTCATCATGTAAATCTTGTGCCACTCTCACTGTTCATATGAGATCACACCTGCAGCAAGAAATTTGGGGTGAATTCCAGGATCTCTCCTTTCCCTGCTTGGAGAGGGACAGAAGTGTCTGGAATGCCAGCACACAGGGAATGGCTCCCAGTGCCAGAGGGCAGGGCTGGGTGGGATCTTGGGCAGGAATTGTTCCCTGGCAGGGTGGGCAGGGCTGGGTGGGATCTGGGGCAGGAATTGTTCCCTGGCAGGGTGGGCAGGGCTGGGTGGGATCTGGGGCAGGAATTGTTCCCTGGCAGGGTGGGCAGGGCTGGGTGGGATCTTGGGCAGGAATTGTTCCCTGGCAGGGTGGGCAGGGCTGGCACAGGGTGCCCAGAGCAGCTGTGGCTGCCCCTGGATCCCTGGAATGTTCAGTTCCAGGTTGGACACTGGGGCTGGAGCAGCCTGGGACAGTGGGAGGTGTCCCTGCCATGGCAGAGGTGACACTGGATGAGCTTTAAGGTCCCTCCCAACTCAAACAAGTCTGGAGTTCAAAGATTCTGTGAATTTATTCATCCAGCGTAGGGGGAACAGAGTGGACACTGACCAAAATGCTGTCATCTCCTTCCTCTCTCATCATTCCCCAGGAACTGGCTGGAGGACTGGCACTCCTTGCCAGTCTTCTGCCATGTCCCAAGGGAAAGGACAAGAGAAAATGGCCCTAAATTCCACCAGGGCAGGGTCAGATGGAAGAGTGGAAACAATTTTTTGTGAGTGATGAGGGTTGGGATGAGCTGCCCAGGGAGGTTTGCAGTCACTGTCTGTGGCAGTGCTCAGGAGCAGGCTGGATGTGGCCCTTGGGGACAGGGTTTGGTGGCACTGGGGTGGCACTGGGGGATCCTGGAGGGCTCTCCCAGCCCTGCTGATCCTGGCATTCTGTGCTCCCTTTGCCAGCACCGTGCCCTGGTGTGTGCAGTCTCCTCCCTGCACAAGCAGCCAATCCACACTGGGCTCATCTCTTTTTTGTGTTCCCTCCTCTGCAGACCTTGGCTTTATTTATTCATGATAAAAACGTGCAATTGCGGGGCCTTTGCGTAACTCCTGCATCATGAGACTGACATTATTGTCTTTGGTGCAGGACTTGGCTTTTGTTTGCAGACTTTGGGGCATTCCAAGTGTCATCACTTGGATGTTTGTTTTTGGAAAGATAATGGTTCTAACAGCCCAGGCCCAGAGATCCTCAGCCATTATGACAGCACAGTGTCCTTCTTATTCATGTTCACCATAATGTAAAAAAAAATTTCCTTTACTTTCAGAGGGCTCAGTTTAGTGCAATTTTTAGGTGGCACTACAGAAAGAAAGAAAAAAGATAAGTTGGAATTCTACCAGTCATCCCTAACACCCTCCTGGCACCAAGATGATAAAATCACACAGCCCTGGAATGGTTTGGGTTGGAAAGACCTTAAATCCCATCCAGTGCCACCCCTGCCATGAGCAGGGACACCTCCCACTGTCCCAGGCTGCTCCAGCCCATCCAACCTGGTCTGTACCTGTGTGAAGCTCCATGGTGACCCTCCTCAGGGAGGACACTTGCTGGAAAGAAAATTAACTTTTTTTTTTTTTTCTTTAGAGTTTATTTTCTTGCCATTTCAGGGCAGGGTTCTTCCCCAGAGGGTCCCCAGGGAATGGGCACAGAGCTCCAGGAGCTGCCAGGGATGCCCAGGCTGGGATTGCTGGGGGCTGGGCAGGGACAGAGCTTGGATCAATGATCCCTGGGGGTTTATTCCAGCTCAGGATATTCCAGGATTCTGTGATTTATGGTCTGACTGTGAATGTCCAAGCAGAGCCTTTGCCTGGGGTTTGAGTCTGGCAGTGTGGGCTCACTCCTCCAGGTTCCCAGTGAGGTGCCAGCCCCCAGGTGATGCTTGTGGCTGCTCTGTGACACCTCAGTCCTGAGGGGCACCCATGGATGGATCTTCCCCTGTTTTGTGTCTCCCACAGCTGTTCCAGTCAGTGACCACGCTGCTGTTGCCCAGTTCTGCAAGGACCAGGACATCAGGCTGGTGGTGGTTGGTCCTGAGGTTCCTCTTGCTGCTGGTAAGAGACACAAGCTGGAAATCACAGCCTTCAGCATTTAGGAAGAAAAACAGATTTCAGTCCTCATCTGTGCATCACTCAGCATGTTTCCAATCTGAATGGAAACAGATCCTCTGGAGCAGTTTCCCTGAAATCCAGAGTTGTTCCAGGTGAAAAGGAATTTCTGAAGGGTAGTGTGTGAGCAGGAAAGCCAGGTTTGGTTTTCCTATGGAGTTTCTATGTTTTGAAATAATTATCATTTGAGTCTTGGTAAAAAAAAACAAACAAACTAATTATAAACATGCTGATAGTTTTTCTGCTTAAACCTTTTAGCATCTTCACCAAAGACTCATGTTGACCTCTTAGCTCAAAGGTGTCATAAACCAAGGAGGGATCCCTTTCCTTTCCTTTCCTAAACCCTAAAAGGATTCCTTTCCCAAACCCAGCACATCCTGAGGGCCTGCAGTGGTGCAGGGTTCCTGCTCCTGCTTTCAGTGAGGAAAGCAGACACAGATGATTTCTCATTCCTGGCATTCTTGCTCCAAGGAATCAGTGCAGCCTGGACTTGGCTGGCCTGACTCCCATAAATCTTCTGAAGATTTATAACATGTTTTGTGTTTAGGAATTGTGGATGACTTGACAGCAGCTGGGATCCAGTGCTTTGGCCCCACAGCAAAGGCAGCTCAGCTGGAGTCCAGTAAGAGCTTCACCAAAGCCTTTCTGGATCGTCATGACATCCCCACTGCCAGATGGAAATCCTTCACTGACCCCAAAGCAGCCTGTGCCTTTATCAACAGGTACAATCCCTGTCCTTTTAGATACATTCTCACTGACAGTGTGCAGGATATCCAAACCAATCCAGTGATTGCTCATCTGTCAATACCTTTGGGACAGAACATCTGCAAAGGTTTCAAAGGATCACCTACCATGACTCTCTCTGACAAAAATGGGTCCTCCTGCTCTAAAATGAAATGAAAGTTCAGTGCTCAGTTCACAGGAGGACAACCTGTTATTTTTTTGTCAGTCTGCCTGCTGGGGAAAGGCAGGGAGCAGCCCAGAGCCATCTGTTCTGGCTCCTTGTCCCTTTTCTCCACCGAAAAAAAAAAAACCTGGAGAATTACTCAGCAACTGATGATCTGCTCATCACAGTACAAGCCAGGTGACCCCAGATGATAGAAGAGTAAACTCCCAAATGGAAAGCAGTAATGAACAGTCAGGAAATTCCCTGGTGGGGAAAAGAAGCAGGAACCTTTCTCAGGCAGAGCATAACGAGAGGAGCCTGCTGTGATTTCTGTGTTATTCAATAAGGTTGCCATGAAAACTGAGAAGTACTTTGATCTTTCAACTCTTGAAATGTTCAAAATGTCCTTGCAAGGCCTGTTTATGCTGAATGTGTGTCCTTGCCTTGGCAGTGCCACCTTCCCTGCTCTGGTTGTCAAAGCCAGTGGCCTGGCAGCTGGCAAAGGAGTCATCGTGGCCTCGAGCAAGGAGGAGGCCTGCAAAGCTGTCACTGAAATCATGCAGGTGAGAAGGAGTGTCCCACACCAGATCAGCTCTTCACCACCTCAGAGCATCACAGATACTCCTGATTCCATGTCAAAGGGACTGGGCTGTAAGACATCAAACCTTTTAGCTTTGATTTGGCCAGCTGTGAAACTCTGTTGTGTTTATTGCTTGAGGTGCAGTTCCTGTAGGCTAAAATAAAACCATTCTTCATGGAAAATCACCCTTATTTCACTTATTTATATATGAAATTCCTTTTTTGCCCCTGTTTGACACTCCTGCAGTCCCACAGGTGCCACAGTGCAGGAACATGAACTCAGTGATTGAGGCAGATCTTTACAAGCACCACTAGCACAGCACTTCAATGTGCAGTCAGGTTCTGCTGGGATTATTTCAAGTGAAGTTCACATTGAGCAAGGATATTCCACAAATATATTTGGAGCATCAAGATTTGAAGTGAGGCCAAATGAAGTGATTTTATCTGCCCAGGTCAGGCCCACAGCATCCTAAAACTCCCTGGAGCTCTGCTGATCCATGGCAGACATCATCTGACACATTTGTGCTTCAAGAGTCAGAGCAGGGGGGCTGCAGTCACATTTTGAATGGGCTGTGGTCACTGGACATGCCTGAACAGGGCCCAGTGTCTTGTATAAAAAACCTGTGAGTTAGAGATTTCTAGAGACCCCCAAAATCACCTTGGCAGTGTGGGCTGGTTGTTTTTAATTTCTTGATTGCCCAGGATATGCAGTCAGTGTGCGAGCATTGCACTGGGATTTGAGGATCTTGCTCCCTTCCCCTGTCTTGTATAAAATTGCACTTTTCAATCCAGTGAAAGAGCAGAGTGGAGACTTGGCTGTCTCTGCTGCTGGGTGAATTTCAGCACAGGGAGCATGAGGAACTGCTCAGTAATCACAAACACCCTCTGCCATTTGAAAATATTCAGTAATAAACCCTGCATTTATTTAAGAATAAACAGAAAAGAGGAGCAGGGATTTCACACACTGCCTGACAGCCCCAGGGGGAGGATGGATTCATTGTCTCAAACCTGTGCTGCATTTTTCGCTGTATTAAAAATATGTACTTCTTGTTGCATTTTCAGTAGTTTAAAACTGAAAGAGAACTGAAGAGATTTTTGTTTCACTGCAGGATAAGAGTTTTGGCACAGCTGGAGAAACTGTTGTTGTTGAAGAACTTCTTGAAGGAGAAGAAATTTCTGTAAGTGCACACTTTGATTCTACCTGTTCTAAATTGTTTGGGATTCACTAAGTGCCTTCACCAACAGAGTGGAGGATTTTATCAGTTAAATTAAACCCATTCCCTGCTTATAAATCAAATTGTATTGGTTAGAGACAGCTGTGTGCCTTCTTTTGGATCCTTGCAGGTTTTAAAATTAGCATTGTAAAATGGTTTTGAGTACTGCTCCCATTAGTTCAGACAGCATTACCCAGTTTGAGTGCACAACATCATCCAGTTCCAGAGGATGCCAGCAGCCTTGTTATTCTGAAGATACTGAGGATAAAAACAACTGCTCCATAAATAATGTATAAATATTTCACAAGTAAATAGCTTTATCAGCAAGGAAAAGGAAGTCTTGAAAGGAATGTAATGCCTTCCTTCCGGGGCAGGGGCTGGGAGGGGGAAGGAAGAAGTAATTTCCATCATGCAGTATTTTAATTTAATTTTTTAAAAACCTTTTGAGTGTTTCTTTTCAGTGCAACTGCTGATGGTATCATTTCTCTAGGTTTTATTAATTTCTGAAGGAAGGTCACACAATATGAGCCCCTGCTTCCAAAGGAAAAGACAAAAGCTTTGAACCCCATCATTTATTTTATCAGGGAGGCAGAGTTTGTCCTCTTAAATATCCCTTTGTCACACTGAAATATCCCTTTGTCACACTGAAAATCAAATCTATTTGCACTAATTGCACTTTAATTTTAAGCACAGCCAGGAATGTTAATTCTTGTCCCTGTTTCAGTACCTGTGTTTCAGTGATGGTGTCACCATTGCTCCCATGCCCCCAGCCCAGGGGGGTTAAAATATCCCTTTGTCACACTGAAATATCCCTTTGTCACACTGAAAATCAAATCTATTTGCACTAATTGCACTTTAATTTTAGCCACAGCCAGGAATGTTAATTCTTGTCCCTGTTTCAGTACCTGTGTTTCAGTGATGGTGTCACCATTGCTCCCATGCCCCCAGCCCAGGACCACAAGAGGCTGCTGGATGGGGATGAAGGCCCCAACACAGGAGGGATGGGAGCTTATTCCCCAGCTCCTCAGGTGAGAGGGGACTGATAGGAAGGGAAGAGGGGATGTTTCACTCCAGCTGTCTCTGAAAACCTGTGGGAATGTTTAATTCCAGCATGAGGAGCAGGAGGGAATGGCCCTGCTGGATGGAAAGAGCCCAGACATGAAGCAGACATAACCAAATAAAATCCCCAGCCCCACAAATTTCTCTAAATAGGAAGATATCTCCACTGAATTACTTGGAATTATAAAGGGGGAAGTGGTATTTCTGCAACCTTGTATTTAATTGGGATTTAAGTGTTATGAACTCATTAGAAAAAGAGCTTAAACCCTCAGGTTTATCTTGTGCCAAACAAAGCTAATGGTGAATTCTGGCTGTGGCTTAAGGTAGTTTGGGGTCTGTTTGATGGGGAACTTCTATTGGCAGAAATAGAGAGAAAAACATTCTTAGCTTTCCATTGGAGTGAGCAAGAGACCTTCCAAGAATTCTGCTTGGCTCTTAAAAACACAAAACCAAGCCCTCCCTTTTTACAAACACTGGTTTCTAATCCTTTTTTATTAGATTTCTAAAGATTTGCTGCAGCAGATAAGAGAGACTGTTCTTCAGAAGACTGTTGATGGCATGAGGAAAGAAGGTGTCCCCTATTTGGGTATGTATAAAACTCTGGGATTTTTCATCATATCTTTTATTTTGCTTTTCCCTCTTTGTAGCCTGACTCACACTGGAGGTTAAGGGAAACAACTTTGATTTATTAGGTACCAGTGCCTTGATTCAGAATCCATGGAAATCAACAGAGGTCATTTCATGAACAGGGGACAATTCCTCAAGTGAGGAGAGCAGCAGGGAAAATGTTCAAAATTAAGCTCTAAAATTGTGACAGCTGTTTCTGCCTGATTTATTTTACCATTTCTCAAATTCACTGAGCACAGGGGGCAGCCTTTTAAACCCTGTTACCAACAGATTCAAAACAAGTGACTTCCTGAGAGATCTCTTTGTGTCACTTCTTGTTCTAGGTGTGCTTTATGCTGGATTAATGCTCACCAAAGATGGGCCTAAAGTTCTGGAATTTAACTGCAGATTTGGTGACCCAGAGTGTCAGGTGAGTCATTTTGTACATTATGGGAGGAGTAAAATCTGTGACCATCCACCACTATTGTTAACCAGATTTGGGGTGAATAATCAGCCCACTGCACCAAGATTTGATATATTTGGGTTGGTTGTTTGAGGCAGAATGTCTGTTAGGAAATTGTTCTGTTCCAGAGAGGATTTCAGTAGGCTGGACTCAAATCTGGGCTTTTCAAGGCTCAGACTGAGGAGAGCTCTCCCTGTTGACAAGTGGAACAAAATTCTGAGTTTCTGTTCTTCAGAATAAATTAGGTTCTTTGTCCTCAGCCTTTTTCCTTTTTCCTTTTTCCTTTTCCTTTTTCCTTTTCCCTTTTCCTTTTCCCTTTTCCTTTTCCCTTTTCCTTTTCCCTTTTCCTTTTCCCTTTTCCTTTTCCCTTTTCCTTTTCCTTTTCCTTTTCCCTTTTCCTTTTCCCTTTTCCTTTTCCCTTTTCCTTTTCCCTTTTCCTTTTCCCTTTTCCTTTTCCCTTTTCCTTTTCCCTTTTCCTTTTCCCTTTTCCTTTTTCCTTTTCCCTTTTCCTTTTCCCTTTTCCTTTTCCCTTTTCCTTTTCCCTTTTCCTTTTCCCTTTTCCTTTTCCCTTTTCCTTTTCCCTTTTCCTTTTCCCTTTTCCTTTTCCCTTTTCCTTTTCCCTTTTCCTTTTCCCTTTTCCTTTTCCCTTTTCCTTTTCCCTTTTCCTTTTCCCTTTTCCTTTTCCCTTTTCCTTTTCCCTTTTCCTTTTCCCTTTTCCTTTTCCCTTTTCCTTTTCCCTTTTCCTTTTCCCTTTTCCTTTTCCCTTTTCCTTTTCCCTTTTCCTTTCCCCTTTTCCTTTCCCCACAGATTTCAAGGATGAATATTTGTAAGATGTATATATGATTTGTGAAATACAATATGTGGGCATATTTAATGCTGTTTTTACAGCTGCATCAGTGCCTTTTCAAGGCCAGGGAAGACAGTGCACTGAGCCTGTTTGATTTGCTGTGTTGTGCAGGTGATTCTGCCCCTGCTCAGGAGTGACCTGTACGAGGTGATGCAGGCAGTGATCAACAGGAGGCTGGCCAGCTCCATGCCAGCCTGGAGAGAGGACAGTGCAGCTGTGACTGTGGTCATGGCCAGTCAAGGATACCCAGGGGCATATCCCAAGGGCTTGGAAATAACAGGTAAATAGAGCAGGAGGAGCTGCAGGAGGCTCATCCCCCCCCCCCAGCCTCTCCTGTTCTGTCCTGCTGCATGGAGGTGAATCATTCATAGAAACCCTGGTTGTGGGGCAGCAAGAGCAGCTGAATTTTCACACACCTCTGTTTATTTTGGTGTATTCTCAGTTCTCCACACTGTTATTTGATAATGGCAAATATTGATATTTAATGCCTGCTGCAGTCAGGTGGTTCTGATCAGGGCTCCTGGGTCACATTGGTGCTGGTGTTCTGTGCTCTGGGTGTCACTGAGGCATAAAAACCCAGCTGGAACCAGATGTTGTGTGTCAGCTAAATGCTTCTTTCCACATTCCTGAGCACACAGGTCTCTCCTCCAGAGGTATTTTTAACAGATTTATTCCCATTTCCCAGCAGGATCACCCTGACTTTGACTGTTTTCAGACACCCAGTGCTCATTATCTCCACAGAGAACATTCTAACCAACAGCTCTGTCTCTCACCATCCCCACAGGGCTGGCCAAGGCCAAGCAGCTGGGGCTGGAGGTGTTCCACGCAGGCACAGCCCTGAAGGAGGGCAGGGTGGTGACCAGCGGGGGCAGAGTGCTCACAGTCACGGCCATCAAGCAGGACCTGCCCTCGGCACTGCGAGAAGCCAACCTGGGCGTGGCTGCCATCCACTTCCAGGGGGCCACCTACAGGAGGGACATTGGCTACCGGGCCATAGCCTTCCTCAGGCAATCCAGGTAGATATTCCAAACCCCTGAATGGTGTGGAAAGGATCTAAGCACATCCCTGGTTGATGTTAATAACCAGGGTTGGTATTCTGTGTAACTCTTGACAAGTTTTAACCCCATCCTTGTGCTCAACCTCAGCCAGACCAGCCAAGGGAGGAATATTTTGAATGCCTGATCCATGTTCTTACTCTCCTAAATCTGACTTTAACTACAGTGACAAGCACACAGGAATGATCTGTGCAGTTTTTAGGCCTGGTTTAGGGAAGGTCAACTTCTGCTTATTGGACTTAGGATCACAGTTTTTGCTCTGGGCTTGTCTTGTCCAGAAGTCTGATATTTAATATCATGAAATGTGGTCACAACCCCAACCTGCCAGAGCTCCAGGAGCTGCCAGGGATGCCAGGCTGGGGTTGTTGGGGATCTGGGCAGGGTAGGGTGGGTAATCCCTGGGGGTCCCTTCCAGCTCAGGATATTCTGTGGTTTAATGCATGAACAAGTTCAAGCTGGCTCATTGGTTCTTTTTAGCTTTTAGAAATGGTTACCCCTACCTTGTTGGGATTTACACTTTCCTGGGATAGCTGCCTAACAGCAGGGTAGGATTGATCACTTCTTTCCATTCTCATTCCTTTAATTGGCACAATATTTACTGTAAGACTCTGGAGATCATGTGGGTGTGGGTTTTTTTTATAGCAGGGAGTCCTATTGTCTCTTTAATGTTCCTGAAAGCTTCTTGTAGTTTTTAAACTCATTTTTACCTAATAAGAAACTGCTCTGCTCCAATGAGATGCTGACATCCCTTTTCCCAAGAGGTTATTTTGTAGGCTGGGAAGCACAAGTGACAGTTGTGTTACTGCTGGTAGTGTACCCTAATTAGTATTTTGTAAAACTATAATCAATAAACTTCCTAAAAGAACAAGGGTGTTGGTATTTAGTTTTCTTTCTCTCTCAAGTGCTCTGCATCTGTTGATGAATTAATGTGAAAAATGGATGGAATTGGGATTTGTAGCACAAACAAAACCAGGTCAGTGAGGCACGAGGAGGCACTTGGGGCAGTTCCCTCCCACACTGAATTCTGGGCCACAGGAGGAGCTTCCTGCCTGGAATCCCTGCCTGGAATCCCTGGCTGCACAGGGAGGCTCCTGGGGGCTCTTTGCACTTCCCTGGAGGCTGCTCCAGCTGGGATGCTTCAGTCTCAGAATTCCAGATTGGGCTGGGTTGGAAAGGACCTTAAAGCTCATCCTGTTCATGGGCAGGGACACCTCCCAGCAGCCCAGGCTGCTCCTGTCCCCTTCAGGCTCACTGAAGGCTCTGGAAGCTGGGACTCTCCTCCTCTTGGCAGCCTGGCAGGATTCAGTCCTGAGCCCTTTCACCTCAGGAAAACAGCCAGAATGCTTGAGAAAAACTATTCCAGAAAATGGAAAGAATTAAAGATTGGTTTAAAGGATCAAAGCAGGTAGCAAAAAAAAAAAAAATTTAACAAATTTGAAATACTCATAAAAACAAGGTGAAAATCTGGTGGACATTTATCATGTTCAGACTGAAAGGGGCTGACTTTGATCTCTGGTTGTTGCAGGTCAATATTTCCTTGAGTCTTATTCACAGCCTGAACAGCTGCCTGGGGTAATTCTTGTCTTCCTGCCAGTTTTTGGGCAGGGATATGCTGTGAGTGCAGACAGCTTTGGATTTTCCTGGTAGCACTGCTCCTGGGCCAGTTCTTCTGGCATTTGAAGTCTTATCAATTCCAGATATTCCAGCAATGATCTTCACAACAGAAATACCTTTGATCCCCAAAAAAACCCTTCCACATCTTAAAATAAGATTTAACAGGCAGAGTACAAAAATTTTTACTCCATTTAGTGCAATTGTAGGCATTTGTCTCTGAGTTTTTCAGTGTTGAAAAATTCTTGCTGAATACTTGACCTGGTTCCTGAGATGGGTTTTGTGGATGAACTGAATATTTTTGTTCAGCTGAGTCAATTTGAAATGGGTTTCAGTTGTTTTGTTGTATTTGTCCTTGTTAATCAACACCCTTAGGATTTAAACTTCAGGCTGAATCCCATCAATAGGAGAGAGAAAACAGAGATGGATCTAAAATAGGGATGCACCTGGTTCATGGCACTGACAGCCTGGGAATAACAACTGCTTAACTGGCACAAGCTGTGTGTGATGGAGTGAAAAGTCATTAAATCCCTGCCCCAAAAGGGAAAGGTCCCTCTGTAAATATGAGCTGAGCCCAGGGGGCTGTGGGGACACACAGAGGTTTGTACCAGTGTGTTGATCCTACATAAAACCCACCCAGAGCTTACAGACATCTCCTGGATTGCTGAGCCCCACCTTAGGAACCTTTTAAGAAAATATAAAATATATTCTTTAATAGAAAGCCCATTGAAGTAAGAAAAAGGCGTGGGTGCTGCTGTGGTGGGATCATTCCAGGGAGGAGAGGAAACCTTTAAACTGTAAAACTCTGGGAGCATCCTGGGGGTTATTGATTCATCTGAGACTTATGGATGGCAAAGTAACTTGAGCTTAGCCCTGCTCTTTTGCATTTTTGAGCTTGGCTTGGTTTGGTTTTGGTTTGGAGCTTTCCCACTGACACCTCAAGGCCTGGATGTGGCACTCAGTGCTCTGGGCTGGGGACAAGGTGGGGATCAGTCACAGGTGGGACTGCCTGGGCTGGTAGGGCTTTTCCAGCCTCAGGGATTAGGGATTCTGTGTCCAGACAGGGACTCAAACCTTGCACAATCAGGTCTGTGCTGCCTATTTTACTTTTTGTTTTATTTGGGGATTTGACTTTATGACCCCAACCCTGGAATTCCCCATGACCTGCTCCTGGCAGCCCCTCCTCAGACAGCAGGATGGATTCTGCACAGCTAATCCACTCAGGGATGTAAAGAGGTAAATATGAATTAAAAATCTATTCAGTAATCAGCTGCCATCCCATTTTCCCCACTCTTCCAGAGGCCTGACCTACAAGAACAGTGGGGTGGACATTGAAGCAGGGAACACTTTGGTGCAGAAGATCAAACCCTTTGCTGCAGCCACATCCAGGTCAGGTAAGACAAGAACCTTCTGTCCAGCTTTGGTCTCTTCTTGGCCATGAGGTTCATCAGTTGATCTTGATCAAAAGCTCATATTTATGTGTCCTGCCTGTTTCTAGATGACACAAGAAAATCTGTGGTCAGCAAAATTTTGATTTTATTCCAGATGCTCAGCTTTTAATCCCCAAATGCCTCTAAACTCCATCTCCTGAATGCCAGGAGTGTTAGCACAGCTCAGTGCTGTATAAAGATAAATGCAAGCAGAAGTTCCACCACTCAACACTGGGTTTGATTCCATGAGTTATTATTTCTTGCCCTGTGAACTCTCATTTGGGGAGATGAATGTTTGGAAAGGTTATGAGATGCAGAATTCCTGAGATAGATGTGGAACACACATCTTTTCTTGGTTAAATCAGCAATGATTCATCCTTGCTTTTGGGGTTCAGGCACATCTTGCTCTAGCAAGTCTTTGTAATCCTTCTGAGAGATTTAAAATATTCATTTATGAAATAGCCTTTTATTTCAACTGAACTGAGAACCTTCTCATGAAGTCAGATATACACAGAGGGAAAAATACAGTACAACAATCTTAGCACAATTCCTCCTGTGATTCAGAGAAATACTCAGTGCAAGGGAGAAATCTGTTAGTCACAGGAATTACTGACTGTTCAGTCACAAACTTGGGGATTTTTAGGCTTGGGCTAATGATGAATTAAAAACACAAATCCAACCTAAGCAGGTGAGGAGCTCCTCAGTGAGGAGGTGCTAAATGGCAGAGAAAAATTTCCTGGTGACAAAGCAAAGCTGTGCTGCCAGACCTTGGAGAGAATTTGTGAGGAGCTGCTGGAGAAGCCCCTGGAGGTAAAGCTGGGCTGTTTCTCCTTTTGCAGGCTGCAATGCAGAGCTTGGAGGCTTTGCTGGGCTCTTTGACCTGAAGGCAGCTGGATACACAGATCCCATCCTGGTGTCTGGAACCGACGGCGTCGGCACAAAACTCAAGGTGAGGTGGAAATCCAGGAGGAAAAACAGCACAGAAGGGGAAAGGTGCTGTCAGAAAATAGCAGCTGGCTTGTAAAAACACCCATTGGGCTTCCTAAAAAGGGGGTGGAAGCTGAAATTGCCCTTCTTCAGGCAAAAGAATTAAATACCTGTCAATAGGCAGAAGTTGATATGATGCCTAAAAAATGGGGTTTAAATATTAAGAATATAATCAGCAATCTTGTTTCACAAAGGCAGCATCTCCACCCTCAAGAAAGATTAATTGATGGGAAAAAAACATTTAATCATGGGTTTGGGCTGCAAGGAAACCCTTTTGCAGCACAGTTTCCTTTTGGATTTGCCAGTGGAGACAGGAATAATTCCTGAAGAGAGTTAATAACAATAAGTCGATAATAAAGAGAGTAGGAATTGAAAATAATAAGCTGAATAATAAACAAAGCTGCTCCTCCAAGAACACCTGGAGGGATTTTGCTCCATGGCTCACAGACTCCACTCAGGATTTCAGTCCCTTGCAGACCCTGGCTCGTGTTCCAGGATCCCAGAGCTGATCCCAGCTTGTCCCTGTGTGTTGCAGATCGCTCAGGAGTGCCAGAAACACGACACCATCGGGCAGGACCTGGTGGCCATGTGTGTCAATGACATCCTGGCCCAGGGAGCCGAGCCCCTCTTCTTCCTGGACTATTTTGCCTGTGGCAAACTCGACGTGGAAGTGGCTCAGGGCGTCATTGCAGGGATTGCTGATGCTTGCAGGAAAGCTGGATGTGCTCTTTTGGGTAGGAACACTTCTCAGGGGTGTCTGAAAAATCTTCTGGCTGATTTTAATGGAGTTGGTTTCCTGCTCTGTGTGGAAGATTCTGGGAGGAGTGAAAATGCAAAGTGTTCCATGTCTTTGCTTTCAGGGAACTTAACCTAAATCACAGTGGAAGGAGACAGTACTTTAAAAATGTAGGTTAAATTTAGATTAGGTTTAGGTACTGATTTGGGTTGGATGTTGGGAAAAGGTTCTGTCTCTTTTTCCATTTTTTTAGGGAAGTTAGGAACACAAGTCCCTCCTCAGTGGGTGTCCTTTTGGGTCTGTTTATAAGCTTTGAACAAGAGGCTCTTTATGCCCTGGTTTACTTTTTTCCTGCATGAACTGTTGGGCAGCTTTATGTTTGTTTTAAGGTGTTCTCTGCATTTATCAAACATAATCACCCCGTTCATGCTGCACCAAGCTCTGTGTTACGTGAGACCTTGTGATGAAACCACCAAAATGTCAAGATTTTATTTCCAGTTCAAGACTTTCAAACTCCACAGGCAAGAGTTGAACCTTCAGCTCAACAAATTTAACTTATCACCCCAGTGATAGTGAGGGGGTGAGGTTTGGCACAATTAACTGTGGATTTAAGTGTTGGATGGCCGAGCACTTCTTCATCCTCCATTTGATCCAGCCCTTATTAAATACAGCTGAAACTCCAGGACTGAAAAAAAATCAGGTGAATGTGGAGCACAGGGCAGGGAGTGAAAAGTGGGAAAAGGAGAGGAAAAGGCAGAATTGTCAGAGCAGCTGTGGCTGCCCCTGGAATGTTCAGTTCCAGCTCCACTGGGGCAGGAGCACCTGGGACAGTGGGAGGTGTCCCTGCCAGGCTGGGATGAGATGAGCTTTAAAATCCCCTCCAACCCAAACCATGCTGGAGCTGTATGATTACAAAAGGCATTTTCACCCCCTGTTTGCTGTGTTTTTGTTCCCCAGGAGGAGAAACAGCCGAGATGCCGGGGATGTATCCCCCCGGCGAGTACGACCTGGCCGGCTTCGCCGTGGGGGCTGTGGAGAGAGGGCAGATGCTGCCCCAGCTGGACAGGATCACTGAGGGGGACCTGCTCATTGGGGTGGCATCTTCTGGGGTGCACAGCAACGGCTTCAGCCTCGTCAGGAAGATTGTGGAGAAGTCCTCCCTGGATTTCTCCTCCCGCGTCGGCGTCTCCGGGGATCAGACTCTGGGTACTGCTTCCTCCTGGGCTTCCCAACAGCTGGCACAGATCTTTTGTCTGGGCCTTTGAAAAAAAGAATCATTCCATCTTTAGCATGTTTGCATCTTCTTCTTTTCCTGGGAGTCACATGTGCAGGGAAGAAATGAAGGGAAGGGGATAAATAATTAATTGTGGGCTAAAAAAGAAGGGTAGAACTTTGTGTTTCTCTCATGACTATCCAAATTGCTATTTTGAGATTTGCTATTGATTCACATTTCTCTCCATGCTTTTTTCCCTCTCCCCTGGGCAGGAGAACTGCTGTTAACCCCAACCAAACTGTACAGCAAGACTCTGCTGCCTGTGCTGCGCTCGGGCCACGTCAAAGCCTACGCCCACATCACTGGAGGGGGGCTGCTGGAAAACATCCCCAGAGTTCTGCCACAGTCCTTGGGGGTTGTTCTAGGTGAGACAGGAGGAGAGCTGGGCAAAAATCCTGTGGGAGCCTGTGGACATGGGGCCACACCAGCTAATCTGTCTGTCTAGAAATGTTTGAGTTTCTCCTTGTACCTGGAGCAGAGCCAGTCAAAACTCTTTGTGGTGGAAAGACTCCCCATTGAATTCCCTCCCCTGGTGCTGTTTGGGATTGGATTTCTTAGGACACTTGCAAGAAGAAAACAACCTTACCAGCAATCCCAAATCAGCTGCAATTTGCAATCCCATTTGCAATTCCCATTTGCAGTTCCCATTTGCAATTCCCATTTGCAATTCCCTACGAAATTACTGCTAATTAAATGATACTCATGAAGTTTTGAGTTAGCATCCAGAGGTGGTTGTGAGCTCAGGGACAGCTCCTGCTGTTGGATTTTCATTGATTCTCAGCACCCTCCCCTCAGGTGTGCTGGAAAGGGGTTTCACTGCTGGGGAAGGTGAGGCCTGCAAAGGGAAGTGCCTGGCACAGGTTGTGAGAGCTCAAGGGGTTGTAAAATAAAATAAGGAATTAATAGTGAGCACATAAATCATTTCCACTTCTCCTCTGCTAAATCTTTGTGTGTATATGCACCTCTGCTCTGGAGCCAGCCTGGGAGAGCTGGGAATGTCCTGCATGGAGGAGAGAAGCTGCAGGGAGAGCTCAGAGCCCTGCCAGGGCCTGAAGGGGCTCCAGGAGAGCTGAGAGGGACTGGGGACAAGGGAGGGAGGGACAGCACACAGGGAATGGCTCCAGAGTGGGGTTTGATGGGATCTTGGGAATTAGGAATTGTTCCCTGGGAGGGTGGGCAGGCCCTGAATCCCTGGAATGTTTAGTTCAAGGTTGGACACTGGGGTTTGGAGTCACCTGGGACAGTGGGAGGTGTCCCTGCCCCTGACTGGTGGCACTGGATGAGCTCTGAGGTCCCTTCTAACCCAAATCAATCTGGGATTCCATGAATCTGGAGAAACTGGGATAGAACCATTTTAAGAGCATGACTGGAAAGAAATTTCCTGTCCTTGGAATTCCTTTCCAGTGCCTTGTCCAGAAGCATTTTTATGCTGCTGTAAATTCTCCTCAGCTGTTGGAACTGGGGCAGTGGGGGATTTTTGTGACAGATTTTGCCTCTTAATACCCCAATAATTGTAGTCCATTGGTAGCAATTTCCATTCTTGATTTTTTTTTTTATTCTCTTCAGATGCTCTCACCTGGAAGATCCCTGAAGTCTTCAGCTGGCTGCACAAGGAAGGGAACCTCTCAGAGGAGGAGATGGCTCGGACCTTCAACTGTGGGGTTGGGGCAGTGCTGGTGGTGCAGAAGGAGATGGCCCAGCAGGTCCTCAGGGACATCCAGGCACAGGAGACTGCCTGGCTCATTGGCAAAGTGGTGGCCCTACAAAAAGGTTATTGCAAGTTGCTTTTCCTTGGGGGGAAATAATCACAGAGAAAAAGCAGAGGGGAATTCCCTTGTTTGGGAAAAACCTCTTCACTGGCACCTCCCTGATTTCTTTTGGGGGTTTTGAACTGACAGCTCAGTTCATTCATCTCTTCCATGGGTGCTTTTCTCCTCTCTCTGTTTCTCCCTTTACTGACACTTTATTTTGCTGTTTTGGGTTTTTCCTTGTACCTGCTCAGGCTCTGACAACGTTCAAGTGCTCAATCTGCATCGGGCCCTGCAAGCAAACAGGTCCCTGTGTGTGCACAGCCACATCCAGGGCAAGCTCCAGCCAGGCAAAGTGAAGGTTGCTGTCCTCATCTCTGGAACAGGTGAGACTTCTGCTCTTTGCTGCAGTGGAAACCAGACTGTGGAGAAGGGAACTGGAGCTTGGATTTAAAATCCCTGCAGATCTATGGGCACTCTGATAGGAGAGATTTTGTGCTTGGGTTGGTGTCACTCACAAGCCTCTTTCAGCCTCTGCTGCAAACTGTGAATTGCATCTGTGTTCAGTTTATCTCCAAACCTCTGCACGTGCCCAGATTCAGGCTCCCACTCCGGTGCCCTGTAGGAGCAGCAGCATCATTTCAAGATAGATCAGAATTTCTTCTTGCCATGCAGGCACTCCAACTATTTCCAGTATTCCCAATTACTAAACCATCAACCCAGTGCTATAAATTACAGTTTCCAAGTGCAGCTGCCAGGAAAGGCCTTCAGCTGTCTGAATCAGCTCCCAGCAAGATCAATTAGAAAAGGATTAATGTTTCATCAGAGCTGTTTGGTTTGGTCTCCCCCACAGTGCTGCTTATTTAAAGCCTCTTCCAGCTGTTGCCTCTATTTATTCTCAGTATCCATGAGTTATTTTCTCTCCCCCAGGCACAAACCTGGAAGCTCTCATCAACAGCACAAAGAAAGACACCAGCTATGCACAGATAGTTCTGGTTGTCTCCAACAAAGCTGGTGTGGAGGGGCTGAGGAAAGCTGAGAGAGCTGGGATTCCTACAAGGGTGAGCATTTCCTTTTTGTAATTAGCCACCATTAGCTGGGACTGCAGCAGGAAGGTGCTAATGAGTTTTATGGGGTAACACAGGGGCTGACAGGGAGCCTTGGCTTTTCTTTTTTGATCTGTTGTGAACTTGTGCCCAGAATCAACAAACAAAATCCTTCCTTTTCTTCTCTGCCAGCAATCCTGATGCTTTGGGGACAGTTGTTACATTAAACCAGCACAAAACTTTCTGTTACAGCTTAAATTTGTCAATTATTTGACTGTAGGGCATTGAACACTGAAGTACCAGCCTATTTTATCTGAATTGAATTTTAAAATGACCTGGTGGTTGATTTGAATGGAATAGAGAGGCCAAACTCAGTGGGACCTTCCACTGACTCCCTGGGTATTGCCTCAGGCTCTCCAGGAATCATTCCAAGTGCTCCCTGAGCTTCCATGGATTTTGTGTGCCTTGCCTTTGTATTCCAGATCTGGGATGATCCTGTTGTCACTTAGAAACCTTTAACAGCCACTTTTCACTGAAATACAGACAGGGAAATTGGGGCCCAAAGCTTTGCTCCTTTATTGGTGCTGGGATCTGTCCTGGTGCTCCACCTTCTCCTTGGGAGGACACCAAGGGCAGGAGGGAAATGTGGGAGAAGAACAAACACAGAATCACAGGCACAGGCTGGGAAAGGACCTTAAAGCCCATCCAGTTCCAACCCCAAGGTTTTTATCAGGAAAAAAAACAGTGTGGGAGAGCTGATGGTCCTGGGGGTTCAGCTGTGATGGGAGAGGTGGAGGAGGCAGAGGGGCAGAGGCTGGTTCAGCCTGGGGCTGGGCTGGGCTCTGTTCCCAGTGCCTGCTGTCCCTGTCACCAGCCCTGGCTATTCCCAAACCACCCCCATGGCTCTGGTGGCCGCTAACAGGTGCTGCAATGTAACACTGGATGTTCTGAGTGAGGTAGTGCTGCTTCTCCCCCCTTAAATTAGGGGATGTATCCTGCATGGAAAACACAAAACTCAGGCTGGAGAGCTGGGGGTGCTCACCAGAAGGGAAAAGGAGGTGTTTTTCCTGCTGGAATTCCCACCACATCCCTGGTTTTGTGTTTTTGGCTGCCCCAGGTGATTGAGCACACGAGGTACCCGAGCCGCACAGAGTTCGACAGCGCCGTGGACAAAGTCCTAGAGGAGTTCTCAGTGGAGCTGATCTGCCTGGCTGGCTTCATGAGAATCCTCTCAGGCCCTTTTGTCAAGAAATGGGAAGGTGAGCACAGCTGGGGGAGCTCTGCATGTTGTACACAAAGGCATTCCAGAGGCTGTGACCACGGAAAAGAGAGAGGGCACCAGATTAAACACGGTGATCTCTAAGGTCCCCTTCCATCCCCTTCCCCAGCCCATCCTAGGATTCTGTGAAATGAGAATCTTCCCATCTTGTAGGGAAAAGGATGAGAGGGAAAGGCAGTGCAGTGGTGCAGAGGCTGAAGGAAACCAAGGGCAAACACAGATCTCATAGTCCTTGATTTCTTGGAAAATATTTTTAAAAGGCTGTGAAGACTTTGAGCCTCTGCACACAGGAGGTGCTGGGCAGGTGTTGGCTGGGCAGAGGTGAGCACCCAGCCACTGATGATTCCTTCCCCTGGCAGAGGAACTGCTCTAGGTCCTTGTAAAACCACCAAGCTGGGCAGCATTTTGCATTTTCTGTAACAAGCCCGGGCCAGTCCCAGGCCACGTGTCAGGAATTGCCCGAGTCCATGGGTGGGGTGTTCCACAGGCAGATCCAGGCTGTGCTTGCCCAGAATGTTCACAGTGTCTCCTCTCTGCTCATCTTTAGTTTTCCAGCTCTTTGGGAGGCTGGTGACACCTTCAGGACCTGCTGTCTGTGCCTCAGCTGTTACTTTTCTCTCCTCCTGTGTTTCTCAGGGAGTCCTGAACACACAGAGCAGCTGCTGCTTGCTCTGCTTTGGGTTCTAAACCTGCCCAGAGCAGGCACAGCCTGTGCCTTGCAGCTTTCACTGCTCTCTTGGTGACTTTTGTGTTCCCCTGGGTGTGCCTGGGACACTTCACACCTGAGCTACTTCTCAAACTCTCTTTGAAATCACTAGAGCAAGGCAGGCACTCCTGAGAGGCCCTGCTGTGGTTTTGGAGCTGTCAGGTGAATTGGGTTTGTTTGTCTCAGGGTACAGAGGTGGAAATGCCTGTGAGCAGCTGTCAGCAGGAGACAGAATCTCTCACTCCAAGGGAAGTGTTTGGAGCAGAGAGTCTCTGCAGAGGACAGAAAAGAACTTCCTCTAGTGTAGAATCTTGTGCAAATCAAGGATTTTAGTGCCCTCTGATTTAAGGACAGAGAACTGATCACTGTCCTGCACAGTGCAGGGTTTGCTCTACCTGCATGACTGGTGTGAGAGAAAAGGAAAGACTTTATCCAGACAGGAGGCTTAACCTCATTTTTAAATGTCCAGAACTGGATTAAGCTTGAAAACCTGAGCTGGGACCATAAGATATGAGCTCATTGAGCTCAGCTCAGGGACCTGGGCCAGCTCCAGGACCCTGCCCTGGCCATGCCTGGCCACTGAACCCCCAGAATTGTCCAGGCAGAATCAATTCCTGCCATGGCTTTGGTCAAAGCTGCTCCTTTTTCTTTCTCTGGAGTCACAAGGACACTCAGTAGGAGTTGTGAAACTCTTTCTTGCTTAACAGCCCTGAAGTGTGAGTTATGACTGTTAACAAAGCACAGGTTAAAGTGTTAATTATGAATGTTTACAAAGGCCAGGTGAAAACAGAACCAGACAAACCCAAGCAAACAGGAACCCACATCCCATTCTGATGGGAAATGGAGGCAGAAGAGCACAGTGGTGTTTCCAGCCCACTGTTCATGAATCCTTTTGGGCTCAAGCAGCAGGGAGGGAGATGCTGATGCTTCAAAGGGGGCTTTGTTGAGATGCAAAATGTGTCTGAGACATTGCTGGACATGAGGTGGGACATTTGCCTCCTGTAACTTGCCCAGTTCTCCATGTGCAGGGGAGGGCCAGGAAGAGAGGAGAGTAGGATGGAAAGAACAGAAATAAATAAATAAAATAAAGGTAATAAAAACAATGGAGAAAAGGAGGCTCAGGGGGGACCTTGTGGCTCTGCTCCAGGAACAGGGACAGGAGGAGAGGGAATGGCCTCAGCCTGGGCCAGGGCAGGCTCAGGGGGGACAGCAGCAGCAATTTCCCCATGGAAAGGGAGCTCAGGGATTGGAAGTGCCCAGGGAGGTTTGCAGTGCCCATCCCTGCAGGTGGCACCTGGAGGTGGCACTCAGGGTGACAAGGTGGCCATGGGGACAGCTGGGACTGCCTGGGCTGGGAGGGATTTTCCAACCTTAATGATTTTGTGATGAAAGAAGGACAAGGTGCTGAGGGAAGGGACAGCTGCATCAGCCATTTAGTCACTATTAACCCCTGGAGAAATGTGTTTAATTAATTGTAACTGCACTCTCTGGATTTCAGACACTTGGAGATGCCTGCTGGTGTCTTCAAAACTTGTGAAAAACCCTACTCACAAATGATTTAGTTCCTGTGTTGTTTGAACAGCCTGGTGAATGCCAACAGCCACTAAGCTGAGCTCTGCTTTCCTAGGGAAAATCCTGAACATCCACCCGTCCTTGCTGCCGTCCTTCAAGGGAGCGCACGCGCACAGGCTGGTGCTGCAGGCCGGGGTCAGGGTCACGGGCTGCACCGTGCACTTCGTGGCTGTGAGTACTGCTGTGCTCCTCCCCTTAACACCTGCACCTCCCTGCCCCTCTGCAATCCTTCAGTTCTCACCTCAGAGCCTGCTGGGACACCCTAAACCTTCCTGTCTGATCGCCTGTGCTCAGAACTTTGTATCCAGAGGTGATGGAGATTTTATTGTGACCATACAGTGCTTTAGTTTGCTGAGGAAGGAATGGAAATGAATTATCTGTCCAGCAGTTTAAGCTTTCCCTAAGGGAACTTCTTCCATTCCACCCACTTGAATGGGGTAATAGTTCATCTAAAGGCTCTGTTAAGCATGGCCCAAACTTCCTGGATTTTATCCTACAACCTGCCTTGTTTGTTGCTTTCGAGAGAAAGAAAAAATAGAAACAAACAAAAAAAAGCCCACTGGAAATGGCACATGATTTGTTAAGGAGTGATGTGAGGTTTGTGGGAACAGAGAAAAACTTGAGAGTTCATGCTGGTCAGGCCCTAAGTAAAGAAAGATCTCTGAGCTTCAGAGCCACGTTTTTTCAGGTCAGGGATTGCTGGTTCCCTTTTGGTCACTTCTCAGGGTTCAGAGGTCTCTCCTCTGGCTCCTCTCTCCCTCTCCTGCTGGAATCTGTCTCAGAATTTTTGCTCTTTCTCTTGGAAAAGAGAGAGTGGAATAATTTTTTTCCAGCTAGAAGGGAAAACTGCATTTTTCTCTCTATGCCACGACTTGGGGTTTCTCAGCATGGCATCTCCTGAGGAACAACCCCTGCTCAGCAGGGATCTGCCCCAGCAATGTTCCAGGGGAGATCTGCTGGATCCCTGCTCTGTGCAGAGCTTGGCTCATTCCCCCTCTGCACTGAATATCCCCATCCTGCCCAGCACCTCCTGTCCCTGGCTAATGGGGTTTTCTGGAATAGAATTGTTGCTCTGCCTCCCTTCTGTCCCTGGCTAATGGCATTTTCTGGAGTAGAATTGTTGTTCCTGGTGTTCTGCCTCCCTCCTATCTGTGGCTAATGGGGTTTTCTGGAATAGAATTATTGCTCCCTGGTGTTCTGCCTCCCTTCTGTCTGTGGCTAATGGGGTTTTCTGGAATAGTTCCTCTGCCTCCCTTCTGTCCGTGGCTAATGGCATTTTCTGGAGTAGAACTGTTCCTCCCTGGTGTTCTGCCTCCCTCTTGTCCCTGGGTAATGGGTTTTTCTGGAGTAGAATTGTTGCTCTGCCTCTCTTCTGTCTGTGGCTAATGGGGTTTTCTGGAGTAGAATTGTTGCTGTGCCTCCCTCCTCTCCCTGGCTAATGGCATTTTCTGGAGTAGAACTGTTGCTCCCTGGTGTTCTGCCTCCCTCCTCTCCCTGGCTAATGGGTTTTTCTGGAGTAGAATTGTTGCTCTGCCTCCCTTCTGTCCCTGGGTAATGGCATTTTCTGGAGTAGAACTGTTGCTCCTGGTGTTCTGCCTCCCTGCTGCTCTCCTCTGACCCCTTCCCAGCTCACAGTCCATCCCACCCAAATCCCCATTCCCTGTAACACCTCCCTGCAGCGCTGACACATCCCGACCCTTCCCTGTGTGCCAGCCCTGACCCGTGGTGCTGCTGTTGCAGGAGGAGGTGGATGCTGGGGCCATCATCTTCCAGGAGGCCGTGCCAGTGAAGCTGGGGGACACGGAGGCCACGCTGGCCGAGCGGGTGAAGGAGGCCGAGCACCGGGCGTTCCCCGCCGCGCTGCAGCTCGTGGCCAGCGGCGCCGTGCGCGTGGGCGAGGCGGGCAAGATCTACTGGAAATAGAGCTGGGGCTCCTCCAGGGCCAGGCACGGGGCACTGGGGATCTGTGCTGACCCACAGGGTGAAAGATTCAAATCCCAGCAGAGCCACCAGTGGGAATTTTGGGGGTGTTCGCAGAGGGTGCAGCAATGGCTCCTGTAAGTGTTTCCTGATTTTAATCGTATTTTGGTTCTCAATCGCTCTCCTAACAAGCCAAATCCAGCCAGGTGGGTCTGAGCAGTCCTGGGGTGGACTCAGGGCCTTGTGCTGGGAAGGGCTGCTGAGGGAAACCTCAAACAAAGGCAGAAACCTCCACTCTGAAAACCCCATCAAAGCAGGAAAAAGTGACCTCCCAAAACACCAGTACTGGATTTTTCTCCATTTGCTTCCTGGCTTGATGGTGGTGGGTTTTGTCCTGCTCAGACCCTTGACACACCCTGTCATTTCCAAACCTGAACCTGCTGTCCCTCAGATGTCAGCAGGGCTTAGTGTCTGCTGCCCCTTTTTCCCCTCAGCATTCCCATGTGAATTCCCCTCAGATTTGAGTTTTTATTTTTTTACATGAGCAGAACAAAACATGTCCTTGGCTTGTGAATCATTCCTCAGGAATTCTGAAGTGCCTTTGTTCTTAGACCAGTGTTTTCACCTGCAATAACACTGAGGGACACCCAGGAATTATGAACATTTGGAAAACAATTGGGGTTTTTATTCAGCTCAACACTTGTGGTTTTCTTTTAATATTTCAGTGTTGTTATGAAACCATTTTAGTGTTCTAACTGAAAGGATCAGGTTTCCCACACACAAAGCAGCTGAGGTGCTTTGGAGCTCCCCTTTAACACAGAGAAAACTGATTTTATTCTGGGCTCTGATGTCCTGACGGTACTCCCATGTTGGCATAATCTCCTTTGGGATTTGAAATAAAGCCTAATAACGTTTAAAATAATAAAAATACTCAATCTACAACTCTTTCCTTGGCATTGATTTCCTGGGGCTGTACAGGGTCTGGGGGCTGTGGGCACTCAGCTCCAGCCAGGGAAGGCAGAGGAAATAAAGACTTGGAGGGGTGAAATCAGTGCCTATGCAGGGAATCAATATCCCATTATTGATCAGAGCAGCTGGATCACTGCCAGAGAGGTAATATAATATAATATAATTTGTCAGCTTTTGTGGCCAATACTCTGGCCCTGTGTAGTTTATGTATTCTAGACCAATAAATATCATTTTGGCTCTTGGCAAAATATTGAAATAAAGACTGTGTGCTGTGTATTAACAGTAGTTAATGCTTTGTAATTGACAATGGTAAGAATGACTCAGATAGTTCTGTGAAATAGATAATGGTGATTTAATGTACTTGTAGAATATCCTATCTAAATGATAACATCAGGACACCAAGAGGATAAATTACTACTGACTCTCCAGTTATCAGGAAGTGTCAAACAAACAGAACAGAGCCTCAAGAAGAAATAAAATACATCGATTTCATCTACAGGATGACATGGAGACAAGTCAAAGGTTAAAACCAAGCAAAAGAATTCCCAAAACCTGTAAACTCACAGGAACGTTTAATGAATATGCATTTTACCAATGCAATGAAGAAGTAGATAAGAAAATTGTTTTAAGCTAATGCTGTGCTTTCGGCAGCTTGCCAAGCACCCCTAGCTGGACGTTGTCGCTTTTATCCCTTATGAAACTGGTAAAATTTAAAGAGTGAGCCTTGTTTTTCATAGGGAGATCAGCGGAGCCCCCTCAGGGCCGTGCCCGGAGCCCCCTCACGGTCCTGCTGGAGCCCCCTCACGGCCCTGCCCGGAGCCCCCTCACGGCTCTGCCCGGAGCTCCCTCAGGGCCGTGCCCGGAGCCCCTCACGGCTCTGCCCGGAGCCCCCTCACGGCCCCGCCCGGAGCTCCCTCAGGGCCCTGCCCGGAGCCCCCTCACGGCTCTGCCCGGAGCCCCTCAGGCTCCTGAGGCGCCGCCGCGGCCTCTCCGCTCCCCTCCTCCTGCTCCTGCCGCTGCCTCCTCCAGCAGGTCCTGCCGTGGGCTCCGAGCCACACGGCCCCGCTGGCCACCAGCTGCAGGGCCGGGGGGAACGCCCTGAGCTCGGCCTCCTGCAGCCGCTGCTCCAGCGCGGCCTCCGAGTCCCCCGGCAGCGGCTCCCGGCGGATCGCGGCCCCGGCGCTCGGCTCCTCCTGCGGGCACGGAGCGCCTGAGGGGCGGCCGGGGAAGGGCTGGGGTGGGTATGGAGCACAGGGCTGGGGAAGGGGCTGAGGAAGGTTCTGGGGAAGGGTCTGGAGGTTCCAGGGACACCCCCCAAAGGGGACAGCTCCGTGAGGGACAGCTCAGGCACCTCAGGGAGGAGATTTGGGCTGGCACGTTCTGGGAGCGGGAGAAATGGGAAAAACCCACCCCAAAATGCAAGGGAGGAAGACAGGACTTCGAGCAACCCCAAATCATCCTGGTTTTTACTGCTAACAATCCCAAGGTTCTCGCACATTCCTGTTACCTCTGCCTGTTTCTGCCCCCAGAAGGAAAAGAAAAGAAGCAAATCCCTAACTTCCAAATTTCCCTGAGTTCCCAGTTCTGAGGCCACTCACCAGGACAAAATGCACAGTGCACCCTTCCACTTTGAATCCACTTTCCAGGGGCTCTTGCTGGGCATTTCCATCCTTGATGTGTGGAAAAAGTGATGGAGAAGCATTCAAAATTTTCCCTGGGGAAAAAAAAAGTTTAAAAAAGAGAAAAAAACCTGATAATTTGAACTTAATTTCTTTCACTTAATTTCAGCACTGCTCTGATCTGAGGGAATTCCAGGAGCACAGGTGCAGCAACATTCCCAAAGGAACCTGGCCAGGCTGCCAGTGAGTAACTCCTGAGCAAGGCTCAGGAGCTTGCACTAACTCACTGCTCACCCTTGATTAACTCCCTGCTCACCCCTCACTCACTTGGGGCACACATGGAGCTGTGTCAGGGCACCACAGGAGAGAGAAATCCCTCCTGGGAATGGATAAATCTCTCCCATTTTTCTCTGAGTAGGAACTGCAGGGGCTGAGTTCAGCAGGATCCCATCCCTGGCAAAGGATGGCATCAAACTCCTTCCCTGGGGAAGGCACAGATCCACCTCATGCCCTCATTTTTCCCCTTCTGTCACTGCTGAGGCAGCAGGAGGGTTCCTCTGGCAATCCTCAGCCAGAATCCCAAGGCAGTCCCACTGCCAGAGGGAATGGAAGCAGAATCCCAGCATAGCCCCCTAATCAAAGGACAAGAAATTCTGACAGCGAGTCAACCACCCCTGCTTTAATTTCTCTTTCGCATTTAATTTCTTACCTTTCCACTTTCTGAGAAAAGGGCTGGACAAAACTCTCATGAATCCTGACAGACAGATCAGCTCCACAGAGAATTCCTCCAGGACTCTGTCGATGGTGCTGTCGAATTCCGAGCGGCTCCCGTACAATTTGTGATCAATCACCTGCAGCAGTGAAACAGCAAAAGCCACATCAAGGAAACAGCTGGGTGGGATTGAAGCTGGATTAATCCCAGGACACTCCATGATTTAAAAGGAGGGTGCAGTGAGGTGGGGTCAGTCTTTTCTGCCATGTCCCAAGTGAAAGGGTGAGAGGAAATGGCCCTAAATTGCACCAGGGGAGGTTCAGATTGGAGATTAGAAACAATTTCTCCCTTTTACGAGTGGTCAGGCACTGGAATGAGTTGTCCAAGCAGGTGATGAAGTCACCATACCCTCTGGGTAAGGGAGGAGGAAATCCTTTATTTCTTTATTTCCTTTATTTCTACCCCACCTCCCATTTTCAGCCCCCAGCTGAGTGCTGATTCCTGACTCTCCTGAGGACCTTCAACAAGGGGCTCACAAATCTGCTCTTGCCTGTAAAAATGTGAATGAATTTTAATAAAACTTTTTTTTTTTAAAGAGATGAGTCAGAAAAATGTCACATGAATCCAACCCAGGAGCTGAGGAAAGTGCTGAACCTTTCCATGCAGGGACAGCCTCTGGCAGTTTCTTTCCATCTGTGCACAGCTGTAACAGCAGCTGCTCAAACCCACTTCTTGTCAGAAGGGGGAGTTCCTGTGTTTGACATCCCAAGGCATGGAATGCTCTCAGACAATGCTGATGGTCCTGGCCAGGGGTTTTTAGGGAACAAACCAGAACAAATTCCTGTTCCAAACAGCTGCTCTGTGGCCCAGAGGCAGGAAAAAAATCTTGTGTGGTGTCACTGAAAGAAACTGGGACAATGTGAGAGACAGGTTTTCATCCTGGGCAGGAGAAGTTCCAGGGAGAGCTGAGAGGGACTGGGGACAAGGGAGGGAGGGACAGCACACAGGGAATGGCTTCTGTAGGGTTTGATGGGATCTTGGGAATTAGGAATTGTTCCCTGGCAGGATGAGAAGGGGCTGGGATGGAATTGCCAGAGCAGCTGTGGCTGCCCCTGGATCCCTGGAATGTTCAGTTCCAGGTTGGAGCACCTGGGACAGTGGAAGGTGTCCCTGCCATGCCATGGTGGGCTCTGAGGTCCCTCCCAACCCAAACCTTGTGGGATTCTGTGATTCTAAGGAGGGATAAGCCCAGGAGACAACACATTTCTGTGCTCTGCAGAACCTGAAGTTTGAGGCTCATGGGCAGCAATCTCAGACCCGACTCACCCATTTCAATCCCTTCCCTGGGATGCAGCACTCGCTGCCCAGCTGGGAAAATCTCCCAGAGCCCAGTGAGGGCTCCCAGCTCTGTGTCCATCCACAGATCAGAGAGGAAAGCTTCCCACTGAAGTGAGAGCTCAGTTCTCAGCCAGCATTTCAGCAGTTTGGGAGCAGAGGGAGCAGGGGCCGTGTCCTTACCCGGGTGGGGATTCCCGCGCGGGCCGCGCTCCGCAGCTCCTCCACGCCCGGTCTGTTGGAGATGACCAGAACCAGCTGGGCACAGCTGCCCGGCTCCCGGGCTGAGCCGATCAGCCCAGGCAGGGCCGTGCCTCCAGGGGACAGAGCACAGGTGGGGACACAGTGTTGGAACCCTGGGCACTGAGAATTTCAGGCACTGAGCCCCCAAAAACCACTGCATTTAACCTGAGACCGTGGGGGAGATTCCAGAATGGAATGATAGAACTGGGTGTGCAGTTTGAATAGAAGTGTGTAGTATCACATGCTGAAAAGCTTAGAGTTTAAGGTTTTAAAATATAGTAATATACATAAAGCAAGATGAAAATTTAAAACAAAAGCTAAATGAGTTTGGGTAATATTGTGTAATTAAGTAAAAAAGTCCACATTGTGAGCCACGCATGGTTAGTTATTAAGTAAAAAGTAAAAATCATTTAATAATTAAGTAAAAGTAAAAAATAAAAGTAAAAATAATAGCATTTCATAATTAGACAGTTTACCCTTAAAAAGCCTTGTCAAAAAATAAAAGACTCAATTTTTAATTTAACTTAAAGTACTGTAAAACTCACAGTTGGTGAAACTGTAATACAAATAAAAACTAATCAACACCTAAGTCCAAACAAAAAATACCATCTCATTTAATCCTGACCCTGAAAAAACAAATAACCCCAGCACAGGTGAGCAGCCACAGCCCTGGGAGGGGCTCCCAGCTTTGTGAGGACAAAGATCTGTGTGTGCACACACAGGACTGGGGGTGGGGGCACTGCTAAAGCTCCATTTTTAAGCAGTGTAGCACAACTCCTAGACTTGGGTTTTGAAGGGTCTGGAGACTGCAGTGAGTAAAAAGCCAGATGGGCACAGCTGAACCAGCCTCCCTGTGCTAGGACATTGTGTGTGCCAGGACAAGGGGCAGCTCACCTGCTCCAGAGACAAGGACAGCCACCTTCACCTTCCTCTTCCCAGGCTGGGGCTGGGTCTCAGCCCTGCTGCTGCTCAGCTGCTGGGGACTGCTCAGCTGCAGGGCCTCTGCAAGATTCTCCACCTCAACGTGAGAACCTGCTCCAAACACAGGAGGAAAGCGTTAGATTTTACCTTTCCTTCTAAACTGACTTTGTGGAGTTCATGAATAATGGTTCAACAAGAAGAAATTGTGTCAGCAATGAATCTGGGCTGGCACAGGTAGAGCTCCAAAGAGATTCAGGGCTGTGCTGGTCTCTGGTGTTACCTGCTGACAGAGTTGTTCACAAAGGCCCAGCCATGACCTTCTCAAGCTTTAGTCCCATCTTTTCTACCTCTCATGCTGAAAAAGGACACTAAAAATGATGCTGATGGAGCTGAGGTGACATTTGGGCTGCCCAAACTCGGGTTTGCAGAGGGATTTTGGTTCATGCCCTGCTGGATGTCAATCAGTGACAGGATTCTCACTGACCATCACCACATATGGCTGTACACAGCCTGTCCTCAACCCTGACACAGATCTGTGTGAGCTGGAAGGGGTGGAAGGAGGGAATTTGATCACCATCAGTGTGGTAAAATATCCACTGATTTTTGGAACAATCAGCACTGAAGCTCAGGGAGGGGAAGAGGTTTTCCAAGTGCTGCCACTCTGAAACAAGAACTCATTTCTCATTTATTTAATACTGAGATGTAGATGTGGAGCTGTCCAGTACCCTCCAGCTTAGTGAAACAACAGGAAAAAGGTGTGAACCACACAAACTCTGGGAGTCCCTTCAGTCCCACAAGAACTCCTGCTCACCTGTGTGACAAGGGGCAACCACCTTCCCAATCAGCCAGGCCTCCTGCTGCCTCTGGATGTCCTGGAGAACGTGCTGGGCCAGCTCCTTCTGCACCACCAAGACAGCCCCAATTCCACAGGGGAAGGTCTGAGCCATCTCCTCTGCAGAGAGGTTCCCCTCCTTGTACAGCCAGCAAAAGATTTCAGGGATCTTCCAGCTGAGAGCATCTGAAAAAGATTGAAATTTGTGTGTGGGCAGCACAAGTGTTTGTTATTATTTATTATTTTCTGTCTGCAGTGACAGTGATGTGCCACAAGAGCTGGTAGAGACCAATTCTTGCTTCCACAGAATCCTGGAATCATTAAGGTTGGAAAATCCCTCCAGGCAGTCCCAGCTGTCCCCATGGCCACCTTGTCACCCTGAGTGCCACCTCCAGGTGCCACCTGCAGGGATGGGCACTGCAAACCTCCCTGGGCAGTGCCAATCCCTGAGCTCCCTTTCCATGGGGAAATTCCTGCTGCTGTCCACCTGAGGGGACCTTAAAGCCCATCTCAATCCATCCTCTGCCATGGCAGGGACACCTCCCACTATCCCAGGGTGCTCCAAGCCCCAGTGTCCAACCTGGCCTTGGAAAATTCTTTCTTTTCATTCTAGAGAAATACAACCCAACACACAGACACCTTTCTCTCCCCCTCCCCACTGCATTTTTAGACTCACATGAACATGATTCTCTTTACTATTTCAAACTTCTGAAATCTTTGCCCAATTTTGCCCTTATCAGAAAAAGTTCTGCTTTCCTCACAGATGTCAGATGTTGTGGGGAAGCTACCAAAAAGTGCATTAAATGTGTGTGTGTGGAGCAAATAGTGCAAATTTATTCTCCCACCAAACCTCTGTATTTGGTCAAAATGTTTTGTCTGGAAAGGTGTCCTGAGGGACACACAAACTTCTCCAACACCTTTTGTCCTAGAGCTGTGCTGCCCTTAATCTGCTCTGGAATTTCCCTTCTCCAACAAAGAGTGGGGCTCCTGACTTGGAATGGGAATGGTTTTGGAAAGAATCCACTTGGGGCTGCTCCCCTCTGCAGGGACATTTCTGAGGAGTCCACAGCTGAAGCTGGAAGGCCAGGGCCGTGCTGTGCCTGAGTTTTGTCCCCCAGGAACACCTCAGGTACTTCCCTTACCCAGGACAGCGCTGAGGTGCTCGGGCAGGAGCCTGGAGATGCCCCCCAGGAGCCCCTCGGCCGTGGGGGCAAAGCCCTTCACGTGCCCTGAGCGAAGGATGGGCAGCAGAGCTGGGCTGAACGTTTTCCCTGGGGTCAGCAGAACATCTCCTGCAAACAAACAGCACCAGCTCAGTCCTGTTTAAAACCTCATGAGAGGTTTAGAGTTAAAAATTCACAGAATGGTTTGGGCTGGGAGGGAGCTCAAATCCCACCCATCCCACCCCACCATGGCAGGGACACCTCCCACTGTCACAGTGCTCCAGCCCCAGTGTCCAACCTGGAACTGAACATTCCAGGGATCCAGGGGCAGCCACAGCTGCTCTGGGAATTCCTCCCAGCCCCTCCCCACCCTCCCAGGGATCAATTCCTTCCCCATATCCAGCCTGAATTTCCTCTCTTTCAGTTTGTGCTCATCCCCCTTGTCCTGTCCCTCCATGCCTGTCCCCAGTCCCTCTCCAGCTCTCCTGGAGCCCCTTTGGGTACTGGAAGGGCTCTGAGCTCTCACAGAGCCATTCTCCAGGCTGAATTCAATGAATTATTTCAAAGTCTGTGGGGTGTTTTTGGGAATGCTTCCCTGAGCCAGTTCTCTCCCAGTCCCTGCAG
The DNA here is from genome assembly GCF_009819885.2 of Catharus ustulatus. NCBI lineage: Eukaryota > Metazoa > Chordata > Aves > Passeriformes > Turdidae > Catharus > Catharus ustulatus. The sequence goes on along the minus strand of NC_046222.1, from coordinate 123,758,398 downwards.
AAGGCCTTGGGAAGGAGGCAGAAGCGCTGCCCACACTCGCAGAGCAGTGAACACCCAGCCCAGCCCCAAGGAGTGGGATGGGAACAGCCTGGCCCTGCCACCACCAAGGGAACAAGAAGAAGAAGCAGCACACCCAGAGTGGTGTCCCCACAGCTGCCTGGGGCTGGTGAGGAGCAGTGCAGGGAGGACGTCAGGAGGATCCTGCGCACGACGCCGAAGCTGCGGCCGGGGACGGCGGCCGAGCCCAGCCCCAGCAGCACATCGCCCTCCTGGGCTCTCTGCAGCCCCAGCAGCCTCTGCCCCCTCTCCATGGCACCCACCACGAACCCAGCCAGCTCACAGTGCCCAGGGGGACACGGGGCTGCCACTTCTGTCACCTCCTCACCTGCAAGGGGACAGAGGGGTCAGCACCGCCTGCTCGTGTTCGTGTCAGACTCAACAATCCCAGGTTGGGTTGGGAGGGATCCCAAATCCCACCCATCCCACCCCACCATGGCAGGGACACCTCCCACTGCCCCAGGTGCTCCAGCCCCAGTGTCCAACCTGGAACTGAACATTCCAGGGATCCAGAAGCAGCTCTGGCAATTCCATCCCAGCCCTTCCCAGGGAACAATTCCTAATTCCCAATATCCCATCCAGCCCTGCCCTCCCTCAGCTCAAAGCCATTACTGTAGCACCATTTTAAGTCAGCAGCACATCCAGGGCCACACAGATATGTTTTTAAAATCCTTCTTGGTTTGTTACTTCACCTCCAGACTCCAAGCAAACAAAGCTTCATGAAAGAAGAAATGTTTTTGTCATGATTATTTCTGGTACTCACGTGGCACATCCCTGAGCATGGGAGAGGGCATGGAAACATTAACACTGAAGAATGTGAGCCTTCCAGTTCTGTTCTCCTTTGTTCAGGGATAAAGAAGGAAGAACAAGGATCCAAGTGCACAAATACTAAACCCCATCTTTCTGTGCTCACCCATTTTACACACAAGGAAGAATTTAAACATAAATTCTCAACTGTTTTTTTTCCACCAAACAGAAACCAACAATTCCAGGGCCATATTCCCAAATCCATAAATTCAACCTCAAACCCTTCAAATCTCAGAGGAGAGGAGGGTCCCTACCCAGGAAAGCACACCCTGCACTCCTGCAAGCCTCAGCTATTCCTTCCCTGATTGTTTCCAGCACTTCAGCATCGAGTTTGCCACAGGCCAAATGAGTGAGGAAGAAGAGGGGCTCAGCCCCCTGGGCCAGGAGCTCATTGACACACAGGGCCACCAGGTCCTGCCCGATGGTGTCGTGTCTTTTACACACCTGGGCAACCTGCAAAACATGGGGGGAAGGAGAAACAGGCACAACTCAATTATTATCAGTGAAATCAGCAGAAACCTCCTTTTCTCTGAATCACTGCAGGACATGCATGGAGGACAGAACCTGGTGGAGTCACAGAACCTGGTGGAATCACTACAGGACATAATGGGGGACATGATCTAGTTTGAAATCAAGAGAAATCAGCTCATTTTCTTGCAGACAAAAAAGAAAAAAAAAAATATTAGTTTGAATTCCAGCCATAGCTACCTAGAAACTGTAATTTTGAGATTTTTTTTTTTTGTTTGCTTTTTGGAATATTACCACAGAATCATGGAGTTATTTGGGTTTGGAGGGACCTCAACCTGGAACTGAACATTCCAGGGATCCAAGGGCAGCCACAGCTGCTCTGGGCACCCTGTGCCAGCCCTGCCCACCCTGCCAGGGAACAATTCCTGCCCAAGATCCCACCCAGCCCTGCCCACCCTGCCAGGGAACAATTCCTAATTCCCAAGATCCCATCAAACCCCACTGGGAGCCATTCCCTGTGTGCTGTCCCTCCCTCCCTTGTCCCCAGTCCCTCCCAGCTCTCCTGGAGCCCCTTCAGGCACTGAAAATCTTTGATAAAGCACAGACAGCTCCCTCAGGGAGTTGCAGTTTGGGTTTTGGATCCCTCCCATGCCTGCATTTCCCAGGTGTTGTGGCTCCCGTGCTGTGCTGACATTTCCAGCTCTCAGGGATACCTGCCCAGCTCACAGGGCTGCCATGGGACAGAGGTTACACAGGGATCACAGAATTACAGCATCAGAGAATTATTCAGGGTGCAAAAGATCATCAGTGGATACATTTTCAAGGAGTTCCACCTGTGCAGAAAAGCCCAGGACAGAGGGATAGGCAAGGGGAAAATGTGGATAAACACCACTGGATTCCAAATGGGGAGGGAGCAGCACCCAAACACAGCCTGGGCTTGGATTCCTGACTGATTTCCCTGGCTGCTGGCTTTAGGAGTGCTATGGAAACAGCCATCCCACAGCTTTGCTGCATGCCAGCACCTCCCTCCCCTGCTCCAGGAACAATCCAGGCCAGCCTTGCCCTGGCCAAGGAAGAACCTTGGGAACAGCCTGTTGGGAATGTCTCTGTGCCAGGCAGTTGGAACAAAGACTCACAGGAGCCAGCACCAATCACCTTTTCATGCTCACAGGTGTCTGAGGATGGGAGAGTGCACAAGACCTTCAGGATGATTCTGCTCAGTCTCCTGCTGTTTGTTATCCTGGCATTAAAGGCAGAAACCATTTGAAACAAGGGACATTGCTGTGCTTGGCAGTGAAAGGAGCTTCAGATCTCCACTCTCCTGATGGCTGAAAACCTTCTGATTTATTATAAAAATAAATCCCCAGGTCAACTTATCCTGATTCAATACATAAATATATCCCTGGATCCATTTATTCAATTCACTACATAAATATTCCCAACTCAGCTTCTCCTGTATGTTCTTGGCTAATTAAAAATCTTTATTTCTTGGTTTCTTTAATGTTTATTTCCTCCATCTTTCCTTTCCCCAGTGCCCTGATAGAGATGCCTCTTCTCCAAACACAATTAATTAGGCTGAATCTGCCAGTTCTCATTTCAACAACTCCTTGTGCTCCTCCTCAAGGCCAATGGACCCTCTAGTTTATAGCAGAAATTCTGGGCTTTAGTGCCTCAAGTTTTCAGCTAAATGTTGGGTTATTGTCACTTCACCACAAAATATCCCCATCCTCAATTAAATATGGCCAGGCCTTGCACCAATAACCATTTGCAAAGTTCAGGTGCCCTCTGCAGTGGGCTCAGGAGTGTTTGCAGAGCTCAGGAGGGTGCAGGTGGTGGGACTGAGACAGCCCTGGCAGGGAACATCAGCTTTGTGCTGCCAGTTATTACCTGCAGTTTGGGTCCAAGGCCCTTGGTCTGGGACACCAGGATGGGGTCATGGTAACCAGATGCCTTCAGGTCAAAGAAAGCAGCAAAGCCTCCTCCTGAGTGCCCTCCTGCAGGGTACAAACACAGCACAGATGGGATTTATGGGAATTAAAAACACCCAAACTCTCACCAAGAACTGCAAATTATCCCAAATCCCCAGGGCTGGAAAATCCCTCCCAGGTCATCCATTCCCAGCTGTCCCCATGGCCACCTTGTCACCCTGAGTGCCACCTCCAGGTGCCACCTGCAGGGATGGGCACTGCAAACCTCCCTGGGCAGTGCCAATCCCTGAGCTCCCTTTCCATGGGGAAATTGCTGCTGCTGTCCCCCCTGAGCCTGCCCTGACCCAGCCTGAGGCCGTTCCCTCTCCTCCTGTCCCTGTTCCTGGAGCAGAGCCCGACCCCCCCTCCCTGCCCCTCCTGGCAGAGCCACAAGGTCCCCCCGAGCCTCCTTTTCTCCACGGTTTTTATTACTATTTCTTGTTTTATTTATTTATTTCCATTACATTCCTCTCCATTCTGCACCTCTAAGAAGCACAATCACCTCCATGGCAAGGCAGGCAATTGTTAATTAATCATTAAGAGGAGTGACAAGAAAGAAATGAATTTTCTTTCTTTGTGCTGATCCCAGTCCAGTTTCCCAAGCTCAGTTTTAATGCCATGAGTGCCCTGCCCACTCTTCAAGGAATAAAAAACCAATATTCTGAGGGAATTCCCAGATTCTTCCCAGCCCTACCTGCCCTGGTGCCTCTCACAGCTGATGTTTGTGGCAGGTGGCTCAAAACCTCCCTGGTTCCAGCTCCCACGTGTCTGTCCTTGTACACCAGGGCTCTGTGGGGAGGGAAGGAGGTGCTGGGGACTCCTTCTGCAGGTTTGGCCCAGATGTGAGGGGCAGGAAGAACATCTGGGCTCCCAGATGTGCTCACGTACAGGGGCTGCCGCAGCAGCCACAGCCCCCGGTGCCCGATGTCCCTCCTGAAGGTGGCCCCCTGGAAGTGGATGGTGGCCACACCCCTGTTGGCTTCTGCCAGGGCTTCCATCAGGTCCTGCCTGACAGCAGTGACAGACAGGACTCTGCCACCACTTGTCACCACCCTGCCATCCTTCAGTGCTGTGCCCCCGTGGAACACCTGCAGCCCCAAGGCCTCGGCTTGCAGAAGCCCTGCAGAAAGAAAAAGGAATCTCTGAGGATTCTGAATTGTGTTCTCTGTTGACAATCTCAGAATCAAGGTGGGAAGAGCCCTCCAGGATCCCCCAGTGCCACCAAACCCTGTCCCCACCATCCAGCCTGCTCCTGAGCACTGCCACAGACAGTGACTGCAAACCTCCCTGGGCAGCTCATCCCAACCCTCACCACTCTGACAGGGAAATTTTCTTTCCCAATCTCACTTGAACCTCCCTCTTTCCATCCCCTTCCCTACTCAGCCAGGTGCATGGTGAGAGCAATGAGGGATTTGTTTCCAAACAAGCTGTGGGTCTGCTGGTGGATAAAACCAGCACTGAGAGAAAAGAAACAATGGGATGGGTTCCACTGATTGATGAATTGAAAAGATATTTGCCTTTACAAACAAACTGTAGGTTTGCTGAGAAATGAAATTGGATATTGAAAGAAGCAATGGGGTAAAACCATGAATTCCATAAGAATTAAAAATGCAAAGGGAGGGTTGTACATTAGAGGGGAATCTCAGGTGTCAGTGTTTGGGAAGTCTGTGCCTCTCAAGTACCTCAGCAATGGGGACAGAGAGAGGGAAATGCAGATGGGAAATTGGGATAAAAAGGGAGGTGAGGCCTCCAAAAATCTGAGAGAGCCCAGGGGATGCCCCATGGCCTCTCCCTTTATTGGAATAAAGCAACAAGGATTCTCTGTGTCCTTTTGGACATGACCCTCTGGTGTTTGTGGCCGAATTTTCCTGACACAGGGAAGCAAAACTGTTCAAGGTTTGGAGGTTTTTTTGATTCCTATTTTGAGGGAAGGATAAGGGAAGAGGAGGAACTGCTGCCACCACCTGGGAAAATGAGAACCAAGCAGAGTTTTCTCCTTGCTACAGGCTCAAGGGATTCTTCCTCCTGGCCCTGCTGCAGTGGAAACTCAACCCCTTTGCATCCTGTTTTAAGGAATACTCCAGAATTAAAAGTTTGAATTCCATTGATTTGACTCTTTTTTGTGATTAACAAGTAGGGGGTCAGAAACCTGAGCACAACCTTGTCCCCAGGCAATGGAGGGTCCCCAGGGAGCTGCCAAAATTTGGGAGCTGAGGGGCTGGGGTGGGACTGGCAGGAGCTGAGTGGGAAGGAAATTGTTCTGCAGCAGCTCCCTCTGTTTTTAAACACTGCAAATATCTTCATGAGATCCTGAACCAGGGGTACTGGGAGAGAGGAAATGAATATTGAATACCTGTATGAATTATGAATATATCCAATATAAAAATGGTATTGATATCTAAATGAATATTGAGTGCCTGTATAAATATTTAATATTTGTATCAATATCCAAATTGTATTGATATCTAAATGAATATTGAATACCTGTATGAATTATGAATATATTCAATATCCAAATGGTATTGATATCTAAATGAATATTGAGTGCCTGTGTGAATATTTAATATCTGTATCAATATCCAAATGGTATTGATATCTAAATGAATATTGAGTGCCTGTGTGAATATTTAATATCTGTATCAATATCCAAATTGTATTGATATCTAAATGAATATTGAGTGTCTGTATGAATATTCAATATCTATATGGATATTGAATATCTATTTCTAATATCTATATGAAGATTATCAAATATCCATATGAATATTTAATATCTATATCTAACATAGATAGATATTGTATACCTATGCAAATATTCAACATCCATCTCAAAAATGCATATAAATATTTAATACCTATATCTAGTATCTATATGCATATTGAACATCTATATCTAATACATGTATATAGTAAATCTATATTGAATATCTATATATAATATATGTATAAAGAATATGTATATGTAATATCTATATGAATATTGAATATCTATATGTAATATCTATATGAATATAGAATATCTATATCTAATAGCCAAATGAACATTGAATATCTATGTCTGTATCTAATAGCCAAATTAATATTGACCATCTCTATCTAATATATGTATACAGAATTTCTATATCTAATATCTATATGAATACTGAATACCTATGCCTAATACCCAAGTTAATATTGAACACCTCTATGAATACAGAACATCCCAGAGCCCTGTGAGGAAGGAATTAAATGATGAACAAGCTCCCAGAGTTACCTGTGACCTCCGTGCCTCTGTCAGAGTCCCCTGGGTATCCTGGGCTGGCCATGACCACGCACACAGCAGTTCTGTTCTCTGACCAGGCTGGCATGCAGCTGCAGAGTTTGCCATCGATGGCTGCTTGAATCACTTCATAAAAGTCATTTTTAAGCAGAGGGAGAATCACCTGTAGAAAGTTTTCAGAGTGATGGAAGTTTAATTTTTATTTTGCTGGCTCGCTGAAATTCATCTTAGGGAAAATTCAATGGATGGAATAAAACCTGTTTGTGCCAAGCCAGTAGATTTGGAAAATCTGGGTGAGCATTTAATTTGCAGCATGTTTTGGTGCCACTCATAAATTTAGAAACACAAGGTGTGAGCTTATGTAGAAGGAACATGAATTTAGGCCCTGCCCATTCTGCTTCTATCCAGAAAAAACAAAGTCTGTTTTAACTTCAAGCCTTTAACTAATAATTCACAGGAGCTGATGAGCCAAAATTTCAAGTTACCTCAAACATTGTTTAAGGTGTTCACATCCAGATCTTTCCCTAGAAATAAACTGCAACAGTAAGAGGTAAAGAATGGAGCATCTTTAATTTTCCAGTGTTCCACTCACCTGACACTGGGGATCCCCAAACTGGCATTTAAAGTTTAAGATCTTCACCCCCTCTTTGGTCAGCATCAAACCTGCTTGCAGCACACCTGGACACAAAAAGCACAGCCCAGCAAATGAACTCAAATATTTCCTTCTTGCTTTAAATGAAACAGAGCATTTTTGGAGTGTGGGAATCATTTCTGCAAATCAGAAGGTGTTAGGAGCAAGAGCTCTGTGGATATCTGAGAATTTTTGCAGAAGTGACAAGCAGCCAGCTGAGGAACAGGGCACCACATCTGGAACCCCAGAAAGCAAATGGACCCAGCTCCATTCCCATTCTCACTCAGCTCCCACTCCATTCTCACTCAGGCATTGTAAAAAAGCCCCCCAGAAGCAGAAAGTGCAGATGTGGGTGGGAGCCCAGCTCTTTACATTCTGAGATCTCTTCAGTGCCAACAAGTGACACCTGTGGGCACCACCTGCCTTTTCCAAAGGACAAGATCTGGATAAAATGGTTATTCTAAGTAGGAGTGAGCACTGAAGTATATGTGCTGCCCTGAACTGCAAAAAAAAAAATCTGTTTTATTTAAAAATATGTAATAAAATCATGGTGCTTTAAGGAGAAAAGGCCAAAATTCTCTCCCAAACAAAGAGCTGTGAACCAAATGAGTGAGGCTAAACACAGCATGAAAAACGAGCTGCTGCTGTTGGTTTTTAAACAAATACTGTGCTAAATGTGAATAACAAATACCAGCTGGAGTTCAGAAGCAGCCCCTGCCCATGGGGGTGACCTGGCCAGGGCTCACCCAGGTTTTCACTCACCTACATAGGCTGCTCCCTCCTGTCTCAAGCTGTCCACGAGGTGCTGCAGGATTGCACCCCTGATGTGCTCCAGAAGAGCTTCTGGAAGCTGCCAGTGAAAGGAAAGGCACTGAGGCAGTGCTGGCATCTGCACTTTTTAAATTGCTTTTTTTTAAAACTCTGAGGCAATTGTGTTTAAGTGAGCTCTGTTTGGTGCCCACTCTGAGGGCTTTGTTATTTAAAGGTAAACATTTTTTTGGTTGGTTTTGTGGAGAGGGAGGTAAAAAAAGGCATTTTTAAAAATTAAAATTGATTAAAATTAAATAATTAAAATAATTAATTAAATAAAATTATTAAAAGAAGGTAAACTAGATTAGTTTGGGTGTTAAGTATGTTAGAGTATATGAGTCAGTTATTACAGGGTAAAGATTTTTAGTTATTTAATTAATAGTTTGTAGATTTTGTATTATTTTATATGAATTATTAGGTTTTTGAATAGGTAGTATGGGAGTGTTGAAATTAGATTGATACTTTTTTTAACAATTTTAATTGTAGGAAGTTTTAAATTATTTGGTTAATTTTAAATTTTTTTTAAGGGGTATTGTTTGACTTTGGTTTTGTTGGGTTTTTTTTAGTTATATTAATATAAGTGGTGTATTTTTTTGTTTTTTTGGTCTATTAGAGGTTTATACTTTAGGAAATACTTGGCTTATTATTTTTTAATTAGTTTTTTCTTTAGTTTTAATTATTGTAACTATTAAACTTAACACTTTCATGTATTTTTGATTATTTACTCTTACACTAATTTTATTTTCTTTAAATGCAATGCTTGTTTGTAATAGTATTAATAAATCCCTCCCCAGGAGTGGTTATGGGGGAGTTGGGCACATATAGAAACTTATGAATGTTTGATTATATTTTGTATATCTATATTAAAGCCTTTCTATTTATTATTCTATTTATTTATTATATTTATTCATAAAACTTATTATTATAAATAAAATATTTATATATTCATTATATTCTATTTATTTATTATATTTATTTATAAAACTTATTATAAATTAAATATTTATACATTTATTATAGTATATTTATTTATTATATTTCTTTATTATTAAAATTTATTATTATACATTATTTATACATTTATTATAGTATATTTATTTATTATATTTCTTTATTATTAAAATTTATTATTATAAATTTAATATTTATATATTTATTATATTATATTCATTTATTATATTTCTTTATTATTAAAATTTATTATTATACATTAAATATGTATATATTTATTCTATTCTATTTATTTATAAAATTTATTATTATACATTATATATTTATATATTTATTCTATTCTATTTATTTATTATATTTCTTTATTATTAAAATTTATTATTAAAAAATAAATGCTTATATATTTATTATATTCTATTTATTTATTATTTCTATTTATAGAAAAATGCTTTTTTAGTTTGGTTAGGGGTTTTTTTTTGTTTTGTTTTTTAATTTTATTTTGTTTTTCTATTATTAGATATTTATTTTTGAGCAGTACCTGGGGCACAGGGCAGTACCTGGGGCACGGGGCAGTACCTGGGGCACGGGGCAGTACCTGGGGCGCAGGGCAGTACCTGGGGCACCGGGCAGTACCTGGGGCACCGGGCAGTACCTGGGGCACCGGGCAGTACGCTCCCATCCCTGCCGTGGGGGGACCCTGCTCCCCCTCCTGCAGCCGCTTGTGGGGCTGAGCTGGGGGCACGGAGGCCACGGTGACACCGTCGGTGACACAGGAGCACTGCGGGGGCAGAGACGGGCACAGGGGTGCCAGTGAGGTGACAACAGTCACAGCTGCAGCCTGCCCTGCACTGCTGGGCACAGCTCTGCTGGAAAATGCACAAATTGCACAAACCCAAAAAGGACATTAAACCCCCCCAGTGCCACCCCTGCCATGGGGACACCTCCCACTGTCCCCAGTGTCCAACCTGGAACTGAACATTCCAGGGATCCAGGAGCTGCTCTGGGAATTCCAGCCCCTGCCCACTCTCCGAGTAAAGAATTTCTCAGAATCCCACAGGTTGCATTTATTCTGCTACAAGCCCGTTGACCTGAAGGATTAATTGTTTCATTTCTCTTGGCAATTTAAACAGAGAAAGGTGGCTCTCATTACAATTCCCTTTTATAAATCAGGTTTTGAGCCACATGGACATGATGCCTGTGCTCTGGGATGTGAATATCCTAAAAGAGGCACTCAATATTAGCACAAAGTTATGGATGGAACAAGAATTACCAAGGCAAAGCCCATAAAAACAGTTTTGGGTCACTTTAGGGGAAAAAACCACCCCATTTTCACCCTAAAATAACCCCCAGAAATGCAATGTCATTGTTGATGTAGAAGGAAAATCCACTGACAACATGTATTGGTTAACATGACACAGGGTTTAGATTGCATGTTAAATGTATGCAATAGATACACATTTCTCAAAGTGCAAGTTATGAAATTTGAAATTTGAATCAATAAACTTGGGTGTTTGTGCAGTAGCACAGTATTAATGTCAAAAAGTAAAAGCACAACATCACACCATCAATCACATACAGAAAGTTCCTCCCCTTGAAGCAGTTCTTCAACAACAACCATCTCTCCAAACATTCTGTCCTGTAAAAGACAGAACAAAAGAAATCCCCAGTGAGCAGACATGAATCCACTGCCTGAATCCTCTCTTCATTTTGTTTAATGAAAAAAACCCAATGTATATAAGAAGTGCCAGTGGGGAAAGCCAATTGAATTTCATTTGGACATAAGGAGCACTGAAATACTCATTATCAGGACTGGGAGACAAGGAAAAATTACAATTTGGAGGGGCTGGAACAGAAGTTCAGTCTCAAAAGCTCCCAGCCCTGCCTGGGGCATGCAGGAGGAATCTGAGGAGACACAGAAACTCTTGAGTTGAATTAAGAAGTTTATCCTAAAAATGAATTACAGACTCCTAGCTGGAATTACAAACTCCCAGAGTAGGGAACACCCAGAGTTGGAGATGAATTCAGGATTTGTGCACCTGCATAACCTCCTGGACAGCTCTGCATGCCTCCTCCTTGCTGGCTGCAATGGTCACTTCTTTCCTGGCTGCGGGGCCCCGTGCCCTCACCACCCGTGCAGGGAAGTCTGTGCTGTAAGGGAAGCAGAGTGGGCTCAGAAATCCCTACTGCATCCAGGGAATCCAGCAAACTTCTCTCCTGAATGCCTCCCCCAGCCCCACTTCATCTCCAGGATTTGCCCACTTACTCTGCAACACAAACTAAATCTAGAAATTATAAAAGAACAAAGCATCACCCTGTTCATTAATGTATTTTAAATTTATCCAGTCACCCTCTGGCTTGTGAACAAGCAAATAAATGATTTTTGAAGGGCTGATTCTGCACACGAATTTCCTGTTTCCTGAAAGAACCCCTCACTCTCCTTCCCACACTGTGATTTCCATCAGGTTAAACCTCAGCACACAGGCTCCCACCAGGCTCCCCATCTCACCCCAGGACAGATTTCCCTTTGGAGCCCTGCACTGACTGAGGTGTTGGCCTCATCTCTGAGTGGCAGCAACACAAACTGGCTGTTCTTACAGAGCAAAACCACTGAAAAGGTTGGTTTTGTTCATAAAACCACCACAGGTTCCATGAGTTTATCCCACATGGAGCACCTGCCAGCAAGGACAAGGAGTCTGGGAACAGAGGCAAAGAAATTAAACTGTTCTCCTTTAGTTATGGATATTTGACCAGGACCTCCCAAATCATCCTCAGAGAGTGTTTTGCTGGGTAGAAATGATTCTTAGCCTTTAACTAACAGAAAGATTCATTGAAATATTTTTCTCCATCACAATTTTTTGTCTTACAAAAGGCTTATGGAGCTTTCTGAATGAGCAGATGGAAAAGAAGAAGAGCTGGGATCTGAGAATAGAAAAATCAGCTTGCTGCAGTTCACAGAATCATGGAATCACAAAAGGGTTGGGATGGGAGGGATCCCAAATCCCATCCAGTGCCACCCCAGCCATGGCAGGGACAGTGTCCAACCTGGAACTGAACATTCCAGGGATCCAGGGGCAGCCACAGCTGCTCTGGCAATTCCATCCCAGCCCCTCCCAGGGAACAATTCCTGATTCCCAAGATCCCATCAAACCCCACTGGGAGCCATTCCCTGTGTGCTGTCCCTCCCTCCCTTGTCCCCAGTCCCTCTCAGCTCTCCTGGAGCCCCTTCAGGCCCTGGCAGGGCTCTGAGCTCTCCCTGGAGCTTCTCCTGCCCAGGTGAGCACCTCCAGCTCTCCCAGCCTGGCTCCAGCAGCTCCACAGCACCTTCATCACCTGCCTCTAATTCCAGAGCTCATCAATTCAGCACCAGCTGGAGAAGAAGAGCTGAGGAGTTCCCAGTGAAGCTGCCCAGGTGAGTGCCAGGGGAGCTCACTGTACCTGGTGATGAACCTGCCCAGGGGAGTTCACTGTACCTGGTGATGAACCTGCCCAGGGGAGTTCACTGTACCTGGTGATGAACCTGCCCAGGTGAGTGGCAGGGGAGTTCATTGTACCTGGTGATGAACCTGCTCAGGGGAGTTCACTGTACCTGGTGATGAACCTGCCCAGGGGAGTTCACTGTACCTGCTGATGAACCTGCCCAGGTGAGTTCATTGTACCTGCTGATGAACCTGCCCAGGGGAGTTCACTGTACCTGGTGATGAACCTGCCCAGGGGAGTTCACTGTACCTGCTGATGAACCTGCAGGCCTCCTGGGGGCTGCTGAAGGCTCTCCAGCGCGCCGTGGCCATGCCGTGCCGCTCCAGGAAGGCTTTGCTGGAGCTGCTGTTGGATGCCAGCTGGGCTGCCCTGGCACAGGGCCCAAAGCACCGAACTCCTGCTGCCCTCAGGTCATCCACAATGCCTGGGCACAGGAACAGAAGCAGCACAAGCACCAAGGGGGCTCCTTGGGTACATGGAGCTCCTTGGGGACATCGTGCCCCTTGGGGACACGTCATCCCTTTGTTACACTTTCCTTTGTCTCAGATGATTCATTCCCCCTCAAAATGAGGTTCTGAATATGCACTGACCTTTCTCAGCCTGTTGTTTTAAGGCTGTTCAGTTTTGTACTTTACTAAGCACTCTGTTACCCCCCACTGAAAGCAGAATTCAAGGTGCTGACTTTTTCTGTCAACCTAATTATATTATTTGATATGATTCTAGCATGTTCACTTACTATATTATAATATTATAATATCATTTCTACATTTTTTCTGTCAAGTTAGAAGAAAATAACTTCTAACTTACTTATTAACTCACTTAATTACTTAAAATCTACCTTACTTATTAACTTACCTGCTTCCAAAAGAGCTTCTGGGCCAACTAACACAAGCCCAATGTTATGATCTTTGCAGAACTGGGTAACAATAGTGTGATTGCTCACTAATACAGCTGAAAAGGAAAAATAATTAACTGGTGACTGGAAAACCTAAAGAAGAGACAGGAGATGAGAACAGATTTTTTCCATTCTCCTAAAAGTGTGATTAAAACCATTAAATCATCAGCCCACAAAGGGCAAAGTGAAATATCAATGTAATAATAGCAGGGTCCAAAAGGAACTGGGACCAACTCCAATTTGCACTACTGTTTTTAATACACATCTGCTAACTGGTTAATTCTATTTTATTTGCCATGTGTAACCAAGATAAATTTTTAAAAGCTGCTTATCACAACAACAACTTGGAAAAACATTTCAATAGCTGAGAAAAGATTTACTCAAAGCATTGGATGATGCAGCTAAATTCCTCTGAGCAGCCTGGGCAGACACAGAGGTTTTTACTCAGAATTAAGAGCTTTGAGCCCTCTGTTTCTGGGCTAAGTTTCACTGGAATTGGTCACTGAATTCAAGCACACAAGTGGAAGAGATGAGGTGTGGGAACACAGTCTCCTATAAGCCTCACTATCTTAAGCAGCAAGACAAAAAAAAAATACAGCAGGGTGTTTTAGGAGGACATTCAGAAACAAAACACAGAATAAAAAAGAATTCTGTGCCTTCAACCATTTGTGGCACCAGCAAAATTCGAGCGACCGGTACCTCCCCGGTTGCTTTGTCTCAGTTGCTGCAGTTGCTTGGATTGGGATTTCATTCCCAACTTTTTTACCTGAATTGGAGATTTTCCCATTGTCAGCTGTCCCTGCATTCCCTGGAGCCACAAAGACGTGTTGGACCTGTGGGGACTGGGCCAACTTCCAGGCCAGGGCGTGCTCCCTGCCCCCGCTGCCGATCACCAGCACCCGCTCAGCCATGGCCTGGGGAGCACAGCAGCCCTGTCAGCACCACTGACCACTGGGATGTATCTTCCTTTTGCCAGAGTTGGGATTAAAAACTTGAGAGATGGCATTTCTTGTTTGGACTCAGATGTTTATTAATTCTTATCTGTCTTACAGTGAGTTCTACAGCACCTCAAGCTAACAGACTAAAAATGGAGATGTATCTCTCTCTACAAGGACCAGCTGTCCAATTAAGAAATGACCCTAAATTGTTTTTACTTTTAACCCAATAACCAAACACCCATGGCCCAATGCAGATTTTCTGTCCAATTACAAAATGTTGCCCAGACCCAGGAAGAAGAAGGTGAAGAGGAAGGTGAAGAAGAAGGTGAAGAAGACAAAACCTCCTCCCTAAACCCTCCATCTTGTTTTCTATATATATCATTATATTCTAAACCCTTAAACTCTGAGTTTCCCCCCTGTTCTATCACACACTTCTATCCAAACCACACACCCACAATCCCAGCTCTATCATTCCATTCTGGAAGCTTCTCCACAGCCTCAGCTCCAATGCAGAGTTCTCCTGGGGGTCAGTGCACAGAAAATCCCAAATTCCAATTTCCAGGGTTACAACTGACCTCACAAAATAAGCAAGACCAGAGGAATTCCATCTCACTGCTACAGGTTTTAGGTGATGTTAACCCAGCTGGTGTCAGAAAGGTGCCTATAGGTTATGGGACACGGTGGCAGTGCCAGCAGTGCCACTGGATGGACACATCAGTCACATCTGCTTTAAATACAGACAGCAAATCCCCTGGGAATTGTCCCCACTTGTTCCAGCAGAGTCAAGATTTCATCTCTAAAGCACCCACAGACATGAAATAATCATGCCTTGAGTAGGTGTCGTCAGGTCCTTTGCATAACTACACAGGGCAGGACTAAAAGTGTCATACAAATGTTCTAAAAAAATATTTTTATATATTTTATATGTTATATATGTCTTTATCTCTAAACAAATATAAATAAATATATATGAAATAAACAAATGAGAATCAAATATACAAGACAGAACAAAGCAATTAATAACTATATAATGGATAAATATATAATGAATAAATATATAATGAATAAATATATAAAGAATAAATATATAATGAATAAATATATAATAAATAAATATACAAAAATAAATTGTTCAGCTCCTGTTCATATTAAGTAAATATATTTCATTCTGAATGCTGTGGTCGGTCTAGAAGCTTTTAAGAGTGCAAATATTCTCAGCAGTAAATGGCAAAGGCAGATTTCAGGACAGCCTTTATCCACTGACAATTGCCAGGAGGACACTTCAGCAGAGCAGCACATTCAATAAAAACAACTGTTCATCTCGCTGGCACACTGACATTTCCAGCAATATTTCGTGGCAGATTAGTTTTGATCTGTCTCAGAAATGTTATCATAGGTCACATCTGCAAACTTAATTTCTCCCTATGTGCTGTGTGTGGACAAATGTCAGAGAGAAAAATGCACCCCAGAAGGTGACCTTTAAGGGAGGTGCTAATGGAGAAACCAGTCCTTACCCAGCAGAGAAATCATAAATTAAAGGTGCCATGGACACCAGCAGGTCCTGCTGCCTTCTCCCCTGGAATCACAACCCCTGGGTTTAATTCATTGTGCAGATTCCAAAGGAGATCAGGAGCTAAATGGTGACACTGAGAGAGAAAATTCCAGGCAAGATGTTCCCAGAACTGTGATACACCAAGAATTGTGCTTGGAGCTCCTGAGACAGGATTGCACAGCCTTAACTCACTACAAAATCCCATTTAACTCTCATATTTCATCGTTCTTGAATTGCCCAAATTCGAGGGCAGGAATTCTCACAGCCTGGCCCTGGGAACTGCAGAATTTTGGGGGTTATTTGATTTTAAATTTTGGCTGTTTTGTTCTAGGTGTATAAACACAGAGCACGTGCTTAATGCTCTACCAGGGATGGATTTCCTTGCAAAAGACTTTTCTTAGCCTTCATGTTGGGTAACAATCCAGAGGACAGGCTTTGTCCTTCCTTTTGTCACTGCCTGAGAAATAATGGCTGGAAGTGGCTGTGAATGTGAAGATGAGTTACCACTGCTCCAACATTGCACCAACATTCTCTGCCAGGCTCCACTGTGGTACAACAGTTAACAATAAAAAAGAAAGTGATTTTAAAAGCAATTCCACACCCCACAGCCCACTCCCTCACCAATAATCTCACAATTCCATCAAGTTTTCTAAAGCAGAATGAATTAAAGTTCTGAACTGGGAAGAGAGTGAAAGCAAGCAGTGCCTCCAGCCCTTTGGGTAAAAATTCACTTTGCCATTCCACATCCCAGTGAGATCAATAAGGATGTTTTTCACAAAGCCAAGATAAAGCGTGCTGGAAGAGAGGGAATTGGGTGAGTTGGTCCAGGAGGGAAGGCTGGAGAGAGGGACAGAGCATGCTGGAGGAAAAGAGAGATGCAAGGACTCCTGGTGCTGGAAAAAAGGCTGTGGAGAGGGATGTCTCAGTGGAATTCTGTTCCCTTACCCTGTCAGATGATGCTGTTTGCCCACACAAAAAGGCTAAGGAGTCCTCTTGAAGGATCTTCCTCCAATTCCTGCTTCAGATCCAAATGATTTCTAGTCTCATAAAGCCAAGGATAACAGAGTGGAAGAGGCAGCCAGACCTGCAGATAGCCTGTCCCCTTGATCCTCCACCCTCAGCAGATAACCCCCAGCATCATCCCCGCAGGTTGTCCCCACACCCTCAGCTCCGTGGACCCTCCTCCTCTCCATCTCCCTCGTTAAAGACAAAACCAGCTCCTCCCAACACCCTGACTGACCACGGGAATAGGATTCAGCCCTAGAGAAAAAAAACCAAAACTACAACGTGTCACAAAGCTGAGCTTCTCACTCAGATCCCATGCAAGAGCAAATTGATAACCCTTGCCAGGGGAAGGATCTCAGAGACGGAAATAAAAAAATATCCAATAAAATCAGTACACAGTTTTGTCACTTGTTGTTCTTGTCTTTCTCAACTTTTAAATTTAATTCCTGTGCTCTGGTTTTTTTTTTTTTTAACATTGGAGCAAAACTGATGGGAATGAGGGAAGCAGGCCCGGCTGGGGAAAGGCTCCAGAGCGGGTGTGGAGCTGTCGGAGCTCTCGCTCGCTGCAGACACGCACAAAGCCCCGCTCCTTCCCGAGGGCACGGAGCACACACAGGGGAAATCAGAGTTACTGATGATCCCATGGCCTTGCTGGGCAGCATTTATCCACAGCCTCCTCCCGGCCTGGTGAGTGAGAGCAGACACATCGAGTGTGGTTCTGATCATCTGTTTGCTCTCACATTTCCCCACTCCTGCAGGTGGGACACACCTGATGTCCCCAGGCCTCTCCTCCGGGCTGGAGCCCTGCAGGGCAGCTCCACCGAGAACAATTCCTTTTCCCACTGCAGGAGTCTCCTTTGGTGTGGAAATCAAAGCAAGGAAGGAGAATTCCTGCCTTCCCTCTCTCAGGGCTGCACAAGTCCTCACACTTCCCTCCTGCTTTCCCCAGAGAGGAACGCTGCCCTGGGGACTCTCTGCTGTGGGACACTGGGCCAGGCAGGGGGAGACACTTGGCTGTCCCTGTGGGCAGAAGAATTGGGTGAACATCCCGTCCCCAACACTCAGGTGGGATTTGTCATTCTTTGGGATTGTTATTTGGATTTGGAAAGCAGAGAGCAGGAGCAGAGGGCCCGAGAAAGGACCAATCCTTCTGTAGCCCTGGCAGGAGGGGCAGTGAGGGGGGTCAGGCTCTGCTCCAAGGGAACAGGGACAGGACCAGGGGAAACGGCCCCGAGCTGTGCTGGCTGCGCTGTGGCGGCTGCACAGCCCTGCTGCAAAGGGGTTCCAGCACAGCTCTCTGCCAGCCAGAGCTGAGTGCCTGCCCCACACAGCACCCCCAGGCCCTCACCTGCCCAGACAGGAGCCCAGGACTTCTGTGGGCAGTGGCAAAATTGCAGATTAAAGATATTTTTGAAGTGTAGTTTTTATTTTATTAAATCTTCTGTCAGTAAAGATGTTGCTTCTAACTCCCTCTTTATGCCTTTTCACCCACATGGATGGATTAATAAATATTTATTTTCATTATTTATTATCCTTTTGAGCCCCATGTACAACTGCCATCGAAAGAAGTTTCTTTATCCCAAACAGCCTAAACCACTCATTTTCTTTCTCCCAAAGAGACGGAACCCCGAGTGTTCCGTGTTCCACCGCACGCTGGCCCCGTGGAGCCCTTTGTGACACGGGCGCTGCGTGTCCGGGCCCTTTGTGATGTGGGACATGGTGGTGGCCAGAGCCCCTTGTGACATCAGGGAGCCCCACCCGGGCTGGGGGTGTTTAAGGGGCGCAGAGCCCTGCAGAGCTCAGTCCCAGGAGAGGCGCTCTCTCAGCAGGAAGCAGCTCCCTGGTTCCACCTGCGACTGAGGACAGTGGAAAGTTTGGAGACGGTGGAAACTTTGGAGACAATGGAAAAGAACCCCAGCTCCCAGCGCAGCCAAGGCGCACTGCTGAGCCGGCGGAGGAGGACACAAGTGGGGGATGAGGCAGGAAGGATCGGCCAGGGCATGGAAAAGGCGAGGATCTTCGCTCTGCCAAGCGAGCCGGCTCCATCCCACGCCTCACAGACACCCAGGAGGCTGCCACCACTGCACCTCGGGCAGCCAAAGGTGGGAAATCTTCCTGCCCTCAGTGTCCCTGTGCCACGGCTGCCAGCACTGCCCTGCCTGGGGAGCCCCAGGGACACTCAGAGCCGGGGCACAGAGCTGGGCAGTGCAGGGCAGAAGGAGCCGCAGCCCTGCAGGCCCTGGCAGCCACACACCCCCCTGCCCAGGGTGTCCTTGCCCCCGCTCAGGGTGGCCCAGGAGGGCACAGCCCGTGTGTCCCTGAGCTGGCAGCTGCCGCCTGTGCCCCCCATCCCTGTGGGGGCTAGAGCCGTGGAGCGCAGCCTCAGGGACACAGTGACCGAGGAACAGGAGAGTGACAGCGAGCTGTCCCAAGGGGGAAACATCAGTGACAGGAATTGTCCCCTGTGGGTTGAGGCCACTGAGTGCCTTACAGAGGACAGCAACAGTGACCCAGAGCTGTCCCAAATAGAAGAGACCATCAAGCTCTCTCCAAGGAACATCGTAAGTGACAAGGAGCTGTCAGAAACGGAAGACATTGACATCCCTTCAGCAGACAGCACCAGCGATGAGGAGGAGTGGGCCCAAGACGTGGAGGCTGTTGTGGCTCTTTCAGAGGACAGCTGGAGTGATGAGGAGCTGTCCCAAAAACTGGAGGCTGTTGTGGCTCTTTCAGAGGACAGGTGCAGTGATGAGGAGTGGGTCCAAGATGTGGAGGCTGTTCTGGCTCTTTCAGGGGACAGCTTGAGTGATGAGGAGCTGTCCCAAGAAGAGGAGGCTGCTGTGGCTCTTTCAGGGGACAGCTGGAGTAATGAGGAGCTGTCCCAAGAAGAACAGGCTGCTGTGGCTCTTTCAGGGGACATCTGGAGTGATGAGGAGCTGTCCCAAGATGTGGAGGCTGCTGTGGCTCTTTCAGGGGACATCGGGAGTGATGAGGAGTGCGCCCAAGACGTGGAGGCTGTTGCGGCTCTTTCGGGGGACAGCTGGAGTGATGAGGAGCTGTCCCAAGAAGAGGAGGCTGCTGTGGCTCTTTCAGGGGACAGCTGGAGTGATGAGGAGCTGTCCCCAGTGAAAGAGGCCATCGAGGTCATTCCAGGGGACAGCACAAATGACCAGGAGCTGACCCCCGTGGAAGAAGCAATCACGGTCGTTTCAGAGGACAGCCCAGATGACAAGGAGATCTCTCCCGTGGAAGAGACCATTGAGGACAGCCCAAAGGACAAGGAGATGTCCCCCGTGGAAGAGACCATTGATGTCATTGTAAGGGACAGCCCAAATCACAAGGAGATGTGCCCTGTGGGAGAGGCCATTGAGGACAGCCCAAATGATAAGCAGATGTCCCCTGTGGAAGATGACGATGTGCTGTTCTGTGGTGACAACATGAGTGACAAGGAGCTGTCCATGGGTGAAGAGGAGGAGAAAGAGCCGTCCCAAGGGGAGAGTGAGTGGGAGCTGTCCCAAGGAGATTACAGCGAGGACGAGAAGCTTTCCACAGATGATGTGGAAATTGAAACAGAGCTGAACTTTTGGGAATGCTGTGACATCCTAGACCTGTCCCCACGGGCAGCAGAAGACGACAAGCAGCTCTCCCTGAGGGAAGAACCCGAGCAGGAGGAGCTGACGAGGACGGCCCTGCTCGGCATGGACAGAGACTCCAGCTCGTCAGCACTGCAGGGGACACGGAGCCCGCTCGCTGCCCTGCCCAACGCTCCGGCCAGCAGCCAGGCTCAGGTGCCCACGAGCCAGGACAGCAGCAGGGACACCCCGAGCCAGGCTGTGACCCTGCAGGCACGGAGGCAGCAGCAGCAGGAACAGGGAGCCCAGGCCCTCCGCGGGCAGCCGGCTGCCCCCAGCAAACGTCGCTCCCGCTTCAGGCGGGCGCTGCGGGCGCTGCGGGGGCTGTTCCGCTGGCCCTGCCTGAGCCCACGGCCCGAGGAGTGAAACACACAGGGCACCCGAGCAGGGATTGCTCCAGAGCCTCCCTCCCTGCAGGGCTGGGCACAACGGGGCTGCCAACACCCCTGGGAGCTGGGACACACACCGAGAGAGGACGAGCTCCAAGGCGACAGAGACAAGAAGAGGAGGATGAAGGCGATGAAGAAAATGAAGAAGATGAAGAACATGAAGAAGACAACAAAGATGATGAAGAAGACGACTAAGACAAGGATGATGAAGATGAAGATGTAAAAGACGAAGAAGGCGAAGATGAAGATGAAGAAAACGAAGATGACAAGAAAGACAATGACAAAGATGAAGAAGACAAAGAAGAGAAGACAAAGACAAGGAAGAGAAAAAAAGACAAAGACGACGAGGAAGAAGAAGAAGATGTAGAGAAATAATTTAGAACTACATAGAAGATGAACAATAGTAATGAGAGTAAGAATTTAAAAAATACATAGAAGTAGAAGACGAATAAGTGTAAGAGTAGTAATAGGAATAGGAAAATAGGAATAGGAATAAGAACAGGAATAGGAATAGGAATAAGAATAGGAACAGGAATAGGGATAGGAATAGAAATAGGGATAGGGATAGGAATAGGAATAGGAAAATAAGAATAGGAATAAGAATAGGAATAAGAACAGGAATAAGAATAGGAAAAGGAATAGGGATAGGGATAGGTAGAGGAATAGGAATAAGAATTTTAAGCTGAAGGAGAAGATGACGAACATGACAGAGATGAGGAAGAGGAAGAAGAAGGACAGGAAGAAGAGCATTTTAAAAAACTGATATTGAAGAAGAAGGAGGAGAAGGAGGAGGAGGAGGAGGAGGAGGAGAAGGAGAAGGAGAAGGAGAAGAAGAAGAAGAAGAAGAAGAAGAAGAAGAAGAAGACGACTTTGAAAGTACATAGAAGAGTAGCAGTATAGAAGACGAGTTTAGAATCCATAAATAAAGGAGTTAATAAATAAATAAATAAATAAAATTACCAAATAATTTGTATTTATTACTTATTGTATATTTACCTAATAGTCCACGATATAAAACCATGAATATACAATCTGTTGTAATTAGGAAATATTATAATTCCCAAGAAATATAAAAGGACCACCCTTCCCGGGAAGCAAGTGCCCCTGGTGTCCAGCCGAGCCTTTCCCTGGCCCAGCTTGAGGCCGTTTGCTCTTGTGCTGTCCCTTGTTGCTGGGAAGGAGAGAGGAGAGGGAACAGAGGGGGACGGAGGGAGGGACGGACAGGGAAGGAAGGAGAAAGGAGGGAGGGGAAGGAAAACGGGAGGGACGGGAGAACGGGCTTGAGTGAGGCAGGAACGGGTTGGGAAGCAGGGAAAAAGGACGGGGAGAGGGGGAACGAGGCGGGCACGCAGGGAGGGAGGGAAAGGATCCCGGGCGGGCCCGCCCTGCGCCAGGGGGCGCCCGAGAGCCGCAGCCGTGAGGGGCGGGAACCGTGAGGGGAGCGGAGCGGCCATGGTGGGGCTGTGAGGGGAGCGGAGCAGCCATGGTGGGGGCTGTGAGGGGAGCGGAGCGGCCATGGTGGGGCTGTGAGGGGAGAGGAGCGGCCATGGTGGGGCTGTGAGGGGAGAGGAGCGGCCATGGTGGGGCTGTGAGGAGAGAGGAGCGGCCATGGTGGGGCTGTGAGGGGAGCGGAGCAGCCATAGTGGGGCTGTGAGGGGAGCAGCCATGGTGGGGCTGTGAGTGTGAAATAGAGAAATTGAGAATTAAGAATCAAATATTAAGAAAAATTTTGATTGCAAAGGGGACTGACAAAACTAAAGTGTCAGCTGTAATTTATGGTGCTTGCAAAACAGGAAGAGCAGCCAAGCTGCAGGATGAAGTTGGCGAATTAAAATAGAAGAACGAAGACCCACAGTGATGAGGGGGGTCCTGGGCTGGGGAAAACTGATACCAAAGTCCGGAGAATGACCAAAGGACTAAAAGAAAGAATGTGCAAGACTACAAGTTGAAAAGTTCAAACTGAGAGGAAGACTATTTACTTCATCTGAAGACCCCCGAACATCAGCAGAGCGACCCAGAAGGGAATAATGCACAGTCAGAAAGAGGCGTGAAACTAATTTCCATATGAAGCGGAGATAGGCAATGAATATGTGTTAGGCGAATTGTATATTCCTAGTTTGTAGAGAATAAAAGGCGAGGCGCAGGTCACCAAAGGTGTATATGTTTTGGGAGGAGTTATCCCCCATGCACCCAGCGCTGAATAAATACATACCTACTCTTATAATTTATTTCTGTGAGTTATAGAGTGCTTTTTGCGCATCAAGGGGAGCAACCATGGTGGGGCTGTGAGGGGAGCAGCCATGGTGGGGCTGTGAGGGGAGCAGAGCAGCCATGGTGGGGCTGTGCTGTCCTCTGGAGAGAGCTCTATGTCTGCTTCCACAGGGGACAGCTCCTGGTCACTCTTGCTGTCCCCTGAATGAGCTCAATGTCTTCTGTCCTTTGATACAGCTCCTGGTTACTGCCAGGTTCCCTTTGGGACGGCTCGGTGTCACTCTCCTCTTCCTCGGTCACTGTTTCCCTGAGGCTGCGCTCCACGGCTCTCGCCCCCACAGGGATGGGGGGCACAGGCGGCAGCTGCCAGCTCAGGGACACACGGGCTGTGCCCTCCTGGGCCACCCTGAGCGGGGGCAAGGACACCCTGGGCAGGGGGGTGTGTGGCTGCCAGGGCCTGCAGGGCTGCGGCCCCTTGTGCCCTGCACTGCCCAGCTCTGTGCCCCGACTCTGAGTGTCCCTGGGGCTCCCCAGGCAGGGCAGTGCTGGCAGCCGTGGCAGAGGGACACTGAGGGCAGGAAGATTTCCCACCTTTGGCTGCCCGAGGTGCAGTGCTGGCAGCCTCCTGGGTGTCTGTGAGGCGTGGGATGGAGCCGGCTCCCTTGGCAAAGCAAAGATCCTCGCCTTTTCCATCCCCTTGCCGCTCCTTCCTGCCTCATCCCCCACTTGTGTCCTCCTCCACAGGCTCAGCAGTGCGCCTTGGCTTCCCTGGGAGCTGGGGTCCTGGCACCCCAAGAGCAGTGGAGCTCCAAGGCAGCACTGCATTGCTCCAGGGCATGCTGCTCCTGCGACTGCTGCCTCAGTGCCTGCATGTGCAGCACAGCCTGGCTCAGGGTGTCCCTGCTGCTGCCCTGGCTCGTGGACACCTGAGCCTGGCTGCTGGCCGGAGTGTTGGGCAGGGCAGCGAGCGGGCTCCATGTCCCCTGTGATTTCAGTTCTGGTGACGAGCTGGAATCTGTGTCCATGCTAAGCAGGGCCGTCCTCGTCAGCTCTTCCTTCCTCCCACAGGGAGAGCTACTCGTTGTCATTTGCTGCCCATGGGGACAGGTCTTGGATGTCACAATCTTCCCAAAAGCTCAGCTCTGTTTCTAGTTTCACATCTTCTGGGGAAAGCTTCTCGTCCTCACAGTAATCCCCTTGGGACAGCTCCCAGTCACTCTCCCCTTGGGACGGCTCTTTCTCCTGTTTCTCTTCACCCAAGGACAGCTCCTTGTCACTCTTGCTGTCCCCATGGAAGAGCTCGATGGCCTCTGCAAATTTGAACAGCTCCTGGTCACTTGTGCTGTCCTCTGGAGCAACCTCTGTGGCCTCTTCCTCTGAGGACAGCTGTGGCTCAGGGTTGCTGTCTCCTGGAGAGAGCTCGATGGCCTGTTCTTCCTGGGACAGCTGCTGGTCACTTGTGCTGTCCACTTCAAAGGGCTCACTGTCATATTCCTTTGGGGACAGCTTCTGGTCATTTGTGCTGTCCTCTGGAGCAACCTCAGTGGCCTCTTCCACTGGGGAATCCTGGAGGTCACTTGTGAAGTCCCCTGAAGTGACTTTGATGGCCTCTTCCACTTTGGACAGCTCTGGCTCAGTGTTGCTGTCCCCTGGAGAGAGCCCGATGGCCTCTTCTACTGGGGACAGCTCCTGTTCACTCTTGCTGTACCCTTGAAAGAGCTCAATGTCTTCTATCTGTTGGGACAGCTCCTGGTCACTGCCGTTTTCCTCTTGGGACCCCGGGAGCCTCGAGTGCTTCCACGAGGCCAGGGGTGGCTGCTGGCCCTGGCTTGGGGTGCCCTGTGTCTGTCACTCCTCGGGCTGTGGGCTCTCATCCTCACCATAATTGCCTTGGGACAGCTGCCACTCACTCTCCCCTTGGGACGGCTCTTTCTGCTGCTTCTCTTCGCCCATGGACAGCTCCTTGTCACTCATGTTGTCACCACAGAAGAGCACATTGTCATCTTCCACAGGGGACATCTGCTTATCATTTGGGCTGTCCTCAATGCCCTCTTCCACAGGGCACATCTCCTTGTGATTTGGGCTGTCCCTTAAAATGACATCAATGGTCTCTTCCACGGGGGACATCTGCTTGTCCTTTGGGCTGTCCTCTGCTACAACCATGATTGTTTCTTCCACGGGGGTCAGCTCCTGGTCATTTGTGCTGTCCCCTGGAATGACCTCGATGGCCTCTTTCACTGGGGACAGCTCCTCATCACTCAAGCTGTCCCCTGAAAGAACCAGAACAGCCTCCACGTCTTGGACCCACTCCTCATCACTCCAGGTGTTCCCTGAAAGAGCCACAGCAGCCTCCTCTTCTTGGGACAGCTCCTCATCACTCCAGCTGTCCCCTGAAAGAGCCAGAACAGCCTCCTCTTCTTGGGCCCACTCCTCATCGCTGGTGCTCTCTGCTGAAGGGATGTCAATGTCTTCCGTTTCTGACAGCTCCTTGTCACTTGTGATGTTCCTTGGAGAGAGCTTGATGGTCTCTTCTATTTGGGACAGCTCTGGGTCACTGTTGCTGTCCCCTGTAAGGCACTCAGTGGCCTCACCCACAGGGGACAATTCCCTGTCACTGATGTTTTCCCCTTGGGACAGCTCGCTGTCACTCTCCTCTTCCTCGGTCACTGTGTCCCTGAGGCTGCGCTCCACGGCTCTCGCCCCCACAGGGATGGGGGGCACAGGCGGCAGCTGCCAGCTCAGGGACACACGGGCTGTGCCCTCCTGGGCCACCCTGAGCGGGGGCAAGGACACCCTGGGCAGGGGGGTGTGTGGCTGCCAGGGCCTGCAGGGCTGCGGCTCCTTCTGCCCTGCACTGCCCAGCTCTGTGCCCCGGCTCTGACTGTCCCTGGGGCTCCCCAGGCAGGGCAGTGCTGGCAGCCGTGGCACAGGGACACTGAGGGCAGGAAGATTTCCCACCTTTGGCTGCCCGAGGTGCAGTGGTGGCAGCCTCCTGGGTGTCTGTGAGGCGTGGGATGGAGCCGGCTCGCTCGGCAGAGCGAAGATCCTCGCCTTTTCCAGGCCCTGGTTGCTCCTTTCTGCCTCATCCCCCACTTGTGTCCTCCTCCACAGGCTCAGCAGTGCGCCTTGGCTGCGCTGGGAGCTGGGGTTCTGGCACCCCAAGAGCAGTGGAGCCCCAAGGCAGCACTGCATTGCTCCAGGGCATGCTGCTCCTGCGGCTGCTGCCTCAGTGCCTGCATGTGCAGCACAGCCTGGCTCAGAGTATCCCTGCTGCTGTCCTGGCTCATAGACACCTGAGCCTGGCTGCTGGCCGGAGCGTTGGGCAGGGCAGCGAGCGGGCTCCGTGTCCCCTGCAGTGGTGACGAGCTGGAGTCTCTGTCCATGCCGAGCAGGGCCGTCCTCGTCAGCTCTTCCTGCTCGTGTTCTTCCCTCAGGGAGAGCTGCTTGTTGTCTTCTGCTGCCCGTGGGGACAGGTCTAGGATGTCACAATCTTCCCAAAATCTCAGCTCTGTTTCAATTTCCACATCATCTGGGGAATGCTTCTCATCCTCGCCGTAATCCCCTTGGGACAGCTCCCAGTCACTCCGCCCTTGGGACGGCTCTTTCTCCTCCTCTTCACCCATGGACAGCTCCTTGTCACTCATGCTGTCACCACAGAAGAGCACATTGTCATCTTCCACAGGGGACATCTGCTTATCATTTGGGCTGTCCTCAATGGCCTCTTCCACGGGGGACATCTCCTTGTGATTTGGGCTGTCCTCAATGGCCTCTTCCACAGGAGAGATCTCCTTGTCATCTGGGCTGCCCTCTGAAACGACCATGATTGCTTCTTCCACGGGGGTCAGCTCCTGGTCATTTGTGCTGTCCCCTGGAATGACCTCGATAGCCTCTTTCACTGGGGACAGCTCCTCATCACTCCAGCTGTCCCCTGAAAGAGCCGCAACAGCCTCCACGTCTTGGGCCCACTCCTCCTCATCGCTGGTGCTGTCTGCTGAAGGGATGTCAATGTCTTCCGTTTCAGACAGCTCCTTGTCACTTATGATGTTCCTTGGAGAGAGCTTGATGGTCTCTTCTATTTGGGACAGCTCTGGGTCACTGTTGCTGTCCCCTGTAAGGCACGCAGTGGCCTCACCCACAGGGGACAATTCCCTGTCACTGATGTTTTCCCCTTGGGACAGCTCGCTGTCACTATCCTGTCCCTCTGTCACTGTGTCCCTGAGGCTGCGCTCCACGGCTCTCGCCCCCACAGGGATGGGGGGCACAGGCGGTAGCTGCCAGCTCAGGGACACACGGGCTGTGCCCTCCTGGGCCACCCTGAGCGGGGGCAAGGACACCCTGGGCAGGGGGGTGTGTGGCTGCCAGGGCCTGCAGGGCTGCGGCTCCTTCTGCCCTGCACTGCCCAGCTCTGTGCCCCGGCTCTGAGTGTCCCTGGGGCTCCCCAGGCAGGGCAGTGCTGGCAGCCGTGGCACAGGGACACTGAGGGCAGGAAGATTTCCCACCTTTGGCTGCCCGAGGTGCAGTGGTGGCAGCCTCCTGGGTGTCTGTGCGGCGTGGGATGGAGCCGGCTCGCTCGGCAGAGCGAAGATCCTCGCCTTTTCCATGCCCTGGTTGCTCCTTTCTGCCTCATCCCCCACTTGTGTCCTCCTCCGCTGGCTCAGCAGTGCGCCTTGGCTACCCTGGGAGCTGGGGTTCTGGCACCCCAAGAGCAGTGGAGCCCCAAGGCAGCACTGCATTGCTCCAGGGCATGTTGCTCCTGCGGCTGCTGCCTCAGTGCCTGCATGTGCAGCACAGCCTGGCTCAGTGTGTCCCTGCTGCTGTCCTGGCTCGTGGACACCTGAGCCTGGCTGCTGGCCGGAGCGTTGGGCAGGCCAGCGAGCGGGCTCCGTGTCCCCTGTGATTTCAGTTCTGGTGACGAGCTGGAATCTCTGTCCATGCCGACCAGGGCCCTCCTCGTCAGCTCTTCCTGCTCACATTCATTCCACAGGGAGAGCTGTTCATTGTCAATTTGCTGCCCATGGGGACAGGTCTTGGATGTCACAGCATTCCCCAAAGCTCAGCTCTGTTTCTAGTTTCACATCTTCTTGGGAAAGCTTCTCGTCCTCGCTGTAATCCCCTTGGGACAGCTCCCCGTCACTCTGCCCTTGGGACGGCTCTTTCTCCTGTTTCTCTTCACCCATGGACAGCTCCTTGTCACTCTTGCTGTCTCCTGGGAAGAGCTCGATGGCCTCTGCAAATTTGAACAGCTCCTGGACACTTGTGCTGTCCTCTGGATCAACCTCTGTGGCCTCTTCCTCTGAGGACAGCTGTGGCTCAGGGTTGCTGTCTCCTGGAGAGAGCTCGATGGCCTGTTCTACCTGAGACAGCTGCTGGTCACTTGTGCTGTCCACTTCAAAGGGCTCACTGTCATATTCCTTTGGGGACAGCTTCTGGTCATTTGTGCTGTCCTCTGGAGCAACCTCAGTGGCCTCTTCCACTGGGGGTTGCTGGAGGTCACTTGTGAAGACCCCTGAAGTGACTTTGATGGCCTCTTCCACAGGGGACAGCTCCTGCTCACTCTTGCTGTCCCCTTGAAAGAGCTCAATGTCTTCTATCTGTTGGGACAGCTCCTGGTCACTGTCGTTTTCCTCTTGGGACCCCGAGAGCCTCGAGCGCTTCCACGAGGCCAGGGGCGGCTGCTGGCCCTGGCTTGGGGTGCCCTGTGTCTGTCACTCCTCGGGCTGTGGGCTCTCATCCTCACCATAATTGCCTTGGGACAGCTGCCACTCACTCTCCCCTTGGGACGGCTCTTTCTCCTGCTTGTCTTCACCCAGGGACAGCTCCTTGTCACTCATGCTGTCACCACACAAGAGCACATTGTCATCTTCCACAGGGGACATCTGCTTATCATTTGGGCTGTCCTCAGTGGCCTCTTCCACAGGGCACATCTCCTTGAGATTTGGGCTGTCCCTTAAAATGACATCAATGGTCTCTTCCATGGGGGGCATCTGCTTGTCATCTGGGCTGTCCTCTGAAATGACCATGATTGCTTCTACCACGGGGGTCAGCTCCTGGTCATTTGTGCTGTCCCCTGGAATGACCTCGATGGCCTCTTTCACTGGGGACAGCTCCTCATCACTCCAGCTGTCCCCTGAAAGTGCCACAACAGCCTCCACGTCTTGGGCCCACTCCTCATCGCTGGTGCTCTCTGCTGAAGGGATGTCAATGTCTTCTTCCGTTTCTGACAGCTCCTTGTCACTTATGATGTTCCATGGAGAGAGCTTGATGGTCTCTTCTATTTGGGACAGCTCTGGGTCACTGTTGCTGTCCTCTGTAAGGCACTCAGTGGCCTCACCCACAGGGGACAATTCCCTGTCACTGATGTTTTCCCCTTGGGACAGCTCGCTGTCACTCTCCTCTTCCTCTGTCACTGTGTCCCTGAGGCTGCGCTCCACGGCTCTCGCCCCCACAGGGATGGGGGGCAACAGGCGGCAGCTGCCAGCTCAGGGACACACGGGCTGTGCCCTCCTGGGCCACCCTGAGCGGGGGCAAGGACACCCTGGGCAGGGGGGTGTGTGGCTGCCAGGGCCTGCAGGGCTGCAGCTCCTTCTGCCCTGCACTGCCCAGCTCTGTGCCCCGGCTCTGAGTGTCCCTGGGGCTCCCCAGGCAGGGCAGTGCTGGCAGCCGTGGCACAGGGACACTGAGGGCAGGAAGATTTCTGAACCCCAACATTGGCTGCTCCCAAACGGCCACCCCTGTCACCCCAAGAGCAGTGGATCTGACAGGAACTGGCACGGAGCAGCCCGGGACTTGTGGCCTTGTGGCCCCTGCAGTGCCCAGAGCCCCGAGAGGCTTTGGCCACGCTGTCCCTGCTCTCTGCAGGCAAACGAGAGGCGCCCGCGGAGCCCGGCTGGGAGAGAGCTGTGCTGGAACCCCTTTGCAGCAGGGCTGTGCAGCCGCCACAGCGCAGCCAGCACAGCTCGGGGCCGTTTCCCCTGGTCCTGTCCCTGTTCCCTTGGAGCAGAGCCTGACCCCCCTCACTGCCCCTCCTGCCAGGGCTACAGAAGGACTGGTCCTTTCTCGGGCCCTCTGCTCCTGCTCTCTGCTTTCCAAATTCAAATAACCATCCCAAAGAATGACAAATCCCACCTGAGTGTTGGGGACGGGATGTTCACCCAATTCTTCTGCCCACAGGGACAGCCAAGTGTCTCCCCCTCCCTGGCCCAGTGTCCCACAGCAGAGAGTCCCCAGGGCAGCGTTCCTCTCTGGGGAAAGCAGGAGGGAAGTGTGAGGACTTGTGCAGCCCTGAGAGAGGGAAGGCAGGAATTCTCCTTCCTTGCTGTGATTTCCACACCAAAGGAGACTCCTGCAATGGGCAAAGGAATTGTTCTCGGTGGAGCTGCCCTGCAGGGCTCCAGCCCAGAGGAGAGGCCTGGGGAAGAGGACGGTGCACGAATGGGAGGAACAACGTGTCACAACACAAGAAATGTCCCAATGGGAAGCAGAGGTGAGAGGGCAGCAGGAGCTGGGATGGGAAGAACAGGAGAGATCCCATGAGCTGTCCCTGCAGAGATGTGAGTGTCCCACAGGATTCCCAACAGGACAATGTCCAAGAGCTGTTCCAGAGGGAAGGTGAGAGGTACCAACAACTCTCACTGTGGGAAGTTGTGCACTCCCACATGTCCCCATGGGAAGAGAGCAGGGACAAGGAGCTGTCCCCAGTGACAGAGAGCAGGGACAAGGAGTTGTCCCCAGTGACAGAGAGCAGGGACAAGGAGCTGAACCAAGTGACAGAGAGCAAGGACAAGGAGCTGTCCCCAGTGACAGAGAGCAGGGACAAGGAGCTGTCCCCAGTGACAGAGAGCAGGGACAAGGAGCTGTCCCGAGGATGAGACGCCAGAGCCCAAGAGCTGCCCTGATGAGCAGATATGAGTGACCAAAAACTGTCCCGATGGGAGGAGCACTGTGAGCAGCCGGGAGCTGTCCCGATGGGGCCGTGACAGCAGCTCCAGGATCTGGGACAGACCCTGGCACCCGTGAGCCACGAGGAGCCCCAGCCTTGTCCCCCAGCCGGGCCCGGCTCTGGCAGCCCCGAGGGCACAGCGCTGGCAGCAGAGGCAGCGCTGCCCTGCCCAGCCCCTCTCCTGCCCAGGGACAGAACAGCAGCGGGAGATGCTGAGCCGGGCGCTGCAGGAGATGCAGCACTGAGGCAGCAGCTGAGGGAGGTCTGTGCCCTACAGCAGCGGCTGTGCAAGCAGAATCAGCAGCCACAGCCCAAAGGGAAGGGAGCTGAGTGCCTGCCCCGCACAGCACCCCCAGACCCTCACGTGCCCAGACAGGAGCCCAGGACTTCTGTGGGCAGTGGCAAAATTGCAGATTAAAGATATTTTTGAAGTGTAGTTTTCTTTTATTAAATCTTCTGTCAGTAAAGATGTTGCTTCTAACTCCCTCTTTATGCCTTTTCACCCACATGGATGGAGTAATAAATATTTATTTTCATTATTTATTATCCTTTTGAGCCCCATGTACAACTGCCATCGAAAGAAGTTTCTTTATCCCAAACAGCCTAAACCACTCATTTTCTTTCTCCCAAAGAGACGGAACCCCGAGTGTTCCGTGTTCCACCGCACGCTGGCCCCGTGGAGCCATTTGTGACACGGGCGCTGCGTGTCCGGGCCCTTTGTGATGTGGGACATGGTGGTGGCCAGAGCCCCTTGTGACATCAGGGAGCCCCACCCGGGCTGGGGGTGTTTAAGGGGCGCAGAGCCCTGCAGAGCTCAGTCCCAGGAGAGGCGCTCTCTCAGGAGGAAGCAGCTCCCTGGATCCCTCTGCGACTGAGGACAGAGGAGAATTTGGAGATAGTGGAAAGTTTGGAGACAATGGAAAAGAACCCCAGCTCCCAGCGCAGCCAAGGCGCACTGCTGAGCCGGCGGAGGAGGACACAAGTGGGGGATGAGGCAGAAAGGAGCAACCAGGGCATGGAAAAGGCGAGGATCTTCGCTCTGCCGAGCGAGCCGGCTCCATCCCACGCCTCACAGACACCCAGGAGGCTGCCACCACTGCACCTCGGGCAGCCAAAGGTGGGAAATCTTCCTGCCCTCAGTGTCCCTGTGCACGGCTGCCAGCACTGCCCTGCCTGGGGAGCCCCAGGGACACTCAGAGCCGGGGCACAGAGCTGGGCAGTGCAGGGCAGAAGGAGCCGCAGCCCTGCAGGCCCTGGCAGCCACACACCCCCCTGCCCAGGGTGTCCTTGCCCCCGCTCAGGGTGGCCCAGGAGGGCACAGCCCGTGTGTCCCTGAGCTGGCAGCTACCGCCTGTGCCCCCCATCCCTGTGGGGGCGAGAGCCGTGGAGCGAAGCCTCAGGGACACAGTGACAGAGGAAGAGGAGAGTGACAGCGAGCTGTCCCAAGGGGAAAACATCAGTGACAGGGAATTGTCCCCCTGTGGGTGAGGCCATTGAGTGCCTTACAGAGGACAGCAACAGTGACCCAGAGCTGTCCCAAATAGAAGAGACCATCAAGCTCTCTCCAAGGAACATCCTAAATGACAAGGAGCTGTCAGAAACGGAAGAAGACATTGACATCCCTTCAGCAGACAGCACCAGCGATGAGGAGGAGTGGGCCCAAGACGTGGACGCTGTTGTGGCACTTTCAGAGGACAGCTGGAGTGATGAGGAGCTGTCCCAAAAACTGGAGGCTGTTGTGGCTCTTTCAGAGGACAGGTGCAGTGATGAGGAGTGGGTCCAAGATGTGGAGGCTGTTCTGGCTCTTTCAGGGGACAGCTTGAGTGATGAGGAGCTGTCCCAAGAAGTGGACGCTGCTGTGGCTCTTTCAGGGGACATCTGGAGTGATGAGGAGCTGTCCCAAGAAGAGGAGGCTGCTGTGGCTCTTTCAGGGGACAGCTGGAGTGATGAGGAGCTGTCCCAAGAAGAACAGGCTGCTGTGGCTCTTTCAGGGGACATCTGGAGTGATGAGGAGCTGTCCCAAGAAGAGGAGGCTGCTGTGGTTCTTTCAGGGAACACCTGGAGTGATGAGGAGTGGGCCCAAGACGTGGAGGCTGTTCTGGCTCTTTCAGGGGACAGCTGGAGTGATGAGGAGCTGTCCCCAGTGAAAGAGGCCATCGAGGTCATTCGAGGGGACAGCACAAATGACCAGGAGCTGACCCCCGTGGAAGAAGCAATCACGGTCGTTTCAGAGGACAGCCCAGATGACAAGGAGATCTCTCCGTGGAAGAGGCCATTGAGGACAGCCCAAAGGACAAGGAGATGTCCCCCATGGAAGAGGACCATTGATGTCATTGTAAGGGACAGCCCAAATCACAAGGAGATGTGCCCTGTGGGAGAGGCCATTGAGGACAGCCCAAAGGACAAGGAGATGTCCCCTGTGGAAGATGACAATGTGCTCTTCTGTGGTGACAGCATGAGTGACAAGGAGCTGTCCATGGGTGAAGAGGAGGAGATAGAGCCGTCCCAAGGGGAGAGTGACTGGCAGCTGTCCCAAGGGGATTACGGCGAGGACAAGAAGCTTTCCACAGATGATGTGGAAATTGAAACAGAGCTGAACTTTTGGGAATGCTGTGACATCCTAGACCTGTCCCCACGGGCAGCAGAAGACGACAAGCAGCTCTCCCTGTGGGAAGAACACGAGCAGGAGGAGCTGACGAGGACGGCCCTGCTCGGCATGGACAGAGACTCCAGCTCGTCACCACTGCAGGGGACACGGAGCCCGCTCGCTGCCCTGCCCAACGCTCCGGCCAGCAGCCAGGCTCAGGTGCCCACGAGCCAGGACAGCAGCAGGGACACCCTGAGCCAGGCTGTGACCCTGCAGGCACGGAGGCAGCAGCAGCAGGAACAGGGAGCCCAGGCCCTCCGCGGGCAGCCGGCTGCCCCCAGCAAACGTCGCTCCCGCTTCAGGCGGGCGCTGCGGGCGCTGCGGGGGGCTGTTCCGCTGGCCCTGCCTGAGCCCACGGCCCGAGGAGTGAAACACAACAGGGCACCCGAGCAGGGATTGCTCCAGAGCCTCCCTCCCTGCAGGGCTGGGCACAACGGGGCTGCCAACACCCCTGGGAGCTGGGGCACACACCGAGAGAGGACGAGCTCCAAGGCGACAGAGACAAGAAGAGGAGGATGAAGGTGATGAAGAAAATGAAGAAGATGAAGAACATGAAGAAGACAACAAAGGAGATGAAGAAGACGACTAAGACAAGGATGATGAAGATGAAGATGTAAAAGACGAAGAAGGCGAAGATGAAGATGAAGAAAACGAAGATGACAAGGAAGGCAATGACAAAGATGAAGAAGACAAAGAAGAGAAGACAAAGACAAGGAAGAGGAAAAAAGACAAAGACGACGAAGAAGAAGAAGATGTAGAGAAATAATTTAGAACTACATAGAAGATGAACAATAGTAATGAGAGTAAGAATTTTAAAAATACATAGAAGTAGAAGAGGAATAAGAGTAGGAGTAGGAATAGGAATAGGAAAATAGGAATAGGAATAGGAATAGGAATAAGAATAGGAATAGGAATAGGGATAGGAATAGAAATAGGGATAGGGATAGGGATAGGAATAGGAATAGGAATAAGAATTTTAAGATGAAGGAGAAGATGACGAACATGACAGAGATGAGGAAGAGGAAGAAGAAGGACAGGAAGAAGAGCATTTTAAAGAACTGATATTGAAGAAGAAGAAGGAGAAGGAGAAGAAGAAGAAGGAGAAGGAGGAGGAGGAGGAGAAGGAGAAGGAGAAGGAGAAGGAGGAGAAGAAGAAGAAGAAGAAGAAGAAGAAGAAGAAGAAGAAGAAGACGACTTTGAAAGTACATAGAAGAGTAGTAGTATAGAAGACGAGTTTAGAATCCATAAATAAAGGAGTTAATAAATAAATAAATAAAATTAACAAATAATTTGTATTTATTATATATTATTTATTTACCTAACAGTCCACGATATAAAACTATGAATATACAATCTGTTGTAATTAGGAAATATTATAATTCCCAAGAAATATAAAAGGACCACCCTTCCCGGGAAGCAAGTGCCCCTGGTGTCCAACCGAGCCTTTCCCTGGCCCAGCTTGAGGCCGTTTGCTCTTGTGCTGTCCCTTGTTGCTGGGAAGGAGAGAGGAGAGGGAACAGAGGGGCACGGAGGGAGGGACGGGAGGGGAAGGAAAACGGGAGGGACGGGAGAACGGGGATTGAGTGAGGCAGGAACGGGGTGGGAAGCAGGGAAAAAGGACGGGGAGAGGGGGAACGAGGCGGGCACGCAGGGAGGGAGAGGGGGAACGAGGCGGGCACGCAGGGAGGGAGAGGGGGAACGAGGCGGGCACGCAGGGAGGGAGAGGGGGAACGAGGCGGGCACGCAGGGAGGGAGGGAAAGGATCCCGGGCGGGCCCGCCCTGCGCCAGGGGGCGCCCGAGAGCCGCAGCCGTGAGGGGCGGGAGCCGTGAGGGGAGCGGAGCAGCCATGGTGGGGCTGTGAGGGGAGCGGAGCAGCCATGGTGGGGGTGTGAGGGAAGAGGAGCGGCCATGGTGGGGCTGTGAGGGGAGCGGGGCAGCCATGGTGGGGCTGTGAGGGGAGCGGAGCGGCCATGGTGGGGCTGTGAGGGGAGCAGAGCAGCCATGGTGGGGCTGTGAGGGGAGAGGAGCGGCCATGGTGGGGCTGTGAGGGTGAAATAGAGAAACTGAGAATTAAGAATCAAATATTAAGAAAAATTTTGATTGCAAAGGGGAGTGACAAAACTAAAGTGTCAGCTGTAATTTATGGTGCTTGCAAAACAGGAAGAGCAGCCAGGCTGCAGGATGAAGTTGGCGAATTAAAATGGAAGAACGAAGACCCACAGGATGAGGGGGTCCCTCGGATGGGGAAAACTGATACCAAAGTGCGGAGAATGACCAAAGGACTAAAAAGAAGGAATGCGTAAGAATACAAGTTGAAAAGTTCAAACTGAGAGGAGACTATTTACTTCATCTGAAGACCCCCGAAGACCACTAGAGCGAACCAAAAAAGAAATAATGCGCAGTCGCAAAGAGGCGTGAAACTAATTTCGATATGAAGCAGAGATAGGCAATGAATATGTGCTAGGCAAATTGTGTATTCCTAGTTTGTAGAGAATAAAAAGCGAGGCGCAGGTCGCCAAAGGTGTGTATGTTTTTGGAGGAGTTATCCCCCATGCACCCAGCACTGAAAAAATACATACCTACTCTTATAATTTATTTCTGTGAGTTATAGAGTGCTTTTCCGCGCATCAAGGGGAGCAGCCATGAGGGGACTGTGAGGGGAGCAGCCATGGTGGGGATGTGAGGGAACAGAGCAGCCATGGTGGGGCTGTGCTGTCCTCTGGAGAGAGCTCTATGACCACTTCCACAGGAGAGAGCTCCTGGTCACTCTGGCTGTCCCCTGAATGAGCTCAGTGTCTTCTGTCCTTTGGTACAGCTCCTGGTTACTGCCAGTTTCCCTTTGGGACAGCTCGCTGGCACTCTCCTCTTCCTCTGTCACTGTGTCCCTGAGGCTGCGCTCCACGGCTCTCGCCCCCACAGGGATGGGGGGCACAGGCGGCAGCTGCCAGCTCAGGGACACACGGGCTGTGCCCTCCTGGGCCACCCTGAGCGGGGGCAAGGACACCCTGGGCAGGGGGGTGTGTGGCTGCCAGGGCCTGCAGGGCTGCGACTCCTTCTGCCCTGCACTGCCCAGCTCTGTGCCCCGGCTCTGAGTGTCCCTGGGGCTCCCCAGGCAGGGCAGTGCTGGCAGCCGTGGCACAGGGACACTGAGGGCAGGGAGATTTCCCACCTTTGGCTGCCCGAGGTGCAGTGGTGGCAGCCTCCTGGGTGTCTGTGAGGCGTGGGATGGAGCCGGCTCGCTCGGCAGAGCGAAGATCCTCGCCTTTTCCATCCCCTGGTTGCTCCTTTCTGCCTCATGCCCCACTTGTGTCCTCCTCTGCCGGCTCAGCAGTGCGCCTTGGCTGCGCTGGGAGCTGGGGTTCTGGCACCCCAAGAGCAGTGGAGCCCCAAGGCAGCACTGCATTGCTCCAGGGCATGCTGCTCCTGCTGCTGCTGCCTCCGTGCCTGCATGTGCAGCACAGCCTGGCTCAGGGTGTCCCTGCTGCTGTCCTGGCTCGTGGACACCTGAGCCTGGCTGCTGGCCGGAGCGTTGGGCAGGGCAGCGAGCGGGCTCCGTGTCCCCTGTGATTTCAGTTCTGGTGACGAGCTGGAATCTCTGTCCATGCCGACCAGGGCCCTCCTCATCAGCTCTTCCGGCTCACATTCATTCCACTGAGAGAGCTGTTCATTGTCAATTTGCTGCCCATCGGGACAGGTCTTGGATGTCACAATCTTCCCCAAAGCTCAGCTCTGTTTCTAGTTTCACATCTTCTGGGGAAAGCTTCTCGTCCTCACAGTAATCCCCTTGGGACAGCTCCCCGTCACTCTCCCCTTGGGACGGCTCTTTCTCCTCCTTCTCTTCACCCAGGGACAGCTCCTTGTCACTCTTGCTGTCCCCTGGGAAGAGCTCGATGGCCTCTGCAAATTTGAACAGCTCCTGGTCACCTGTGCTGTCCTCTGGAGCAACCTCTGTGGCCTCTTCCACTGAGGACAGCTGTGGCTCAGTGTTGCTGTCTCCTGGAGAGAGCTCGATGGCCTGTTCTACCTGAGACAGCTGCTGGTCACTTGTGCTGTCCACTTCAAAGGGCTCACTGTCATATTCCTTTGGGGACAGCTTCTGGTCATTTGTGCTGTCCTCTGGAGCAACCTCAGTGGCCTCTTCCACTGGGGAATCCTGGAGGTCACTTGTGAAGACCCCTGAAGTGACTTTGATGGCCTCTTCCACTTTGGACAGCTCTGGCTCAGTGTTGCTGTCCCCTGGAGAGAGCTCGATGGCCTCTTCCACAGGGGACAGCTCCTGCTCACTCTTCCTGTCCCCTTGAAAGAGCTCAATGTCTTCTATCTGTTGGGGCAGCTCCTGGTCACTGCCGTTTTCCTCTTGGGACCCCGAGAGCCTCGAGCGCTTCCACGAGGCCAGGGGCGGCTGCTGGCCCTGGCTTGGGGTGCCCTGTGTCTGTCACTCCTCGGGCTGTGGGCTCTCGTCCTCACCATAATTGCCTTGGGACAGGTGCCACTCACTCTCCCTTGGGACGGCTCTTTCTCCTGCTTCTCTTCACCCAGGGACAGCTCCTTGTCACTCATGTTGTCACCACACAAGAGCACATTGTCATTTTCCACAGGGGACATCTGCTTATCATTTGGGCTGTCCTCAATGGCCTCTTCCACAGGGCACATCTCCTTGTGATTTGGGCTGTCCCTTAAAATGACATCAATGGTCTCTTCCATGGGGGACATCTCCTTGTCCTTTGGGCTGTCCTCAATGGCCTCTTCCACAGGAGCGATCTCCTTCTCATCTGGGCTGACCTCTGCTACGACCATGATTGCTTCTTCCACGGGGGTCAGCTCCTGGTCATTTGTGCTGTCCCCTGGAATGACCTCGATGGCCTCTTTCACTGGGGACAGCTCCTCATCACTCCAGCTGTCCTCTAAAAGAGCCACAACAGCCTCCTCTCCTTGGGCCCACTCCTCATCGCTGGTGCTGTCTGCTGAAGGGATGTCAATGTCTTCTTCCATTTCTGACAGCTCCTTGTCACTTACGATGTTCCTTGGAGAGAGCTTGATGGTCTCTTCTATTTGGGACAGCTCTGGGTCGCTGTTGCTGTCCCCTGTAAGGCACTCAGTGGCCTCACCCACAGGGGACAATTCCCTGTCACTGATGTTTTCCCCTTGGGACAGCTCGCTGTCACTCTCCTCTTCCTCTGTCACTGTGTCCCTGAGGCTGCGCTCCACGGCTCTCGCCCCCACAGGGATGGGGGGCACAGGCGGCAGCTGCCAGCTCAGGGACACACGGGCTGTGCCCTCCTGGGCCACCCTGAGCGGGGGCAAGGACACCCTGGGCAGGGGGGTGTGTGGCTGCCAGGGCCTGCAGGGCTGCGGCTCCTTCTGCCCTGCACTGCCCAGCTCTGTGCCCCGGCTCTGAGTGTCCCTGGGGCTCCCCAGGCAGGGCAGTGCTGGCACCCGTGGCACAGGGACACTGAGGGCAGGGAGATTTCTGCGTCCCAGCTTTGGCTGCCCCCAAACGGCCACCCCTGGCACCCCAAGAGCAGTGGGGCTTACAGGAACTGGCACGGAGCAGCCCGGGACTTGTGGCCTTGTGGCCCCTGCAGTGCCCAGAGCCCCGAGAGGCTTTGGCCACGCTGTCCCTGCTCTCTGCAGGCAAACGAGAGGCGCCCGCGGAGCCCGGCTGGGAGAGAGCTGTGCTGGAACCCCTTTGCAGCAGGGCTGTGCAGCCGCCACAGCGCAGCCAGCACAGCTCAGGGCCGTTTCCCCTGGTCCTGTCCCTGTTCCCTTGGAGCAGAGCCTGACCCCCCTCACTGCCCCTCCTGCCAGGGCTACAGAAGGATTGGTCCTTTCTCGGGCCCTCTGCTCCTGCTCTCTGCTTTCCAAACCCAAATAACAATCCCAAAGGATGACAAATCCCACCTGAGTGTTGGGGACGGGATGTTCACCCAATTCTTCTGCCCACAGGGACAGCCAAGTGTCTCCCCCTGCCTGGCCCAGTGTCCCACAGCAGAGAGTCCCCAGGGCAGCGTTCCTCTCTGGGGAAAGCAGGAGGGAAGTGTGAGGACTTGTGCAGCCCTGAGAGCGGGAAGGCAGGAATTCTCCTTCCTTGCTTTGATTTCCACAACAAAGGAGACTCCTGCAGTGGGAAAAGGAATTGTTCTCGGTGGAGCTGCCCTGCAGGGCTCCAGCCCCGAGGAGAGGCCTGGGGAAGAGGATCGTGCACGAATGGAAGGAACAACGTGTCACAACACAAGAAATGTCCCAATGGGAAGCAGAGGTGAGAGGGCAGCAGGAGCTGGGATGGGAAGAACAGGAGAGATCCCATGAGCTGTCCCTGCAGAGATGTGAGTGTCCCACA
This sequence comes from Catharus ustulatus, assembly GCF_009819885.2. Taxonomy (NCBI): domain Eukaryota; kingdom Metazoa; phylum Chordata; class Aves; order Passeriformes; family Turdidae; genus Catharus; species Catharus ustulatus. The sequence goes on along the minus strand of NC_046222.1, from coordinate 123,718,422 downwards.
GGATTCCCAACAGGACAATGTCCAAGAGCTGTTCCAGAGGGAAGGTGAGAGGTACCAACAACTCTCACTGTGGGAAGTTGTGCACTCCCACATGTCCCCATGGGAAGAGAGCAGGGACAAGGAGCTGTCCCCAGTGACAGAGAGCAGGGACAAGGAGCTGTCCCCAGTGACAGAGAGCAGGGACAAGGAGCTGTCCCCAGTGACAGAGAGCAGGGACAAGGAGGTGAACCAAGTGACAGAGAGGAGGGACAAGGGGCTGTCCCAAGTGACAGAGAGCAGGGACAAGGAGCTGTCCCCAGTGACAGAGAGCAGGGACAAGGAGCTGTCCCAAGTGACAGAGAGCAGGGACAAGGAGCTGTCCCCAGTGACAGAGAGCAGGGACAAGGAGCTGCCCCCAGTGACAGAGAGCAGGGACAAGGAGCTGTCCCCAGTGACAGAGAGCAGGGACAAGGAGCTGAACCAAGTGACAGAGAGCAGGGACAAGGAGCTGTCCCAAGGATGAGACACCAGAGCCCAAGAGGTGCCCTGATGAGCAGATATGAGTGACCAAAAACTGTCCCAATGGGAGGAGCACTGTGAGCAGCCGGGAGCTGTCCCGATGGGGCCGTGACAGCAGCTCCAGGATCTGGGACAGACCCTGGCACCCGTGAGCCACGAGGAGCCCCAGCCTTGTCCCCCAGACGGGCCCGGCTCTGCCAGCCCCGAGGGCACAGCGCTGGCAGCAGAGGCAGCGCTGCCCTGCCCAGCCCCTCTCCTGCCCAGGGACAGAACAGCAGCGGGAGATGCTGAGCCAGGCGCTGCAGGAGATGCAGCACTGAGGCAGCAGCTGAGGGAGGTCTGTGCCCTACAGCAGCGGCTGTGCAAGCAGAATCAGCAGCCACAGCCCAAAGGGAAGGGAGCTGAGTGCCTGCCCCACACAGCATCCCCAGACCCTCACCTGCCCAGACAGGAGCCCAGGACTTCTGTGGGCAGTGGCAAAATTGCAGATTAAAGATATTTTTGAAGTGTAGTTTTTCTTTTATTAAATCTTCTGTCAGTAAAGATGTTGCTTCTAACTCCCTCTTTATGCCTTTTCACCCACATGGATGGATTAATAAATATTTATTTTCATTATTTATTATCCTTTTGAGCCCCATGTACAACTGCCATCGAAAGAAGTTTCTTTATCCCAAACAGCCGAAACCACTCATTTTCTTTCTCCCAAAGAGACGGAACCCCGAGTGTTCCGTGTTCCACCGCACGCTGGCCCCGTGGAGCCCTTTGTGACACGGGCGCTGCGTGTCCGGGCCCTTTGTGATGTGGGACATGGTGGTGGCCAGAGCCCCTTGTGACATCAGGGAGCCCCACCCGGGCTGGGGGTGTTTAAGGGGCGCAGAGCCCTGCAGAGCTCAGTCCCAGGAGAGGCGCTCTCTCAGGAGGAAGCAGCTCCCTGGGTCCCTCTGCGACTGAGGACAGAGGAGAATTTGGAGATAGTGGAAAGTTTGGAGACAATGGAAAAGAACCCCAGCTCCCAGCGCAGCCAAGGCGCACTGCTGAGCCGGCGGAGGAGGACACAAGTGGGGGATGAGGCAGAAAGGAGCAACCAGGGCATGGAAAAGGCGAGGATCTTCGCTCTGCCGAGCGAGCCGGCTCCATCCCACGCCTCACAGACACCCAGGAGGCTGCCACCACTGCACCTCGGGCAGCCAAAGGTGGGAAATCTTCCTGCCCTCAGTGTCCCTGTGCCACGGCTGCCAGCACTGCCCTGCCTGGGGAGCCCCAGGGACACTCAGAGCCGGGGCACAGAGCTGGGCAGTGCAGGGCAGAAGGAGCCGCAGCCCTGCAGGCCCTGGCAGCCACACACCCCCCTGCCCAGGGTGTCCTTGCCCCCGCTCAGGGTGGCCCAGGAGGGCACAGCCCGTGTGTCCCTGAGCTGGCAGCTGCCGCCTGTGCCCCCCATCCCTGTGGGGGCGAGAGCCGTGGAGCGCAGCCTCAGGGACACAGTGACAGAGGAAGAGGAGAGTGACAGCGAGCTGTCCCAAGGGGAAAACATCAGTGACAGGGAATTGTCCCCTGTGGGTGAGGCCACTGAGTGCCTTACAGAGGACAGCAACAGTGACCCAGAGCTGTCCCAAATAGAAGAGACCATCAAACTCTCTCCAAGGAACATCGTAAGTGACAAGGAGCTGTCAGAAATGGAAGACATTGACATCCCTTCAGCAGAGAGCACCAGCGATGAGGAGGAGTGGGCCCAAGACGTGGAGGCTGTTGTGGCTCTTTCAGAGGACAGCTGGAGTGATGAGGAGCTGTCCCAAAAACTGGAGGCTGTTGTGGCTCTTTCAGAGGACAGGTGCAGTGATGAGGAGTGGGTCCAAGATGTGGAGGCTGTTCTGGCTCTTTCAGGGGACAACTTGAGTGATGAGGAGCTGTCCCAAGAAGTGGACGCTGCTGTGGCTCTTTCAGGGGACATCTGGAGTGATGAGGAGCTGTCCCAAGAAGAACAGGCTGCTGTGGCTCTTTCAGGGGACATCTGGAGTGATGAGAAGCTGTCCCAAGATGTGGAGGCTGCTGTGGCTCTTTCAGGGGACAGCTGGAGTGATGAGGAGCTGTCCCAAGACGTGGAGGCTGTTGCAGCTCTTTCGGGGGACAGCACAAGCGATGAGGAGTGGGCCCAAGACGTGGAGGCTGTTCTGGCTCTTTCAGGGGACAGCTGGAGTGATGAGGAGCTGTCCCCAGTGAAAGAGGCCATCGAGGTCATTCGAGGGGACAGCACAAATGACCAGGAGCTGACCCCCCTGGAAGAAGCAATCATGGTCGTTTCAGAGGACAGCCCAGATGACAAGGAGCTCTCTCCCGTGGAAGAGGCCATTGAGGACAGCCCAAAGGACAAGGAGATGACCCTCATGGAAGAGACCATTGATGTCATTTTAAGGGACAGCCCAAATCTCAAGGAGATGTGCCCTGTGGAAGACGCCATTGAGGACAGCCCAAATGATAAGCAGATGTCCCCTGTGGAAGATGACGATGTGCTCTTCTGTGGTGACAGCACGAGTGACAAGGAGCTGTCCATGGGTGAAGAGGAGAAAGAGCCGTCCCAAGGGGAGAGTGACTGGGAGCTGTCCCAAGGAGATTACAGCGAGGATGAGAAGCTTTCCACAGATGATGTGGAAATTGAAACAGAGTTGAACTTTTGGGAAGATTGTGACATCCTAGACCTGTCCCCACGGGCAGCAGAAGACGACAAGCAGCTCTCCCTGAGGGAAGAACACGAGCAGGAAGAGCTGACGAGGACAGCCCTGCTCGGCATGGACAGAGACTCCAGCTCGTCACCACTGCAGGGGACACGGAGCCCGCTCGCTGCCCTGCCCAACGCTCCGGCCAGCAGCCAGGCTCAGGTGTCCACGAGCCAGGACAGCAGCAGGGACACCCTGAGCCAGGCTGTGACCCTGGAGGCACGGAGGCAGCAGCAGCAGGAGCAGGGAGCCCAGGCCCTCCGCGGGCAGCCGGCTGCCCCCAGCAAACGTCGCTCCCGCTTCAGGCGGGCGCTGCGGGCGCTGCGGGGGCTGTTCCGCTGGCCCTGCCTGAGCCCACGGCCCGAGGAGTGAAACACACAGGGCACCCGAGCAGGGATTGCTCCAGAGCCTCCCTCCCTGCAGGGCTGGGCACAACGGGGCTGCCAACACCCCTGGGAGCTGGGGCACACACCGAGAGAGGACGAGCTCCAAGGCGACAGAGACAAGAAGAGGAGGATGAAGGCGATGAAGAAAATGAAGAAGATGAAGAACATGAAGAAGACAACAAAGGAGATGAAGAAGACGACTAAGACAAAGATGATGAAGATGAAGATGTAAAAGACGAAGAAGGCGAAGATGAAGATGAAGAAAACGAAGATGACAAGGAAGGCAATGACAAAGATGAAGAAGACAAAGAAGAGAAGACAAAGACAAGGAAGAGGAAAAAAGACAAAGACGACGAAGAAGAAGAAGATGTAGAGAAATAATTTAGAACTACATAGAAGATGAACAATAGTAATGAGAGTAAGAATTTAAAAAATATATAGAAGCAGAAGAGGAATAAGAGTAAGAGTAGGAATAGGAATAGGAAAATAGGAATAGGAATAAGAACAGGAATAGGAATAGGAATAGGAATAGGAATAGGAATAGGAATAGGAAAATAAGAATAGGAAAAAGAATAGGAGTAAGAATAGGAATAAGAATAGGAATAGGAATAGGGATAGGGATAGGGATAGGGATAGGGATAAGAATTTTAAGATGAAGGAGAAGATGACGAACATGACAGATGAGGAAGAAGAAGGACAGGAAGAAGAGCATTTTAAAAAAATTATATTGAAGAAGAAGAAGGAGAAGGAGAAGGAGGAGGAGAAGGAGAAGGAGAAGGAGAAGAAGAAGAAGAAGAAGAAGAAGAAGACGACTTTGAAAGTACATAGAAGAGTAGCAGTATAGAAGACGAGTTTAGAATCCATAAATAAAGGAGTTAATAAATAAATAAATAAATAAAATTAACAAATAATTTGTATTTATTATATATTGTATATTTACCTAACAGTCCACGATATAAAACTATGAATATACAATCTGTTGTAATTACGAAATATTATAATTCCCAAGAAATATAAAAGGACCACCCTTCCCGGGAAGCAAGTGCCCCTGGTGTCCAACCGAGCCTTTCCCTGGCCCAGCTTGAGGCCGTTTGCTCTTGTGCTGTCCCTTGTTGCTGGGAAGGAGAGAGGAGAGGGAACAGAGGGGGACGGAGGGAGGGACGGACAGGGAAGGGAGGAGAAAGGAGGGAGGGGAAGGAAAACGGGAGGGATGGGAGAACGGGGGTTGAGTGAGGCAGGAACGGGGTGGGAAGCAGGGAAAAAGGACGGGGAGAGGGGGAACGAGGCGGGCACGCGGGGAGGGAGGGAAAGGATCCCGGGCGGGCCCGCCCTGCGCCAGGGGGCGCCCGAGAGCCGCAGCCGTGAGGGGCGGGAACCGTGAGGGGAGCGGAGCAGCCATGGTGGGGCTGTGAGGGGAGCGGAGCAGCCATGGTGGGGCTGTGAGGGGAGCAGAGCAGCCATGGTGGGGCTGTGCTGTCCTCTGGAGAGAGCTCTATGTCCACTTCCACAGGAGAGAGCTCCTGGTCACTCTTGCTGTCCCCTGAATGAGCTCAATGTCTTCTGTCCTTTGGTACAGCTCCTGGTCTCTACCAGTTTCCCCTTGGGACAGCTCGCTGTCACTCTCCTCTTCCTCTGTCACTGTGTCCCTGAGGCTGCGCTCCACGGCTCTCGCCCCCACAGGGATGGGGGGCACAGGCGGCAGCTGCCAGCTCAGGGACACACGGGCTGTGCCCTCCTGGGCCACCCTGAGCGGGGGCAAGGACACCCTGGGCAGGGGGGTGTGTGGCTGCCAGGGCCTGCAGGGCTGCGGCTCCTTCTGCCCTGCACTGCCCAGCTCTGTGCCCCGGCTCTGAGTGTCCCTGGGGCTCCCCAGGCAGGGCAGTGCTGGCAGCCGTGGCACAGGGACACTGAGGGCAGGAAGATTTCCCACCTTTGGCTGCCCGAGGTGCAGTGGTGGCAGCCTCCTGGGTGTCTGTGAGGCGTGGGATGGAGCCGGCTCGCTCGGCAGAGCGAAGATCCTCGCCTTTTCCATGCCCTGGTTACTCCTTTCTGCCTCATCCCCCACTTTTGGCCTCCTCCACAGGCTCAGCAGTGGGCCTTGGCTACCCTGGGAGCTGGGGTTCTGGCACCCCAAGAGCAGTGGAGCCCCAAGGCAGCACTGCATTGCTCCAGGGCATGCTGCTCCTGCAGCTGCTGCCTCCGTGCCTTCAGGGTCACAGCCTGGCTCAGGGTGTCCCTGCTGCTGTCCTGGTTCATGGACACCTGAGCCTGGCTGCTGGCCGGAGCGTTGGGCAGGGCAGTGAGCGGGCTCCGTGTCCCCTGTGATTTCAGTTCTGGTGACGAGCTGGAGTCTCTGTCCATGCTAAGCAGGGCCATCCTCGTCAGCTCTTCCTGCTCACATTCGTTCCACTGAGAGAGCTGTTCATTGTCAATTTGCTGCCCATGGGGACAGGTCTTGGATGTCACAATCTTCCCCAAAGCTCAGCCCTGTTTCTAGTTTCACATCTTCTGGGGAAAGCTTCTCGTCCTCACAGTAATCTCCTTGGGACAGCCCCAGTCACTCTCCCCTTGGGACGGCTCTTTCTCCTGTTTCTCTTCACCCAAGGACAGCTCCTTGTCACTCTTGCTGTCCCCTGGGAAGAGCTCGATGGCCTCTGCAAATTTGAACAGCTCCTGGTCACTTGTGCTGTCCTCTGGACCAACCTCTGTGGCCTCTTCCACTGAGGACAGCTGTGGCTCAGGGTTGAATCTCCTGGAGAGAGCTCGATGGCCTGTTCTTCCTGAGACAGCTGCTGGTCACTTGTGCTGTCCACTTCAAAGGGTTCACTGTCATATTCCTTTGGGGACAGCTCTTGGTCATTTGTGCTGTCCTCTGGACCAACCTCAGTGGCCTCTTCCACTGGGGGTTGCTGGAGGTCACTTGTGAAGTCCCCTGAAGTGACTTTGATGGCCTCTTCTACTGGGGACAGCTCCTGCTCACTCTTGCTGCTGTCCCCTTGAAAGAGCTCAATGTCTTCTATCTGTTGGGGCAGCTCCTGGTCACTGCCGTTTTCCTCTTGGGACCCCGCGAGCCTCAAGCGCTTCCACGAGGCCAGGGGCGGCTGCTGGCCCTGGCTTGGGGTGCCCTGTGTCTGTCACTCCTCGGGCTGTGGGCTCTCATCCTCACCATAATTGCCTTGGGACAGCTCCCACTCACTCTCCCTTGGGACGGCTCTTTCTCCTGCTTGTCTTCACCCATGGACAGCTCCTTGTCACTCATGCTGTCACCACAGAAGAGCACATTGTCATCTTCCACAGGGGACATCTGCTTATCATTTGGGCTGTCCTCAATGGCCTTTTCCACAGGGGACATCTCCTTGTGATTTGGGCTGTCCCTTAAAATGACATCAATGGCTTCCTCCACAGGAGAGATCTCCTTGTCCTTTGGGCTGTCCTCAATGGCCTCTTCCACAGGAGAGAACTCCTTGTCATCTGGGCTGTCCTCTGCTACGACCACAATGGCCTCTTCCACAGGGGTCAGCTCCTGGCCATTTGTGCTGTCCCTTGGAATGACCTCGATGGCATCTTTCACTGGGGACAGCTCCTCATCGCTCCAGATGTCCCCTGAAAGAGCTGCAACAGCCTCCTCTTCTTGGGACAGCTCCTCATCACTCCAGCTGTCCTCTGAAAGAGCCACAATACCCTCCATATCTTGGGCCCACTCCTCCTCATCGCTGGTGCTCTCTGCTGAAGGGATGTCAATGTCTTCTTCCGTTTCTGACAGCTCCTTGTCATTTATGATGTTCCTTGGAGAGAGCTTGATGGTCTCTTCTATTTGGGACAGCTCTGGGTCACTGTTGCTGTCCCCTGTAAGGCACTCAGTGGCCTCACCCACAGGGGACAATTCCCTGTCACTGATGTTTTCCCCTTGGGACAGCTCGCTGTCACTATCCTGTCCCTCGGTCACTGTGTCCCTGAGGCTGCGCTCCACGGCTCTCGCCCCCACAGGGATGGGGGGCACAGGCGGCAGCTGCCAGCTCAGGGACACACGGGCTGTGCCCTCCTGGGCCACCCTGAGCGGGGGCAAGGACACCCTGGGCAGGGGGGTGTGTGGCTGCCAGGGCCTGCAGGGCTGCGGCTCCTTCTGCCCTGCACTGCCCAGCTCTGTGCCCCGGCTCTGAGTGTCCCTGGGGCTCCCCAGGCAGGGCAGTGCTGGCAGCCGTGGCACAGGGACACTGAGGGCAGGGAGATTTCTGAACCCCAACATTGGCTGCCCCCAAACGGCCACCCCTGGCACCCCAAGAGCAGTGGAGCTGACAGGAACTGGCACGGAGCAGCCCGGGACTTGTGGCCTTGTGGCCCCTGCAGTGCCCAGAGCCCTGAGAGGCTTTGGCCACGCTGTCCCTGCTCTCTGCAGGCAAACGAGAGGCGCCCGCGGAGCCCGGCTGGGAGAGAGCTGTGCTGGAACCCCTTTGCAGCAGGGCTGTGCAGCCGCCACAGCGCAGCCAGCACCGCTCGGGGCCGTTTCCCCTGGTCCTGTCCCTGTTCCCTTGGAGCAGAGCCTGACCCCCCTCACTGCCCCTCCTGCCAGGGCTACTGAAGGATTGGTCCTTTCTCGGGCCCTCTGCTCCTGCTCTCTGCTTTCCAAACCCAAATAACAATCCCAAAGGATGACAAATCCCACCTGAGTGTTGGGGACGGGATGTTCACCCAATTCTTCTGCCCACAGGGACAGCCAAGTGTCTCCCCCTGCCTGGCCCAGTGTCCCACAGCAGAGAGTCCCCAGGCCAGCGTTCCTCTCTGGGGAAAGCAGGAGGGAAGTGTGAGGACTTGTGCAGCCCTGAGAGAGGGAAGGCAGGAATTCTCCTTCCTTGCTTTGATTTCCACACCAAAGGAGACTCCTGCAGTGGGAAAAGGAATTGTTCTCGGTGGAACTGCCCTGCAGGGCTCCAGCCCAGAGGAGAGGCCTGGGGAAGAGGACGGTGCACGAATGGGAGGAACAACGTGTCACAACACAAGAAATGTCCCAATGGGAAGCAGAGGTGAGAGGGCAGCAGGAGCTGGGATGGGAAGAACAGGAGAGATCCCATGAGCTGTCCCTGCAGAGATGTGAGTGTCCCACAGGATTCCCAACAGGACAATGTCCAAGAGCTGTTCCAGAGGGAAGGTGAGAGGTACCAACAACTCTCACTGTGGGAAGTTGTGCACTCCCACATGTCCCCATGGGAAGAGAGCAGGGACAAGGAGCTGAACCAAGTGACAGAGAGCAGGGACAAGGAGCTGAACCAAGTGACAGAGAGGAGGGACAAGGAGCTGTCCCCAGTGACAGAGAGCAGGGACAAGGAGCTGTCCCCAGTGACCGAGAGCAGGGACAAGGAGCTGAACCAAGTGACAGAGAGCAGGGACAAGGAGCTGTCCCCAGTGACAGAGAGCAGGGACAAGGAGCTGTCCCGAGGATGAGACGCCAGAGCCCAAGAGCTGCCCTGATGAGCAGATATGAGTGACCAAAAACTGTCCCGATGGGAGGAGCACTGTGAGCAGCCGGGAGCTGTCCCGATGGGGCCGTGACAGCAGCTCCAGGATCTGGGACAGACCCTGGCACCCGTGAGCCACGAGGAGCCCCAGCCTTGTCCCCCAGACGGGCCCGGCTCTGGCAGCCCCGAGGGCACAGCGCTGGCAGCAGAGGCAGCGCTGCCCTGCCCAGCCCCTCTCCTGCCCAGGGACAGAACAGCAGCGGGAGATGCTGAGCCGGGCGCTGCAGGAGATGCAGCACTGAGGCAGCAGCTGAGGGAGGTCTGTGCCCTACAGCAGCGGCTGTGCAAGCAGAATCAGCAGCCACAGCCCAAAGGGAAGGGAGCTGAGTGCCTGCCCCGCACAGCACCCCCAGACCCTCACGTGCCCAGACAGGAGCCCAGGACTTCTGTGGGCAGTGGCAAAATTGCAGATTAAAGATATTTTTGAAGTGTAGTTTTTCTTTTATTAAATCTTCTGTCAGTAAAGATGTTGCTTCTAACTCCCTCTTTATGCCTTTTCACCCACATGGATGGAGTAATAAATATTTATTTTCATTATTTATTATCCTTTTGAGCCCCATGTACAACTGCCATCGAAAGAAGTTTCTTTATCCCAAACAGCCTAAACCACTCATTTTCTTTCTCCCAAAGAGACGGAACCCCGAGTGTTCCGTGTTCCACCGCACGCTGGCCCCGTGGAGCCCTTTGTGACACGGGCGCTGCGTGTCCGGGCCCTTTGTGATGTGGGACATGGTGGTGGCCAGAGCCCCTTGTGACATCAGGGAGCCCCACCCGGGCTGGGGGTGTTTAAGGGGCGCAGAGCCCTGCAGAGCTCAGTCCCAGGAGAGGCGTCTCTCAGGAGGAAGCAGCTCCCTGGGTCCCTCTGCGACTGAGGACAGAGGAGAATTTGGAGATAGTGGAAAGTTTGGAGACAATGGAAAAGAACCCCAGCTCCCAGCGCAGCCAAGGCGCACTGCTGAGCCGGCGGAGGAGGACACAAGTGGGGGATGAGGCAGAAAGGAGCAACCAGGGCATGGAAAAGGCGAGGATCTTCGCTCTGCCGAGCGAGCCGGCTCCATCCCACGCCGCACAGACACCCAGGAGGCTGCCACCACTGCCCCTCGGGCAGCCAAAGGTGGGAAATCTTCCTGCCCTCAGTGTCCCTGTGCCACGGCTGCCAGCACTGCCCTGCCTGGGGAGCCCCAGGGACACTCAGAGCCGGGGCACAGAGCTGGGCAGTGCAGGGCAGAAGGAGCCGCAGCCCTGCAGGCCCTGGCAGCCACACACCCCCCTGCCCAGGGTGTCCTTGCCCCCGCTCAGGGTGGCCCAGGAGGGCACAGCCCATGTGTCCCTGAGCTGGCAGCTGCCGCCTGTGCCCCCCATCCCTGTGGGGGCGAGAGCCGTGGAGCGCAGCCTCAGGGACACAGTGACAGAGGGACAGGAGAGTGACAGCGAGCTGTCCCAAGGGGAAAACATCAGTGACAGGGAATTGTCCCCTGTGGGTGAGACCACTGAGTGCCTTACAGAGGACAGCAACAGTGACCCAGAGCTGTCCCAAATAGAAGAGACCATCAAACTCTCTCCAAGGAACATCCTAAATGACAAGGAGCTGTCAGAAATGGAAGAAGACATTGACATCCCTTCAGCAGAGAGCACCAGCGATGAGGAGGAGTGGGCCCAAGACGTGGACGCTGTTGTGGCACTTTCAGAGGACAGCTGGAGTGATGAGGAGCTGTCCCAAAAACTGGAGGCTGTTGTGGCTCTTTCAGAGGACAGGTGCAGTGATGAGGAGTGGGTCCAAGATGTGGAGGCTGTTCTGGCTCTTTCAGGGGACAGCTGGAGTGATGGGGAGCTGTCCCAAGAAGAGGAGGCTGCTGTGGCTCTTTCAGGGGACAGCTGGAGTGATGAGGAGCTGTCCCAAGAAGAACAGGCTGCTGTGGCTCTTTCAGGGGACATCTGGAGTGATGAGGAGCTGTCCCAAGAAGAGGAGGCTGCTGTGGCTGTTTCAGGGGACATCGGGAGTGATGAGGAGCTGTCCCAAGACGTGAAGGTTGTTGCAGCTCATTCGGGGGACAGCACAAGCGATGAGGAGTGGGCCCAAGACGTGGAGGCTGTTGCGGCTCTTTCGGGGAACAGCTTGAGTGATGAGGAGCTGTCCCCAGTGAAAGAGGCCATCGAGGTCATTCGAGGGGACAGCACAAATGACCAGGAGCTGACCCCCGTGGAAGAAGCAATCATGGTCGTAGCAGAGGACAGCCCAGATGACAAGGAGATCTCTCCCGTGGAAGAGACCATTGAGGACAGCCCAAATGACAAGGAGATGTCCCCCGTGGAAGAGACCATTGATGTCATTGTAAGGGACAGCCCAAATCACAAGGAGATGTGCCCTGTGGGAGAGGCCATTGAGGACAGCCCAAATGATAAGCTGATGTCCCCTGTGGAAGATGACGATGTGCTCTTCTGTGGTGACAGCATCAGTGACAAGGAGCTGTCCATGGGTGAAGAGGAGGAGAAAGAGCCGTCCCAAGGGGAGAGTGACTGGCAGCTGTCCCAAGGAGATTACAGCGCGGACGAGAAGCTTTCCACAGATGATGTGGAAATTGAAACAGAGCTGAACTTTTGGGAAGATTGTGACATCCTAGACCTGTCCCCACGGGCAGCAGAAGACGACAAGCAGCTCTCCCTGTGGGAAGAACACGAGCAGGAAGAGCTGACGAGGACGGCCCTGCTCGGCATGGACAGAGACTCCAGCTCGTCACCACTGCAGGGGACACGGAGCCCGCTCGCTGCCCTGCCCAACGCTCCGGCCAGCAGCCAGGCTCAGGTGTCCACGAGCCAGGACAGCAGCAGGGACACCCTGAGCCAGGCTGTGACCCTGCAGGCACGGAGGCAGCAGCAGCAGGAACAGGGAGCCCAGGCCCTCCGCGGGCAGCCGGCTGCCCCCAGCAAACGTCGCTCCCGCTTCAGGCGGGCGCTGCGGGCGCTGCGGGGGCTGTTCCGCTGGCCCTGCCTGAGCCCACGGCCCGAGGAGTGAAACACACAGGGCACCCGAGCAGGGATTGCTCCAGAGCCTCCCTCCCTGCAGGGCTGGGCACAACGGGGCTGCCAACACCCCTGGGAGCTGGGGCACACACCGAGAGAGGACGAACTCCAAGGCGACAAAGACAAGAAGAGGAGGATGAAGGCGATGAAGAAAATGAAGAAGATGAAGAACATGAAAAGACAACAAAGGAGATGAAGAAGACGAGTAAGACAAAGATGATGAAGATGAAGATGTAAAAGACGAAGAAGGCGAAGATGAAGATGAAGAAAATGAAGATGACAAGGAAGGCAATGACAAAGATGAAGACAAAGAAGAGAAGACAAAGACAAGGAAGAGGAAAAAAGACAAAGACGACGAAGAAGAAGAAGATGTAGAGAAATAATTTAGAACTACATAGAAGATGAACAATAGTAATGAGAGTAAGAATTTTAAAAATACATAGAAGCAGAAGAGGAATAAGAGTAAGAGTAGGAATAGGAATAGGAAAATAGGAAAATAGGAATAGGAATAGGAATAGGAATAGGAATAAGAATAGGAATAGGAATAGGGATAGGAATAGAAATAGGGATAGGGATAGGAATAGGAATAGGAAAATAAGAATAGGAATAAGAATAGGAATAGGAATAGGGATAGGGATAGGGATAGGAATAGGAATAGGAAAAAGAATTTTAAGATGAAGGAGAAGATGACGAACATGACAGTGATGAAGAAGAGGAAGAAGAAGGACAGGAAGAAGAGCATTTTAAAAAACTGATATTGAGGAAGAAGAAGGAGAAGGAGAAGGAGAAGGAGAAGGAGAAGGAGAAGGAGAAGGAGAAGGAGAAGGAGAAGGAGAAGGAGAAGGAGAAGGAGAAGGAGGAGGAGAAGGAGAAGGAGAAGGAGAAGGAGGAGAAGAAGAAGAAGAAGAAGAAGAAGAAGAAGACTTTGAAAGTACATAGAAGAGTAGTAGTATAGAAGACGAGTTTAGAATCCATAAACAAAGAAGAGAACTAATAAATAAATAAATAAAATTAACAAATAATTTGTATTTATTACATATTGTATGTTTACCTAACAGTCCACGATATAAAACCATGAATATACAATCTGTTGTAATTAGGAAATATTATAATTCCCAAGAAATATAAAAGGACCACCCTTCCCAGGAAGCAAGTGCCCCTGGTGTCCAACCGAGCCTTTCCCTGGCCCAGCTTGAGGCCGTTTGCTCTTGTGCTGTCCCTTGTTGCTGGGAAGGAGAGAGGAGAGGGAACAGAGGGGGACGGAGGGAGGGACGGACAGGGAAGGGAGGAGAAAGGAGGGAGGGGAAGGAAAACGGGAGGGACGGGAAAATGGGCTTGAGTGAGGCAGGAACGGGTTGGGAAGCAGGGAAAAAGGACGGGGAGAGAGGGAACGAGGCGGGCACGCAGGGAGGGAGGGAAAGGATCCCGGGCGGGCCCGCCCTGCGCCAGGGGGCGCCCGAGAGCCGCAGCCGTGAGGGGCGGGAACCGTGAGGGGAGCGGAGCAGCCATGGTGGGGCTGTGAGGGGAGAGGAGCGGCCATGGTGGGGCTGTGAGGGGAGCGGAGCGGCCATGGTGGGGCTGTGAGGGGAGAGGAGCGGCCATGGTGGGGCTGTGAGGGGAGCGGAGCGGCCATGGTGGGGCTGTGAGGGGAGCGGAGCTGCCATGGTGGGGCTGTGAAATAGAGAAATGGAGAATTAAAAATCAAATATTAAGAAAGTTTTTGGTTGACAAGTGGACTGACAAAACTGTAGTGTCCGCTATAATTTATGGTGCTTGCAGAACAGGAAGAGAAGCCAAGCTGCAGGATGAAGTTGGCAGATTAAAATAGAAGAACAAAGACCCATAGGATGTGGGGGTCCCTGGGATGGGGAAAACTGATACCAAAGTCTGGAAAATGACCAAAGGCCTAAAAAGAGAGCATGCGCAAGAATGCTTTTCACAAGATGAATAGTTCAAACTGAGAGGAAGACTGTTTACTTCATCTGACGACCCCCGAAGACCACTAGAGCGAACCAAAAAGCAAAGAGGCGTGAAACTAATTTCCATATGAAGCAAGGATAGGCAATGAACATGTGTTAGGCGAATTGTATATTCCTAGTTTGTAGAGAATAAAAAGTGAGGCGCAGGTCGCCAAAGGTGTGTATGTTTTTGAAGGAGTTATCCCCCATGCACCCAGAACTGAAAAAATACATACCTACTCTAATAACATATTTCTGTGAGTTATAGAGTGCTTTTCCGCGCATCAAGAGGAGCAGCCATGGTGGGGCTGTGAGGGGAGCGGAGCAGCCATGGTGGGGCTGTGAGGGGAGAGGAGCAGCCATGGTGGGGCTGTGAGGGGAGCGGAGCTGCCATGGTGGGGCTGTGAGGGGAGCAGGGCAGCCATGGTGGGGCTGTGAGGGGAGAGGAGCAGTCATGGTGGGGCTGTGAGGGGAGAGGAGCAGTCATGGTGGGGCTGTGAGGGGAGCGGAGCGGCCATGGTGGGGCTGTGAGGGGAGCAGCCATGGTGGGGCTGTGAGGGGAGCGGAGCAGCCATGGTGGGGCTGTGAGGGGAGCAGAGCAGTCATGGTGGGGCTGTGCTGTCCTCTGGAGAGAGCTCTATGTCCACTTCCACAGGGGAGAGCTCCTGGTCACTCTGCCTGTCCCCTGAATGAGCTCAATGTCTTCTGTCCTTTGGTACAGCTCCTGGTCTCTACCAGTTTCCCTTTGGGACAGCTCGCTGTCACTATCCTGTTGCTCTGTCACTGTGTCCCTGAGGCTGCGCTCCACGGCTCTCGCCCCCACAGGGATGGGGGGCACAGGCGGCAGCTGCCAGCTCAGGGACACACGGGCTGTGCCCTCCTGGGCCACCCTGAGCGGGGGCAAGGACACCCTGGGCAGGGGGGTGTGTGGCTGCCAGGGCCTGCAGGGCTGCGGCTCCTTCTGCCCTGCACTGCCCAGCTCTGTGCCCCGGCTCTGAGTGTCCCTGGGGCTCCCCAGGCAGGGCAGTGCTGGCAGCCGTGGCACAGGGACACTGAGGGCAGGAAGATTTCCCACCTTTGGCTGCCCGAGGTGCAGTGGTGGCAGCCTCCTGGGTGTCTGTGAGGCGTGGGATGGAGCCGGCTCACTCGGCAGAGCGAAGATCCTCGCCTTTTCCATCCCCTGGCCGATCCTTCCTGCCTCATGCCCCACTTTTGGCCTCCTCCGCCGGCTCAGCAGTGCGCCTTGGCTGCGCTGGGAGCTGGGGTTCTGGCACCCCAAGAGCAGTGGAGCCCCAAGGCAGCACTGCATTGCTCCTGGGCTCCCTGTTCCTGCTGCTGCTGCCTCCGTGCCTGCAGGGTCACAGCCTGACTCAGGGTGTCCCTGCTGCTGTCCTGGCTCGTGGACACCTGAGCCTGGCTGCTGGCCGGAGCGTTGGGCAGGCCAGCGAGCGGGCTCCGTGTCCCCTGTGATTTCAGTTCTGGTGACGAGCTGGAATCTCTGTCCATGCCAAGCACTGCCCTCATCGTCAGCTCTTCCTGCTCACATTCATTCCACTGAGAGAGCTGTTCATTGTCAATTTGCTGCCCATCGGGACAGGTCTTGGATGTCACAATCTTCCCAAAAGCTCAGCTCTGTTTCAAGTTTCACATCTTCTGGGGAAAGCTTCTCATCCTCACAGTAATCCCCTTGGCACAGCTCCCAGTCACTCTCCCCTTGGGACGGCTCTTTCTCCTGTTTCTCTTCACCCAGGGACAGCTCCTTGTCACTCTTGCTGTCCCCTGGGAAGAGCTCGATGGCCTCTGCCAATTTGTACAGCTCCTGGTCACTTGTGCTGTCCTCTGGAGCAACCTCTGTGGCCTCTTCCACTGAGGACAGCTGTGGCTCAGGGTTGCTGTCTCCTGGAGAGAGCTCGATGGCCTCTTCTACCTGGGACAGCTGCTGGTCACTTGTGCTGTCCACTTCAAAGGGCTCACTGTCATATTCCTTTGGGGACAGCTCTTGGTCATTTGTGCTGTCCTCTGGAGCAACCTCAGTGGCCTCGTCCACTGGGGAATGCTGGAGGTCACTTGTGAAGACCCCTGAAGTGACTTTGATGGCCTCTTCCACTTTGGACAGCTCTGGCTCAGTGTTGCTGTCCCCTGGAGAGAGCTCGATGGCCTCTTCCACAGGGGACAGCTCCTGCTCACTCTTCCTGTCCCCTTGAAAGAGCTCAATGTCTTCTACCTGTTGGGACAGCTCCAGGTCACTGCCGTTTTCCTCTTGGGACCCCGAGAGCCTCGAGCGCTTCCACGAGGCCAGGGGCGGCTGCTGGTCCTGGCTTGGGGTGCCCTGTGTCTGTTACTCCTTGGGCTGTGGGCTCTCATCCTCACCATAATTGCCTTGGGACAGCTGCCACTCACTCTCCCCTTGGGACGGCTCTTTCTCCTCCTTTTCTTCACCCAGGGACAGCTCCTTGTCACTCATGCTGTCACCAGAGAAGAGCACATTGTCATCTTCCACAGGGCACATCTCCTTGTGATTTGGGCTGTCCCTTAAAATGACATCAATGGCCTCTTCCACGGGGGACATCTCCTTGTCATCTGGGCTGTCCTCTGAAACGACCGTGATTGCTTCTTCCACAGGGGTCAGCTCCTGGTCATTTGTGCTGTCCCCTCGAATGACCTCGATGGCCTCTTTCACTGGGGACAGCTCCTCATCACTCCAGCTGTCCCCTGAAAGAGCCGCCACAGCCTCCACGTCTTGGGCCCACTCCTCCTCATCGCTGGTGCTGTCTGCTGAAGGGATGTCAATGTCTTCCATTTCTGACAGCTCCTTGTCACTTACGATGTTCCTTGGAGAGAGCTTGATGGTCTCTTCTATTTGGGACAGCTCTGGGTCACTGTTGCTGTCCCCTGTAAGGCACTCAGTGGCCTCACCCACAGGGGACAATTCCCTGTCACTGATGTTTTCCCCTTGGGACAGCTCGCTGTCACTCTCCTGTTCCTCTGTCACTGTGTCCCTGAGGCTGCGCTCCACGGCTCTCGCCCCCACAGGGATGGGGGGCACAGGCGGCAGCTGCCAGCTCAGGGACACACGGGCTGTGCCCTCCTGGGCCACCCTGAGCGGGGGCAAGGACACCCTGGGCAGGGGGGTGTGTGGCTGCCAGGGCCTGCAGGGCTGCGGCTCCTTCTGCCCTGCACTGCCCAGCTCTGTGCCCCGGCTCTGAGTGTCCCTGGGGCTCCCCAGGCAGGGCAGTGCTGGCAGCCGTGGCACAGGGACACTGAGGGCAGGGAGATTTCTGCGTCCCAGCTTTGGCTGCCCCCAAACGGCCACCCCTGGCTCCCCAAGAGCAGTGGGGCTTACAGGAACTGGCACAGATCAGCCCGGGACTTGTGGCCTTGTGGCCCCTGCAGTGCCCAGAGCCCTGAGAGGCTTTGGCCACGCTGTCCCTGCTCTCTGCAGGCAAACGAGAGGCGCCCGCGGAGCCCGGCTGGGAGAGAGCTGTGCTGGAACCCCTTTGCAGCAGGGCTGTGCAGCCGCCACAGCGCAGCCAGCACAGCTCGGGGCCATTTCCCCTGGTCCTGTCCCTGTTCCCTTGGAGCAGAGCCTGACCCCCCTCACTGCCCCTCCTGCCAGGGCTACTGAAGGATTGGTCCTTTCTCGGGCCCTCTGCTCCTGCTCTCTGCTTTCCAAATCCAAATAACAATCCCAAAGGATAACAAATCCCACCTGAGTGTTGGGGACGGGATGTTCACCCAATTCTTCTGCCCACAGGGACAGCCAAGTGTCTCCCCCTGCCTGGCCCAGTGTCCCACAGCAGAGAGTCCCCAGGGCAGCGTTCCTCTCTGGGGAAAGCAGGAGGGAAGTGTGAGGACTTGTGCAGCCCTGAGAGAGGGAAGGTAGGAATTCTCCTTCCTTGCTTTGATTTCCACACCAAAGGAGACTCCTGCAGTGGGAAAAGGAATTGTTCTCGGTGGAGCTGCCCTGCAGGGCTCCAGCCCAGAGAAGAGGCCTGGGGAAGAGGACGGTGCACGAATGGGAGGAACAACGTGTCACAACACAAGAAATGTCCCAATGGGAAGCACAGGTGAGAGGGCAGCAGGAGCTGGGATGGGAAGAACAGGAGAGATCCCATGAGCTGTCCCTGCAGAGATGTGAGTGTCCCACAGGATTCCCAACAGGACAATGTCCAAGAGCTGTTCCAGAGGGAAGGTGAGAGGTACCAACAACTCTCACTGTGGGAAGTTGTGCACTCCCACATGTCCCCATGAAAAGAGAGCAGGGACAAGGAGCTGTCCCCAGTGACAGAGAGCAGGGACAAGGAGCTGAACCAAGTCACAGAGAGCAGGGACAAGGAGCTGAACCAAGTGACAGAGAGCAGGGACAAGGAGCTGTCCCCAGTGACAGAGAGCAGGGACAAGGAGCTGTCCCAAGTGACAGAGAGCAGGGACAAGGAGCTGTCCCCAGTGACAGAGAGCAGGGACAAGGAGCTGAACCAAGTGACAGAGAGCAGGGACAAGGGGCTGTCCCCAGTGACAGAGAGCAGGGACAAGGAGCTGTCCCAAGGATGAGACGCCAGAGCCCAAGAGCTGCCCTGATGAGCAGATATGAGTGACCAAAAACTGTCCCGATGGGAGGAGCACTGTGAGCAGCCGGGAGCTGTCCCGATGGGGCCGTGACAGCAGCTCCAGGATCTGGGACAGACCCTGGCACCCGTGAGCCACGAGGAGCCCCAGCCTTGTCCCCCAGACGGGCCCGGCTCTGCCAGCCCCGAGGGCACAGCGCTGGCAGCAGAGGCAGCGCTGCCCTGCCCAGCCCCTCTCCTGCCCAGGGACAGAACAGCAGCGGGAGATGCTGAGCCGGGCGCTGCAGGAGATGCAGCACTGAGGCAGCAGCTGAGGGAGGTCTGTGCCCGACAGCAGCGGCTGTGCAAGCAGAATCAGCAGCCACAGCCCAAAGGGAAGGGAGCTGAGTGCCTGCCCCACACAGCACCCCCAGGCCCTCACCTGCCCAGACAGGAGCCCAGGACTTCTGTGGGCAGTGGCAAAATTGCAGATTAAAGATATTTTTGAAGTGTAGTTTTTCTTTTATTAAATCTTCTGTCAGTAAAGATGTTGCTCCTAACTCCCTCTTTATGCCTTTTCACCCACATGGATGGATTAATAAATATTTATTTTCATTATTTATTTTCATTATTTATTATCCTTTTGAACCCCATGTACAACTGCCATCAAAAGAAGTTTCTTTATCCCAAACAGCCTAAAGCACTCATTTTCTTTCTCCCAAAGAGACGGAACCCCGAGTGTTCCGTGTTCCACCGCACGCTGGCCCCGTGGAGCCCTTTGTGACACGGGCGCTGCGTGTCCGGGCCCTCTGTGATGTGGGACATGGTGGTGGCCAGAGCCCCTTGTGACATCAGGGAGCCCCACCCGGGCTGGGGGTGTTTAAGGGGCGCAGAGCCCTGCAGAGCTCAGTCCCAGGAGAGGCGCTCTCTCAGGAGGAAGCAGCTCCCTGGATCCCTCTGTGACTGAGGACGGAGGAAAGTTTGGAGACGGTGGAAAGTTTGGAGACAATGGAAAAGAACCCCAGCTCCCAGCGCAGCCAAGGCGCACTGCTGAGCCGGCGGAGGAGGACACAAGTGGGGGATGAGGCAGAAAGGAGCAACCAGGGCATGGAAAAGGCGAGGATCTTCGCTCTGCCGAGCGAGCCGGCTCCATCCCACGCCGCACAGACACCCAGGAGGCTGCCACCACTGCACCTCGGGCAGCCAAAGGTGGGAAATCTTCCTGCCCTCAGTGTCCCTGTGCCACGGCTGCCAGCACTGCCCTGCCTGGGGAGTCCCAGGGACACTCAGAGCCGGGGCACAGAGCTGGGCAGTGCAGGGCAGAAGGAGCCGCAGCCCTGCAGGCCCTGGCAGCCACACACCCCCCTGCCCAGGGTGTCCTTGCCCCCGCTCAGGGTGGCCCAGGAGGGCACAGCCCGTGTGTCCCTGAGCTGGCAGCTGCCGCCTGTGCCCCCCATCCCTGTGGGGGCGAGAGCCGTGGAGCGCAGCCTCAGGGACACAGTGACAGAGGAAGAGGAGAGTGACAGCGAGCTGTCCCAAGGGGAAAACATCAGTGACAGGGAATTGTCCCCTGTGGGTGAGGCCACTGAGTGCCTTACAGGGGACAGCAACAGTGACCCAGAGCTGTCCCAAATAGAAGAGACCATGAAGCTCTCTCCAAGGAACATCCTAAGTGACAAGGAGCTGTCAGAAATGGAAGAAGACATTGACATCCCTTCAGCAGACAGCACCAGCGATGAGGAGGAGTGGGCCCAAGACGTGGAGGCCGTTGTGGCTCTTTCAGAGGACAGCTGGAGTGATGAGGAGCTGTCCCAAAAACTGGAGGCTGTTGTGGCTCTTTCAGAGGACAGGTGCAGTGATGAGGAGTGGGTCCAAGACGTGGAGGCTGTTCTGGCTCTTTCAGGGGACAGCTTGAGTGATGAGGAGCTGTCCCAAGAAGTGGACGCTGTTGTGGCTCTTTCAGGGGACAGCTGGAGTGATGAGGAGCTGTCCCAAGAAGAACAGGCTGCTGTGGCTCTTTCAGGGGACATCTGGAGTGATGAGGAGCTGTCCCAAGAAGAGGAGGCTGCTGTGGATCTTTCAGGGGACATCTGGAATGATGAGGAGCTGTCCCAAGATGTGGAGGCTGCTGTGGCTCTTTCAGGGGACATCTGGAATGATGAGGAGCTGTCCCAAGACGTGGAGGCTGTTGCGGCTCTTTCGGGGAACAGCTGGAGTGATGAGGAGCTGTCCCCAGTGAAAGAGGCCATCGAGGTCATTCCAGGGGACAGCACAGATGACCAGGAGCTGACCCCCCTGGAAGAAGCAATCATGATCGTAGCAGAGGACAGCCCAGATGACAAGGAGATCTCTCCCGTGGAAGAGGCCATTGAGGACAGCCCAAAGGACAAGGAGATGTCCCCCATGGAAGAGACCATTGATGACATTTTAAGGGACAGCCCAAATCACAAGGAGATGTGCCCTGTGGAAGAGGCCACTGAGGACAGCCCAAATGATAAGCAGATGTCCCCTGTGGAAGATGACGATGTGCTCTTCTGTGGTGACAGCACGAGTGACAAGGAGCTGTCCATGGGTGAAGAGGAGGAGAAAGTGCCGTCCCAAGGGGAGAGTGAGTGGGAGCTGTCCCAAGGGGATTACAGCGAGGACGAGAAGCTTTCCACAGATGATGTGGAAATTGAAACAGAGCTGATCTTTTGGGAAGATTGTGACATCCTAGACCTGTCCCCACGGGCAGCAGAAGACGACAAGCAGCTCTCCCTGTGGGAAGAACACGAGCAGGAAGAGCTGACGAGGACGGCCCTGCTCGGCATGGACAGAGACTCCAGCTCGTCACCACTGCAGGGGACACGGAGCCCGCTCGCTGCCCTGCCCAACGCTCCGGCCAGCAGCCAGGCTCAGGTGTCCACGAGCCAGGACAGCAGCAGGGACACCCTGAGCCAGGCTGTGACCCTGCAGGCACGGAGGCAGCAGCAGCAGGAACAGGGAGCCCAGGCCCTCCGCGGGCAGCCGGCTGCCCCCAGCAAACGTCGCTCCCGCTTCAGGCGGGCGCTGCGGGCGCTGCGGGGGCTGTTCCGCTGGCCCTGCCTGAGCCCACGGCCCGAGGAGTGAAACACACAGGGCACCCGAGCAGGGATTGCTCCAGAGCCTCCCTCCCTGCAGGGCTGGGCACAACGGGGCTGCCAACACCCCTGGGAGCTGGGGCACACACCGAGAGAGGACGAGCTCAGAGGCGACAGAGACAAGAAGAGGAGGATGAAGACGATGAAGAAAATGAAGAAGATGAAGAAGAAGACAACAAAGGAGATGAAGAAGACGACTTAGACAAAGATGATGAAGATGAAGATGGAAAAGACGAAGAAGGCAAAGTTGAAGATGAAGAAAACGAAGATGACAAGGAAGGCAATGACAAAGATGAAGAAGACAAAGAAGAGAAGACAAAGACAAGGAAGAGGAAAAAAGACAAAGACGACGACGAAGAAGAAGATGTAGAGAAATAATTTAGAACTACATAGAAGATGAACAATAGTAATGAGAGTAAGAATTTTAAAAATACATAGAAGTAGAAGAGGAATAAGAGTAGGCGTAAGAATAGGAATAGGAAAATAAGAATAGGAATAAGAATAGGAATAAGAATAGGAATAGGAATAGGAATAGGGATAGGATAGGGATAAGAATAGGGATAGGGATAGGGATAGGAACAGGAATAAGATTTTTAAGATGAAGGAGAAGATGACGAACATGACAGAGATGAGGAAGAGGAAGAAGGACAGGAAGAAGAGCATTTTAAAAAACTGATATTGAGGAAGAAGGAGGAGAAGGAGAAGGAGAAGGAGAAGAAGAAGAAGAAGAAGAAGAAGAAGAAGAAGAAGAAGAAGAAGAAGAAGAAGAAGAAGACTTTGAAAGTACATAGAAGAGTAGCAGTATAGAAGACGAGTTTAGAATCCATAAATAAAGGAGTTAATAAATCAATACATCAATAAAATTAACAAATAATTTGTATTTATTACTTATTGTATGTTTACCTAACAGTCCACGATATAAAACCATGAATATACAATCTGTTGTAATTAGGAAATATTATAATTCCCAAGAAATATAAAAGGACCACCCTTCCCAGGAAGCAAGTGCCCCTGGTGTCCAACCGAGCCTTTCCCTGGCCCAGCTTGAGGCCGTTTGCTCTTGTGCTGTCCCTTGTTGCTGGGAAGGAGAGAGGAGAGGGAACAGAGGGGGACGGAGGGAGGGACGGGAGGGGAAGGAAAACGGGAGGGACGGGAGAACGGGTTGAGTGAGGCAGGAACGGGGTGGGAAGCAGGGAAAAAGGACGGGGAGAGGGGGAACGAGGCGGGCACGCGGGGAGGGAGGGAGGGAAAGGATCCCGGGCGGGCCCGCCCTGCGCCAGGGGGCGCCCGAGAGCCGCAGCCGTGAGGGGCGGGAACCGTGAGGGGAGCGGAGCGGCCATGGTGGGGCTGTGAGGGGAGCGGAGCAGCCATGGTGGGGCTGTGCTGTCCTCTGGAGAGAGCTCTATGTCCACTTCCACAGGAGAGAACTCCTGGTCACTCTTGCTGTCCCGTGAATGAGCTCAATGTCTTTTGTCCTTTGGTACAGCTCCTGGTCTCTACCAGTTTCCCCTTGGGACAGCTCGCTGTCACTCTCCTCTTCCTCTGTCACTATGTCCCTGAGGCTGCGCTCCACGGCTCTCGCCCCCACAGGGATGGGGGGCACAGGCGGCAGCTGCCAGCTCAGGGACACACGGGCTGTGCCCTCCTGGGCCACCCTGAGCGGGGGCAAGGACACCCTGGGCAGGGGGGTGTGTGGCTGCCAGGGCCTGCAGGGCTGCGGCTCCTTCTGCCCTGCACTGCCCAGCTCTGTGCCCCGGCTCTGAGTGTCCCTGGGGCTCCCCAGGCAGGGCAGTGCTGGCAGCCGTGGCACAGGGACACTGAGGGCAGGAAGATTTCCCACCTTTGGCTGCCCGAGGTGCAGTGGTGGCAGCCTCCTGGGTGTCTGTGAGGCATGGGATGGAGCCGGCTCCCTTGGCAAAGCAAAGATCCTCGCCTTTTCCATCTCCTGGCCGCTCCTTCCTGCCTCATCCCCCACTTGTGTCCTCCTCTGCAGGCTCAGCAGTGGGCCTTGGCTGCCCTGGGATCTGGGGTTCTGGCACCCCAAGAGCAGTGGAGCCCCAAGGCAGCACTGCATTGCTCCAGGGCATGCTGCTCCTGCGGCTGCTGCCTCCGTGCCTGCAGGGTCACAGCCTGGCTCAGGGTGTCCCTGCTGCTGTCCTGGTTCATGGACACCTGAGCCTGGCTGCTGGCCGGAGCGTTGGGCAGGGCAGCGAGCGGGCTCCGTGTCCCCTGCAGTGGTGACGAGCTGGAATCTGTGTCCATGCTGAGCAGGGCCCTCCTCGTCAGCTCTTCCTGCTCACATTCATTCCACTGAGAGAGCTGTTCATTGTCAATTTGCTGCCCATGGGGACAGGTCTTGGATGTCACAGCATTCCCCAAAGCTCAGCTCTGTTTCTAGTTACATCTTCTGGGGAAAGCTTCTCATCCTCACAGTAATCCCCTTGAGACAGCCCCAGTCACTCTCCCCTTGGGACGGCTCTTTCTCCTGCTTCTCTTCACCCAGGGACAGCTCCTTGTCACTCTTGCTGTCCCCTGGGAAGAGCTCGATGGCCTCTGCAAATTTGAACAGCTCCTGGTCACTTGTGCTGTCCTCTGGACCAACCTCTGTGGCCTCTTCCACTTTGGACAGCTCTGGCTCAGTGTTGCTGTCCCCTGGAGAGAGCTCGATGGCCTCTTCCACAGTGGACAGCTCCTGCTCACTCTTGGTGTCCCCTTGAAAGAGCTCAATGTCTTCTATCTGTTGGGGCAGCTCCTGGTCACTGCCGTTTTCCTCTTGGGACCCCGAGAGCCTCGAGCGCTTCCACGAGGCCAGGGGCGGCTGCTGGCCCTGGCTTGGGGTGCCCTGTGTCTGTCACTCCTCGGGCTGTGGGCTCTCATCCTCACCATAATTACCTTGGGACAGCTCCCAGTCACTCTCCCTTGGGACGGCTCTTTCTCCTGCTTCTCTTCACCCAGGGACAGCTCCTTGTCACTCATGCTGTCACCACACAAGAGCACATTGTCATCTTCCACAGGGGACATCTGCTTATCATTTGGGCTGTCCTCAGTGGCCTCTTCCACAGGGCTCATCTCCTTGTGATTTGGGCTGTCCCTTACAATGACATCAATGGTCTCTTCCATGGGGGACATCTCCTTGTCCTTTGGGCTGTCCTCAATGGCCTCTTCCACGGGAGAGATCTCCTTGTCATTTGGGCTGTCCTCTGAAACGACCATGATTGCTTCTTCCACGGGAGTCAGCTCCTGGTCATTTGTGCTGTCCCCTGGAATGACCTCGATGGCCTCTTTCACTGGGGACAGCTCCTCATCACTCCAGCTGTCCCCTGAAAGAGCCACAGCAGCCTCTACGTCTTGGGACAGCTCCTCATCACTCCAGGTGTTCCCTGAAAGAGCCACAGCAGCCTCCTCTTCTTGGGCCCACTTCTCATCGCTTGTGCTGTACCCCAAAAGAGCTGCAACACCCTCCACGTCTTGGGACAGCTCCTCATCACTCCAGATGTCCCCTGAAAGTGCCACAACAGCCTCCACATCTTGGGACAGCTCCCCATCACTCAAGCTGTCCCCTGAAAGAGCCAGAACAGCCTCCACATCTTGAGCCCACTCCTCCTCATCACTGGTGCTCTCTGCTGAAGGGATGTCAATGTCTTCTTCCATTTCTGACAGCTCCTTGTCACTTGTGATGTTCCTTGGAGAGAGTTTGATGGTCTCTTCTATTTGGGACAGCTCTGGGTCACTGTTGCTGTCCTCTGTAAGGCACTCAGTGGCCTCTCCCACAGGGGACAATTCCCTGTCACTGATGTTTTCCCCTTGGGACAGCTCGCTGTCACTCTCCTCTTCCTCTGTCACTGTGTCCCTGAGGCTGCGCTCCACGGCTCTCGCCCCCACAGGGATGGGGGGCACAGGCGGCTGCTGCCAGCTCAGGGACACACGGGCTGTGCCCTCCTGGGCCACCCTGAGCGGGGGCAAGGACACCCTGGGCAGGGGGGTGTGTGGCTGCCAGGGCCTGCAGGGCTGCGGCTCCTTCTGCCCTGCACTGCCCAGCTCTGTGCCCCGGCTCTGAGTGTCCCTGGGGCTCCCCAGGCAGGGCAGTGCTGGCAGCCGTGGCACAGGGACACTGAGGACAGGAAGATTTCTGAGTCCCACCTTTGGCTGCCCCCAAACGGCCACCCCAGGCACCCCAAGAGCAGCGGAGCTGACAGGAACTGGCACGGAGCAGCCCGGGACTTGTGGCCTTGTGGCCCCTGCAGTGCCCAGAGCCCTGAGAGGCTTTGGCCACGCTGTCCCTGCTCTCTGCAGGCAAACGAGAGGCGCCCGCGGAGCCCGGCTGGGAGAGAGCTGTGCTGGAACCCCTTTGCAGCAGGGCTGTGCAGCCGCCACAGCGCAGCCAGCACAGCTCGGGGCCGTTTCCCCTTGTCCTGTCCCTGTTCCCTTGGAGCAGAGCCTGACCCCCCTCACTGCCCCTCCTGCCAGGGCCTACAGAAGGATTGGTCCTTTCTCGGGCCCTCTGCTCCTGCTCTCTGCTTTCCAAACCCAAATAACAATCCCAAAGGATAACAAATCCCACCTGAGTGTTGGGGACGGGATGTTCACCCAATTCTTCTGCCCACAGGGACAGCCAAGTGTCTCCCGCTCCCTGGCCCAGTGTCCCACAGCAGAGAGTCCCCAGGGCAGCGTTCCTCTCTGGGGAAAGCAGGAGGGAAGTGTGAGGACTTGTGCAGCCCTGAGAGAGGGAAGGCAGGAATTCTCCTTCCTTGCTTTGATTTCCACACCAAAGGAGACTCCTGCAGTGGGAAAAGGAATTGTTCTCGGTGGAGCTGCCCTGCAGGGCTCCAGCCCAGAGGAGAGACCTGGGGAAGAGGACGGTGCACGAATGGGAGGAACAACGTGTCACAACACAAGAAATGTCCCAATGGGAAGCACAGGTGAGAGGGCAGCAGGAGCTGGGATGGGAAGAACAGGAGAGATCCCATGAGCTGTCCCTGCAGAGATTTGAGTGTCCCACAGGATTCCCAACAGGACAATGTCCAAGAGCTGTTCCAGAGGGAAGGTGAGAGGTACCAACAAATCTCACTGTGGGAAGTTGTGCACTCCCACATGTCCCCATGGGAAGAGAGCAGGGACAAGGAGCTGTCCCCAGTGACAGAGAGCAGGGACAAGGAGCTGTCCCCAGTGACAGAGAGCAGGGACAAGGAGCTGTCCCAAGTGACAGAGAGCAAGGACAAGGAGCTGTCCCCAGTGACAGAGAGCAGGGACAAGGAGCTGTCCCAAGTGACAGAGAGCAGGGACAAGGGGCTGTCCGCAGTGACAGAGAGCAGGGACAAGGAGCTGTCCCAAGTGACAGAGAGCAGGGACAAGGAGCTGTCCCCAGTGACAGAGAGCAGGGACAAGGAGCTGTCCCCAGTGACAGAGAGCAGGGACAAGGGGCTGTCCCCAGTGACAGAGAACAGGGACAAGGAGCTGTCCCGAGGATGAGACGCCAGAGCCCAAGAGCTGCCCTGATGAGCAGATATGAGTGACCAAAAACTGTCCCGATGGGAGGAGCACTGTGAGCAGCCGGGAGCTGTCCCGATGGGGCCGTGACAGCAGCTCCAGGATCTGGGACAGACCCTGGCACCCGTGAGCCACGAGGAGCCCCAGCCTTGTCCCCCAGACGGGCCCGGCTCTGCCAGCCCCGAGGGCACAGCGCTGGCAGCAGAGGCAGCGCTGCCCTGCCCAGCCCCTCTCCTGCCCAGGGACAGAACAGCAGCGGGAGATGCTGAGCCGGGCGCTGCAGGAGATGCAGCACTGAGGCAGCAGCTGAGGGAGGTCTGTGCCCTACAGCAGCGGCTGTGCAAGCAGAATCAGCAGCCACAGCCCAAAGGGAAGGGAGCTGAGTGCCTGCCCCACACAGCACCCCCAGACCCTCACCTGCCCAGACAGGAGCCCAGGACTTCTGTGGGCAGTGACAAAATTGCAGATTAAAGATATTTTTGAAGTGTAGTTTTTCTTTTATTAAATCTTCTGTCAGTAAAGATGTTGCTCCTAACTCCCTCTTTATGCCTTTTCACCCACATGGATGGATTCATAAATATTTATTTTCATTATTTATTTTCATTATTTATTATCCTTTTGACCCCCATGTACAACTGCCATCGAAAGAAGTTTCTTTATCCCAAACAGCCTAAACCACTCATTTTCTTTCTCCCAAAGAGACGGAACCCTGAGTGTTCCGTGTTCCACCTCACGCTGGCCCCGTGGAGCCCTTTGTGACACGGGCGCTGCGTGTCCGGGTCCTCTGTGATGTGGGACATGGTGGTGGCCAGAGCCCCTTGTGACATCAGGGAGCCCCACCCGGGCTGGGGGTGTTTAAGGGGTGCAGAGCCCTGCAGAGCTCAGTCCCAGGAGAGGCGCTCTCTCAGGAGGAAGCAGCTCCCTGGATCCCTCTGTGACTGAGGACGGTGGAAAGTTTGGAGACGGTGGAAACTTTGGAGACAATGGAAAAGAACCCCAGCTCCCAGCGCAGCCAAGCCCCACTGCTGAGCCGGCGGAGGAGGACACAAGTGGGGGATGAGGCAGGAAGGATCGGCCAGGACATGGAAAAGGCGAGGATCTTCGCTCTGCCGAGCGAGCCGGCTCCATCCCACGCCTCACAGACACCCAGGAGGCTGCCACCACTGCACCTCGGGCAGCCAAAGGTGGGAAATCTTCCTGCCCTCAGTGTCCCTGTGCCACGGCTGCCAGCACTGCCCTGCCTGGGGAGCCCCAGGGACACTCAGAGCCGGGGCACAGAGCTGGGCAGTGCAGGGCAGAAGGAGCCGCAGCCCTGCAGGCCCTGGCAGCCACACACCCCCCTGCCCAGGGTGTCCTTGCCCCCACTCAGGGTGGCCCAGGAGGGCACAGCCCGTGTGTCCCTGAGCTGGCAGCTGCCGCCTGTGCCCCCCATCCCTGTGGGGGCGAGAGCCGTGGAGCGCAGCCTCAGGGACACAGTGACAGAGGAAGAGGAGAGTGACAGCGAGCTGTCCCAAGGGGAAAACATCAGTGACAGGGAATTGTCCCCTGTGGCTGAGGCCACTGAGTGCCTTACAGGGGACAGCAACAGTGACCCAGAGCTGTCCCAAATAGAAGAGACCATCAAACTCTCTCCAAGGAACATCACAAGTGACAAGGAGCTGTCAGAAACGGAAGACATTGACATCCCTTCAGCAGACAGCACCAGCGATGAGGAGGAGTGGGCCCAAGACGTGGACGCTGTTGTGGCTCTTTCAGAGGACAGCTGGAGTGATGAGGAGCTGTCCCAAAAACTGGAGGCTGTTGTGGCTCTTTCAGAGGACAGGTGCAGTGATGAGGAGTGGGTCCAAGATGTGGAGGCTGTTCTGGCTCTTTCAGGGGACAGCTTGAGTGATGAGGAGCTGTCCCAAGAAGAACAGGCTGCTGTGGCTCTTTCAGGGGACAGCTGGAGTGATGAGGAGCTGTCCCAAGAAGAACAGACTGCTGCGGCTCTTTCAGGGGACATCTGGAGTGATGAGGAGCTGTCCCAAGAAGAGGAGGCTGCTGTGGATCTTTCAGGGGACATCTGGAGTGATGAGGAGCTGTCCCAAGAAGAGGAGGCTGCTGTGGCTCTTTCAGGGAACACCTGGAGTGATGAGGAGCTGTCCCAAGACGTGAAGGTTGTTGCAGCTCTTTCGGGGGACAGCACAAGCGATGAGGAGTGGGCCCAAGACGTGGAGGCTGTTGCGGCTCTTTCAGGGGACAGCTGGAGTGATGAGGAGCTGTCCCCAGTGAAAGAGGCCATCGAGGTCATTCCAGGGGACAGCACAGATGACCAGGAGCTGACCCCCCTGGAAGAAGCAATCATGATCGTAGCAGAGGACAGCCCAGATGACAAGGAGATCTCTCCCGTGGAAGAGGCCATTGAGGACAGCCCAAAGGACAAGGAGATGTCCCCCATGGAAGAGACCATTGATGTCGTTTTAAGGGACAGCCCAAATCTCAAGGAGATGTGCCCTGTGGGAGAGGCCATTGAGGACAGCCCAAATGATAAGCAGATGTCCCCTGTGGAAGATGACGATGTGCTCTTCTGTGGTGACAGCATGAGTGACAAGGAGCTGTCCATGGGTGAAGAGGAGGAGACAGAGCCGTCCCAAGGGGAGAGTGACTGGGAGCTGTCCCAAGGAGATTACAGCGCGGACGAGAAGCTTTCCACAGATGATGTGGAAATTGAAACAGAGCTGAGGTTTTGGGAATGCTGTGACATCCTAGACCTGTCCCCACGGGCAGCAGAAGACGACAAGCAGCTCTCCCTGTGGGAAGAACACGAGCAGGAAGAGCTGACGAGGACGGCCCTGCTCGGCATGGACAGAGACTCCAGCTCGTCACCACTGCAGGGGACACGGAGCCCGCTCGCTGCCCTGCCCAACGCTCCGGCCAGCAGCCAGGCTCAGGTGTCCACGAGCCAGGACAGCAGCAGGGACACCCTGAGCCAGGCTGTGACCCTGCAGGCACGGAGGCAGCAGCAGCAGGAACAGGGAGCCCAGGCCCTCCGCGGGCAGCCGGCTGCCCCCAGCAAACGTCGCTCCCGCTTCAGGCGGGCGCTGCGGGCGCTGCGGGGGCTGTTCCGCTGGCCCTGCCTGAGCCCACGGCCCGAGGAGTGAAACACACAGGGCACCCGAGCAGGGATTGCTCCAGAGCCTCCCTCCCTGCAGGGCTGGGCACAACGGGGCTGCCAACACCCCTGGGAGCTGGGGCACACACTGAGAGAGGACGAGCTCAGAGGTGACAAAGACAAGAAGAGGAGGATGAAGGCGATGAAGAAAATGAAGAAGATGAAGAACATGAAGAAGACAACAAAGGAGATGAAGAAGACGACTAAGACAAAGATGATGAAGATGAAGATGTAAAAGACGAAGAAGGCGAAGATGAAGATGAAGAAAACGAAGATGACAAGGAAGGCAATGACAAAGATGAAGAAGACAAAGAAGAGAAGACAAAGACAAGGAAGAGGAAAAAAGACAAAGACGACGAAGAAGAAGATGTAGAGAAATAATTTAGAACTACATAGAAGATGAACAAGAGTAATGAGAGTAAGAATTTTAAAAATATATAGAAGCAGAAGAGGAATAAGAGTAAGAGTAGGAATAGGAATAGGAAAATAGGAATTGGAATAAGAATAGGAATAAGAATAGGAATAGGAATAGGGATAGGAATAGAAATAGGGATAGGGATAGGAATAGGAATAGGAAAATAAGAATAGGAATAAGAATAGGAATAGGAATAGGGATAGGATAGGAAAGGGATAAGAATAGGGATAGGGATAGGGATCGGGATAGGGATAGGGATAGGAATAGGAATAGGAAAAAGAATTTTAAGATGAAGGAGAAGATGACGAACATGACAGAGATGAGGAAGAGGAAGAAGAAGGACAGGAAGAAGAGCATTTTAAAAAACTGATATTGAGGAAGAAGAAGGAGAAGGAGAAGGAGAAGGAGAAGGAGAAGGAGAAGGAGAAGGAGAAGGAGAAGGAGAAGGAGAAGGAGAAGGAGAAGGAGAAGGAGAAGGAGAAGGAGGAGGAGAAGGAGAAGGAGAAGGAGGAGAAGAAGAAGAAGAAGAAGAAGAAGAAGAAGAAGAAGAAGAAGACTTTGAAAGTACATAGAAGAG
Organism: Catharus ustulatus; assembly: GCF_009819885.2. NCBI lineage: Eukaryota > Metazoa > Chordata > Aves > Passeriformes > Turdidae > Catharus > Catharus ustulatus. Next base: position 123,687,039 of record NC_046222.1, on the reverse strand, counting down.
TAGTAGTATAGAAGACGAGTTTAGAATCCATAAACAAAGAGGAGAACTAATAAATAAATAAATAAAATTAACAAATAATTTGTATTTATTACATATTGTATGTTTACCTAACAGTCCACGATATAAAACCATGAATATACAATCTGTTGTAATTACGAAATATTATAATTCCCAAGAAATATAAAAGGACCACCCTTCCCAGGAAGCAAGTGCCCCTGGTGTCCAACCGAGCCTTTCCCTGGCCCAGCTTGAGGCCGTTTGCTCTTGTGCTGTCCCTTGTTGCTGGGAAGGAGAGAGGAGAGGGAACAGAGGGGCACGGAGGGAGGGACGGACAGGGAAGGGAGGAGAAAGGAGGGAGGGGAAGGAAAACGGGAGGGACGGGAGAACGGGGATCGAGTGAGGCAGGAACGGGGTGGGAAGCAGGGAAAAAGGACGGGGAGAGGGGGAACGAGGCGGGCACGCGGGGAAGGAGGGAAAGGATCCCGGGCGGGCCCGCCCTGCGCCAGGGGGCGGCCGAGAGCCGCAGCCGTGAGGGGCGGGAACCGTGAGGGGAGCAGAGCAGCCATGGTGCGGCTGTGAGGGGAGCGGAGCAGCCATGGTGGGGCTGTGAGGGGAGCGGAGCGGCCATGGTGGGGCTGTGAGGGTGAAATAGAGAAATTGAGAATTAATAATCAAATATTAAGAAAGATTTTGGTTGAAAAGGGGACTGACAAAACTGCCAAACGGAAAGAGCAGCCAAGCTGCAGGGTGAAGTTGGTGGATTAAAATAGAAGAACGAAGACCCACAGGATGAGGGGGTCCCTGGGATGGGGAAAACTGATACCAAAGTGCGGAGAATGACCAAAGGACTAAAAAGAAAGAATGTGCAAGAATACAAGTTGAAAAGTTCAAACTGAGAGGAAGACTATTTACTTCATCTGAAGACCCCCGAAGATCAGCAGAGCGACCCAGAAGGGAATAATGCGCAGTCGCAAAGAGGCGTGAAACTAATTTCGATATGAAGCGGGGATAGGCAATGAATATGTGTTAGGCGAATTGTATATTCCTAGTTTGTAGAGAATAAAAAGCGAGGCGCAGGTCGCCAAAGGTGTGTATGTTTTTGGAGGAGTTATCCCCCATGCACCCAGCGCTGAATAAATACATACCTACTCTTATAACTTATTTCTGTGAGTTACAGAGTGCTTTTCCGTACATCAAGGGGAGCAGCCATGGTGGGGCTGTGAGGGGAGCAGCCATGGTGGGGCTGTGAGGGGAGCGGAGCAGCCATGGTGGAGCTGTGCTGTCCTCTGGAGAGAGCTCTATGTCCACTTCCACAGGAGAGAGCTTGTGGTCACTCTGGCTGTCCCCTGAATGAGCTCAATGTCTTCTGTCCTTTGATACAGCTCCTGGTTACTGCCAGTTTCCCTTTGGGACAGCTCGCTGTCACTCTCCTGTTCCTCTGTCACTGTGTCCCTGAGGCTGCGCTCCACGGCTCTCGCCCCCACAGGGATGGGGGGCACAGGCGGCAGCTGCCAGCTCAGGGACACACGGGCTGTGCCCTCCTGGGCCACCCTGAGCGGGGGCAAGGACACCCTGGGCAGGGGGGTGTGTGGCTGCCAGGGCCTGCAGGGCTGCGGCTCCTTCTGCCCTGCACTGCCCAGCTCTGTGCCCCGGCTCTGAGTGTCCCTGGGGCTCCCCAGGCAGGGCAGTGCTGGCAGCCGTGGCACAGGGACACTGAGGGCAGGGAGATTTCTGAACCCCAACATTGGCTGCCCCCAAACGGCCACCCCTGTCACCCCAAGAGCAGCGGAGCTGACAGGAACTGGCACGGAGCAGCCCCAGACTTGTGGCCTTGTGGCCCCTGCAGTGCCCAGAGCCCTGAGAGGCTTTGGCCACGCTGTCCCTGCTCTCTGCAGGCAAACGAGAGGCGCCCGCGGAGCCCGGCTGGGAGAGAGCTGTGCTGGAAGCCCTTTGCAGCAGGGCTGTGCAGCCGCCACAGCTCAGCCAGCACAGCTCGGGGCCGTTTCCCCTTGTCCTGTCCCTGTTCCCTTGGAGCAGAGCCTGACCCCCCTCACTGACCCTCCTGCCAGGGCTACAGAAGGATTGGTCCTTTCTCGGGCCCTCTGCTCCTGCTCTCTGCTTTCCAAACCCAAATAACAATCCCAAAGGATGACAAATCCCACCTGAGTGTTGGGGACGGGATGTTCACCCAATTCTTCTGCCCACAGGGACAGCCAAGTGTCTCCCCCTGCCTGGCCCAGTGTCCCACAGCAGAGAGTCCCCAGGCCAGCGTTCCTCTCTGGGGAAAGCAGGAGGGAAGTGTGAGGACTTGTGCAGCCCTGAGAGAGGGAAGGCAGGAATTCTCCTTCCTTGCTTTGATTTCCACACCAAAGGAGACTCCTGCAGTGGGAAAAGGAATTGTTCTCGGTGGAGCTGCCCTGCAGGGCTCAAGCCCAGAGGAGAGGCCTGGGGAAGAGGACGGTGCACGAATGGGAGGAACAATGTGTCACAACACAAGAAATGTCCCAATGGGAAGCACAGGTGAGACGGCAGCAGGAGCTGGGATGGGAAGAACAGGAGAGATCCCATGAGCTGTCCCTGCAGAGATGTGAGTGTCCCACAGGATTCCCAACAGGACAATGTCCAAGAGCTGTTCCAGAGGGAAGGTGAGAGGTACAACAACTCTCACTGTGGGAAGTTGTGCACTCCCACATGTCCCCATGGGAAGAGAGCAGGGACAAGGAGCTGAACCAAGTGACAGAGAACAGGGACAAGGAGCTGAACCAAGTGACAAAGAGCAAGGACAAGGAGCTGTCCCAAGTGACAGAGAGCAGGGACAAGGAGCTGTCCCCAGTGACAGAGAGCAGGGACAAGGAGCTGTCCCCAGTGACAGAGAGCAGGGACAAGGAGCTGTCCCCAGTGACAGAGAGCAGGGACAAGGAGCTGAACCAAGTGACAGAGAGCAGGGACAAGGAGCTGTCCCAAGTGACAGAGAGCAAGGACAAGGAGCTGTCCCGAGGATGAGACACCAGAGCCCAAGAGCTGCCCTGATGAGCAGATATGAGTGACCAAAAACTGTCCCGATGGGAGGAGCACTGTGAGCAACCGGGAGCTGTCCCGATGGGGCCGTGACAGCAGCTCCAGGATCTGGGACAGACCCTGGCACCCGTGAGCCACGAGGAGCCCCAGCCTTGTCCCCCAGACGGGCCCGGCTCTGCCAGCCCCGAGGGCACAGCGCTGGCAGCAGAGGCAGCGCTGCCCTGCCCAGCCCCTCTCCTGCCCAGGGACAGAACAGCAGCGGGAGATGCTGAGCCGGGCGCTGCAGGAGATGCAGCACTGAGGCAGCAGCTGAGGGAGGTCTGTGCCCTACAGCAGCGGCTGTGCAAGCAGAATCAGCAGCCACAGCCCAAAGGGAAGGGAGCTGAGTGCCTGCCCCACACAGCACCCCCAGGCCCTCACCTGCCCAGACAGGAGCCCAGGACTTCTGTGGGCCGTGGCAAAATTGCAGATTAAAGATATTTTTGAAGTGTAGTTTTTCTTTTATTAAATCTTCTGTCAGTAAAGATGTTGCTTCTAACTCCCTCTTTATGCCTTTTCACCCACATGGATGAATTAATAAATATTTATTTTCATTATTTATTATCCTTTTGAGCCCCATGTACAACTGCCATCGAAAGAAGTTTCTTTATCCCAAACAGCCTAAACCACTCATTTTCTTTCTCCCAAAGAGACGGAACCCCGAGTGTTCCGTGTTCCACCGCACGCTGGCCCCGTGGAGCCCTTTGTGATGTGGGACATGGTGGTGGCCAGAGCCCCTTGTGACATCAGGGAGCCCCACCCGGGCTGGGGGTGTTTAAGGGGCGCAGAGCCCTGGAGAGCTCAGTCCCAGGAGAGGCGCTCTCTCAGGAGGAAGCAGCTCCCTGGGTCCCTCTGCGACTGAGGACAGAGGAGAATTTGGAGATAGTGGAAAGTTTGGAGACAATGGAAAAGAACCCCAGCTCCCAGCGCAGCCAAGGCCCACTGCTGAGCCGGCGGAGGAGGACACAAGTGGGGGATGAGGCAGAAAGGAGCAACCAGGGCATGGAAAAGGCGAGGATCTTCGCTCTGCCGAGCGAGCCGGCTCCATCCCACGCCTCACAGACACCCAGGAGGCTGCCACCACTGCACCTCGGGCAGCCAAAGGTGGGAAATCTTCCTGCCCTCAGTGTCCCTGTGCCACGGCTGCCAGCACTGCCCTGCCTGGGGAGCCCCAGGGACACTCAGAGCCGGGGCACAGAGCTGGGCAGTGCAGGGCAGAAGGAGCCGCAGCCCTGCAGGCCCTGGCAGCCACACACCCCCCTGCCCAGGGTGTCCTTGCCCCCGCTCAGGGTGGCCCAGGAGGGCACAGCCCGTGTGTCCCTGAGCTGGCAGCTGCCGCCTGTGCCCCCCATCCCTGTGGGGGCGAGAGCCGTGGAGCGCAGCCTCAGGGACACAGTGACCGAGGAAGAGGAGAGTGACAGCGAGCTGTCCCAAGGGGAAAACAGCAGTGACACGGAATTGTCCCCTGTGGGTGAGGCCACTGAGTGCCTTACAGGGGACAGCAACAGTGACCCAGAGCTGTCCCAAATAGAAGAGACCATCAAGCTCTCTCCAAGGAACATCGTAAGTGACAAGGAGCTGTCAGAAATGGAAGACATTGACATCCCTTCAGCAGAGAGCACCAGCGATGAGGAGGAGTGGGCCCAAGACGTGGACGCTGTTGTGGCACTTTCAGAGGACAGCTGGAGTGATGAGGAGCTGTCCCAAAAACTGGAGGCTGTTGCGGCTCTTTCAGAGGACAGGTGCAGTGATGAGGAGTGGGTCCAAGATGTGGAGGCTGTTCTGGCTCTTTCAGGGGACAGCTTGAGTGATGAGGAGCTGTCCCAAGAAGAACAGGCTGCTGTGGCTCTTTCAGGGGACATCTGGAGTGATGAGGAGCTGTCCCAAGATGTGGAGGCTGCTGTGGCTCTTTCAGGGGACATCGGGAGTGATGAGGAGCTGTCCCAAGACGTGAAGGTTGTTGCAGCTCTTTCGGGGGAGAGCACAAGCGATGAGGAGTGGGCCCAAGACGTGGAGGCTGTTGAGGCTCTTTCGGGGGACAGCTGGAGTGATGAGGAGCTGTCCCCAGTGAAAGAGGCCATCGAGGTCATTCCAGGGGACAGCACAAATGACCAGGAGCTGACCCCCGTGGAAGAAGCCATTGTGGTCGTAGCAGAGGACAGCCCAGATGACAAGGAGATCTCTCCCGTGGAAGAGGCCATTGAGGACAGCCCAAAGGACAAGGAGATGTCCCCCGTGGAAGAGACCATTGATGTCATTTTAAGGGACAGCCCAAATCTCAAGGAGATGTGCCCTGTGGAAGAGGCCATTGAGGACAGCCCAAATGATAAGCAGATGTCCCCTGTGGAAGATGACGATGTGCTCTTCTGTGGTGACAGCATGAGTGACAACGAGCTGTCCATGGGTGAAGAGGAGAAAGAGCCGTCCCAAGGGGAGAGTGAGTGGGAGCTGTCCCAAGGGGATTACTGTGAGGACGAGAAGCTTTCCACAGATGATGTGGAAATTGAAACAGAGCTGAGCTTTTGGGAATGCTGTGACATCCTAGACCTGTCCCCACGGGCAGCAGAAGACGACAAGCAGCTCTCCCTGTGGGAAGAACACGAGCAGGAAGAGCTGACAAGGACGGCCCTGCTCGGCATGGACAGAGACTCCAGCTCGTCACCACTGCAGGGGACACGGAGCCCGCTCGCTGCCCTGCCCAACGCTCCGGCCAGCAGCCAGGCTCAGGTGCCCACGAGCCAGGACAGCAGCAGGGACACCCTGAGCCAGGCTGTGACCCTGAAGGCACGGAGGCAGCAGCAGCAGGAACAGGGAGCCCAGGCCCTCCGCGGGCAGCCGGCTGCCCCCAGCAAACGTCGCTCCCGCTTCAGGCGGGCGCTGCGGGCGCTGCGGGGGCTGTTCCGCTGGCCCTGCCTGAGCCCACGGCCCGAGGAGTGAAACACACAGGGCACCCGAGCAGGGATTGCTCCAGAGCCTCCCTCCCTGCAGGGCTGGGCACAACGGGGCTGCCAACACCCCTGGGAGCTGGGGCACACACTGAGAGAGGACGAGCTCAGAGGTGACAAAGACAAGAAGAGGAGGATGAAGGCGATGAAGAAAATGAAGAAGATGAAGAACATGAAGAAGACAACAAAGGAGATGAAGAAGACGACTAAGACAAAGATGATGAAGATGAAGATGTAAAAGACGAAGAAGGCGAAGATGAAGATGAAGAAAACGAAGATGACAAGGAAGGCAATGACAAAGATGAAGAAGACAAAGAAGAGAAGACAAAGACAAGGAAGAGGAAAAAAGACAAAGACGACGAAGAAGAAGATGTAGAGAAATAATTTAGAACTACATAGAAGATGAACAATAGTAATGAGAGTAAGAATTTTAAAAATACATAGAAGTAGAAGAGGAATAAGAGTAAGAGTAGGAATAGGAATAGGAAAATAGGAATAGGAATAAGAACAGGAATAGGAATAGGAATAGGAATAGGAATAAGAATAGGAATAACAATAGGAATAACAATAGGAATAACAAAAGGAACAGGAATAGGGATAGGGATAGGGATAGGAATAGGGATAGGGATAGGAATAGGGATAGGAATAAGAATTTTTAGATGAAGGAGATGATGACGAATGACAGAGATGAGGAAGAGGAAGAAGAAGGACAGGAAGAAGAGCATTTTAAAAAACTGATATTGAAGAAGAAGAAGGAGAAGGAGAAGGAGGAGGAGGAGAAGGATAAGGAGAAAAAGAAGAAGAAGAAGAAGAAGAAGAAGAAGAAGAAGAAGAAGAGTTTGAAAGTACATAGAAGAGTAGTAGTAGAGAAGACGAGTTTAGAATCCATAAATAAAGGAGTTAATAAATAAATAAATAAATAAAATTAACGAATAATTTGTATTTATTATATATTGTATATTTATCTTACAGTCCTCGATATAAAACCATGAATATACAATCTGTTGTAATTACGAAATATTATAATTCCCAAGAAATATAAAAGGACCACCCTTCCTGGGAAGCAAGTGCCCCTGGTGTCCAACCGAGCCTTTCCCTGGCCCAGCTTGAGGCCGTTTGCTCTTGTGCTGTCCCTTGTTGCTGGGAAGGAGAGAGGAGAGGGAACAGAGGGGGACGGAGGGAGGGACGGACAGGGAAGGAAAACGGGAGGGACGGGAGAACGGGGATCGAGTGAGGCAGGAACGGGGTGGGAAGCAGGGAAAAAGGACGGGGAGAGGGGGAACGAGGCGGGCACGCGGGGAGGGAGAGGGGGAACGAGGCGGGCACGCAGGGAGGGAGAGGGGGAACGGGGCGGGCACGCAGGGAGGGAGGGAGGGAAAGGATCCCGGGCGGGCCCGCCCTGCGCCAGGCGGCGCCCGAGAGCCGCGGCCGTGAGGGGCGGGAACCGTGAGGGGAGCGGAGCAGCCATGGTGGGGCTGTGAGGGGAGCGGAGCAGCCATGGTGGGACTGTGAGCGGAGCAGCCATGGTGGGGCTGTGAGGGGAGCGGAGCAGCCATGGTGGGGCTGTGAGGGGAGCGGAGCTGCCATGGTGGGGCTGTGAGGGGAGCAGAGCAGCCATGGTGCGGCTGTGAGGGGAGCGGAGCGGCCATGGTGGGGCTGTGAGGGGAGCGGAGCGGCCATGGTGGGGCTGTGAGGGGAGCAGAGCAGCCATGGTGCGGCTGTGAGGGGAGCGGAGCGGCCATGGTGGGGCTGTGAGGGGAGCAGAGCAGCCATGGTGGGGCTGTGAGGGTGAAATAGAGAAATTGAGAATTAATAATCAAATATTAAGAAAGATTTTGGTTGAAAAGGGGACTGACAAAACTGCCAAACGGAAAGAGCAGCCAAGCTGCAGGGTGAAGTTGGTGGATTAAAATAGAAGAACGAAGACCCACAGGATGAGGGGGTCCCTGGGATGGGGAAAACTGATACCAAAGTGCGGAGAATGACCAAAGGACTAAAAAGAAAGAATGTGCAAGAATACAAGTTGAAAAGTTCAAACTGAGAGGAAGACTGTTTACTTCATCTGAAGACCCCCGAAGATCAGCAGAGCGACCCAGAAGGGAATAATGCGCAGTCAGAAAGAGGCGTGAAACTAATTTCCATATGAAGCAGGGATAGGCAATGAATTTGTGTTAGGCGAATTGTATATTCCTAGTTTGTAGAGAATAAAAAGCGAGGCGCACGTCGCCAAAGGTGTGTATGTTTTTGGAGGAGTTATCCCCCATGCACCCAGTGCTGAATAAATACATACCTACTCTTATAACTTATTTCTGTGAGTTATAGAGTGCTTTTCTGCGCATCAAGGGGAGCAGCCATGGTGGGGCTGTGAGGGGAGCGGAGCAGCCATGGTGGGGCTGTGAGGGGAGCGGAGCAGCCATGGTGGGGCTGTGCTGTCCTCTGGAGAGAGCTCTATGTCTGCTTCCACAGAGGAGAGCTCCTGGTCACTCTGGCTGTCCCCTGAATGAGCTCAATGTCTTCTGTCCTTTGGTACAGCTCCTGGTTACTGCCAGGTTCCCTTTGGGACGGCTCGCTGGCACTCTCCTGTTCCTCGGTCACTGTGTCCCTGAGGCTGCGCTCCACGGCTCTCGCCCCCACAGGGATGGGGGGCACAGGCGGCAGCTGCCAGCTCAGGGACACACGGGCTGTGCCCTCCTGGGCCACCCTGAGCGGGGGCAAGGACACCCTGGGCAGGGGGGTGTGTGGCTGCCAGGACCTGCAGGGCTGCGGCTCCTTCTGCCCTGCACTGCCCAGCTCTGTGCCCCGGCTCTGAGTGTCCCTGGGGCTCCCCAGGCAGGGCAGTGCTGGCAGCCGTGGCACAGGGACACTGAGGGCAGGAAGATTTCCCACCTTTGGCTGCCCGAGGTGCAGTGGTGGCAGCCTCCTGGGTGTCTGTGAGGCGTGGGATGGAGCCGGCTCGCTCGGCAGAGCAAAGATCCTCGCCTTTTCCATGCCCTGGTTGCTCCTTTCTGCCTCATCCCCCACTTTTGGCCTCCTCTGCAGGCTCAGCAGTGCGCCTTGGCTGCCCTGAGAACTGGGGTCCTGGCACCCCAAGAGCAGTGGAGCCCCAAGGCAGCACTGCATTGCTCCGGGGCATGCTGCTCCTGCTGCTGCTGCCTCCGTGCCTGCAGGGTCACAGCCTGGCTCAGGGTGTCCCTGCTGCTGTCCTGGCTCGTGGACACCTGAGCCTGGCTGCTGGCCGGAGCGTTGGGCAGGGCAGCGAGCGGGCTCCGTGTCCCCTGTGATTTCAGTTCTGGTGACGAGCTGGAGTCTCTGTCCATGCCGAGCAGGGCCGTCCTCGTCAGCTCTTCCTGCTCACATTCATTCCACAGGGAGAGCTGTTCATTGTCAATTTGCTGCCCATGGGGACAGGTCTTGGATGTCACAATCTTCCCCAAAGCTCAGCCCTGTTTCTAGTTTCACATCTTCTGGGGAAAGCTTCTCGTCCTCACAGTAATCCCCTTGGGACAGCTCCCCGTCACTCTCCCCTTGGGACGGCTCTTTCTCCTCCTTCTCTTCTCCCAAGGACAGCTCCTTGTCACTCTTGCTGTCTCCTGGGAAGAGCTCGATGGCCTCTGCAAATTTGAACAGCTCCTGGTCACTTGTGCTGTCCTCTGGAGCAACCTCTGTGGCCTCTTCCACTGAGGACAGCTGTGGCTCAGGGTTGAATCTCCTGGAGAGAGCTCGATGGCCTCTTCTACCTGGGACAGCTGCTGGTCACTTGTGCTGTCCACTTCAAAGGGCTCACTGTCATATTCCTTTGGGGACAGCTCTTGGTCATTTGTGCTGTCCTCTGGACCAACCTCAGTGGCCTCTTCCACTGGGGGTTGCTGGAGGTCACTTGTGAAGTCCCCTGAAGTGACTTTGATAGCCTCTTCTACTGGGGACAGCTCCTGCTCACTCTTGCTGCTGTCCCCTTGAAAGAGCTCAATGTCTTCTATCTGTTGGGACAGCTCCTGGTCACTGCCGTTTTCCTCTTGGGACCCCGCGAGCCTCAAGCGCTTCCACGAGGCCAGGGGCGGCTGCTGGCCCTGGCTTGGGGTGCCCTGTGTCTGTCACTCCTCGGGCTGTGGGCTCTCATCCTCACCATAATTGCCTTGGGACAGCTACCGCTCACTCTCCCTTGGGACGGCTCTTTCTGCTTGTCTTCACCCAGGGACAGCTCCTTGTCACTCATGCTGTCACCACACAAGAGCACATTGTCATCTTCCACAGGGGACGTCTGCTTATCATTTGGGCTGTCCTCAATAGCCTTTTCCACAGGGCACATCTCCTTGTGATTTGGGCTGTCCCTTAAAATGACATCAATGGCTTCCTCCACAGGAGAGATCTCCTTGTCCTTTGGGCTGTCCTCTGCTACGACCACAATGGCCTCTTCCACAGGGGTCAGCTCCTGGCCATTTGTGCTGTCCCTTGGAATGACCTCGATGGCCTCTTTCACTGGGGACAGCTCCTCATCGCTCCAGATGTCCCCTGAAAGAGCCGCAACAGCCTCCACATCTTGGGCCCACTCCTTCTCATTGCTGGTGCTCTCTGCTGAAGGGATGTCAATGTCTTCTTCCATTTCTGACAGCCCCTTGTCACTTATGATGTTCCTTGGAGAGAGCTTGATGGTCTCTTCTGTTTGGGACAGCTCTGGGTCACTGTTGCTGTCCCCTGTAAGGCACTCAGTGGTCTCACCCACAGGGGACAATTCCCTGTCACTGTTGTTTTCCCCTTGGGACAGCTCGCTGTCACTATCCTGTCCCTCTGTCACTGTGTCCCTGAGGCTGCGCTCCACGGCTCTCGCCCCCACAGGGATGGGGGGCACAGGCGGCAGCTGCCAGCTCAGGGACACACGGGCTGTGCCCTCCTGGGCCACCCTGAGCGGGGGCAAGGACACCCTGGGCAGGGGGGTGTGTGGCTGCCAGGGCCTGCAGGGCTGCGGCTCCTTCTGCCCTGCACTGCCCAGCTCTGTGCCCCGGCTCTGAGTGTCCCTGGGGCTCCCCAGGCAGGGCAGTGCTGGCACCCGTGGCACAGGGACACTGAGGGCAGGAAGATTTCTGAGCCCCACCTTTGGCTGCCCCCAAACGGCCACCCCTGGCACCCCAAGAGCAGCGGAGCTGACAGGAACTGGCACGGAGCAGCCCGGGACTTGTGGCCTTGTGGCCCCTGCAGTGCCCAGAGCCCCGAGAGGCTTTGGCCACGCTGTCCCTGCTCTCTGCAGGCAAACGAGAGGCGCCCGCGGAGCCCGGCTGGGAGAGAGCTGTGCTGGAAGCCCTTTGCAGCAGGGCTGTGCAGCCGCCACAGCGCAGCCAGCACAGCTCGGGGCCGTTTCCCCTGGTCCTGTCCCTGTTCCCTTGGAGCAGAGCCTGACCCCCCTCACTGCCCCTCCTGCCAGGGCTACAGAAGGATCGGTCCTTTCTCGGGCCCTCTGCTCCTGCTCTCTGCTTTCCAAATCCAAATAACAATCCCAAAGGATGACAAATCCCACCTGAGTGTTGGGGACGGGATGTTCACCCAATTCTTCTGCCCACAGGGACAGCCAAGTGTCTCCCCCTGCCTGGCCCAGTGTCCCACAGCAGAGTCCCCAGGGCAGCGTTCCTCTCTGGGGAAAGCAGGAGGGAAGTGTGAGGACTTGTGCAGCCCTGAGAGAGGGAAGGCAGGAATTCTCCTTCCTTGCTTTGATTTCCACACCAAAGGAGACTCCTGCAATGGGAAAAGGAATTGTTCTCGGTGGAGCTGCCCTGCAGGGCTCCAGCCCAGAGGAGAGGCCTGGGGAAGAGGATCGTGCACGAATGGGAGGAACAACGTGTCACAACACAAGAAATGTCCCAATGGGAAGCAGAGGTGAGAGGGCAGCAGGAGCTGGGATGGGAAGAACAGGAGAGATCCCATGAGCTGTCCCTGCAGAGATGTGAGTGTCCCACAGGATTCCCAACAGGACAATGTCCAAGAGCTGTTCCAGAAGGAAGGTGAGAGGTACCAACAACTCTCACTGTGGGAAGTTGTGCACTCCCACATGTCCCCATGGGAAGAGAGCAGGGACAAGGAGCTGAACCAAGTGACAGAGAGCAGGGACAAGGAGCTGAACCAAGTGACAGAGAGGAGGGACAAGGAGCTGTCCCCAGTGACAGAGAGCAGGGACAAGGAGCTGAACCAAGTGACAGAGAGCAGGGACAAGGAGCTGTCCCCAGTGACAGAGAGCAGGGACAAGGAGCTGTCCCCAGTGACAGAGAGCAGGGACAAGGAGCTGAACCAAGTGACAGAGAGCTGGGTCAAGGAGCTGTCCCGAGTGACAGAGAGCAAGGACAAGGAGCTGTCCCAAGGATGAGACGCCAGAGCCCAAGAGCTGCCCTGATGAGCAGATATGAGTGACCAAAAACTGTCCCGATGGGAGGAGCACTGTGAGCAGCCGGGAGCTGTCCCGATGGGGCCGTGACAGCAGCTCCAGGATCTGGGACAGACCCTGGCACCCGTGAGCCACGAGGAGCCCCAGCCTTGTCCCCCAGATGGGCCCGGCTCTGCCAGCCCCGAGGGCACAGCGCTGGCAGCAGAGGCAGCGCTGCCCTGCCCAGCCCCTCTCCTGCCCAGGGACAGAACAGCAGCGGGAGATGCTGAGCCGGGCGCTGCAGGAGATGCAGCACTGAGGCAGCAGCTGAGGGAGGTCTGTGCCCTACAGCAGCGACTGTGCAAGCAGAATCAGCAGCCACAGCCCAAAGGGAAGGGAGCTGAGTGCCTGCCCCACACAGCACCCCCAGACCCTCACCTGCCCAGCTGGGAGCCCAGGACTTCTGTGGGCAGTGGCAAAATTGCAGATTAAAGATATTTTTGAAGTGTAGTTTTTCTTTTATTAAATCTTCTGTCAGTAAAGATGTTGCTTCTAACTCCCTCTTTATGCCTTTTCACCCACATGGATGGATTAATAAATATTTATTTTCATTATTTATTATCCTTTTGAGCCCCATGTACAACTGCCATCGAAAGAAGTTTCTTTATCCCAAACAGCCTAAACCACTCATTTTCTTTCTCCCAAAGAGACGGAACCCCGAGTGTTCCGTGTTCCACCGCACGCTGGCCCCGTGGCGCCCTTTGTGACACGGGCACTGCGTGTCCGGGCCCTTTGTGATGTGGGACATGGTGGTGGCCAGAGCCCCTTGTGACATCAGGGAGCCCCACCCGGGCTGGGGGTGTTTAAGGGGCGCAGAGCCCTGCAGAGCTCAGTCCCAGGAGAGGCGCTCTCTCAGGAGGAAGCAGCTCCCTGGATCCCTCTGCGACTGAGGACGGTGGAAAGTTTGGAGACAATGGAAAAGAACCCCAGCTCCCAGCGCAGCCAAGGCCCACTGCTGAGCCGGCGGAGGAGGACACAAGTGGGGGATGAGGCAGAAAGGAGCAACCAGGGGATGGAAAAGGCGAGGATCTTCGCTCTGCCGAGCGAGCCGGCTCCATCCCACGCCTCACAGACTCCCAGGAGGCTGCCACCACTGCACCTCGGGCAGCCAAAGGTGGGAAATCTTCCTGCCCTCAGTGTCCCTGTGCCACGGCTGCCAGCACTGCCCTGCCTGGGGAGCCCCAGGGACACTCAGAGCCGGGGCACAGAGCTGGGCAGTGCAGGGCAGAAGGAGCCGCAGCCCTGCAGGCCCTGGCAGCCACACACCCCCCTGCCCAGGGTGTCCTTGCCCCCGCTCAGGGTGGCCCAGGAGGGCACAGCCCGTGTGTCCCTGAGCTGGCAGCTGCCGCCTGTGCCCCCCATCCCTGTGGGGGCGAGAGCCGTGGAGCGCAGCCTCAGGGACACAGTGACAGAGGAAGAGGAGAGTGACAGCGAGCTGTCCCAAGGGGAAAACATCAGTGACAGGGAATTGTCCCCTGTGGGTGAGGCCATTGAGTGCCTTACAGAGGACAGCAACAGTGACCCAGAGCTGTCCCAAATAGAAGAGACCATCAAACTCTCTCCAAGGAACATCACAAGTGACAAGGAGCTGTCAGAAACGGAAGACATTGACATCCCTTCAGCAGACAGCACCAGCGATGAGGAGGAGTGGGCCCAAGACGTGGACGCTGTTGTGGCACTTTCAGAGGACAGCTGGAGTGATGAGGAGCTGTCCCAAAAACTGGAGGCTGTTGTGGCTCTTTCAGAGGACAGGTGCAGTGATGAGGAGTGGGTCCAAGATGTGGAGGCTGTTCTGGCTCTTTCAGGGGACAGCTTGAGTGATGAGGAGCTGTCCCAAGAAGAGGAGGCTGCTGTGGCTCTTTCAGGGGACAACTGGAGTGATGAGGAGCTGTCCCAAGAAGAACAGGCTGCTGTGGCTCTTTCAGGGGACATCTGGAGTGATGAGGAGCTGTCCCAAGATGTGGAGGCTGCTGTGGCTCTTTCAGGGAACATCTGGAGTGATGAGGAGCTGTCCCAAGACGTGGAGGCTGCTGTGGCTCTTTCAGGGGACATCGGGAGTGATGAGGAGCTGTCCCAAGAAGAGGAGGCTGCTGTGGCTCTTTCAGGGGACATCGGGAGTGATGAGGAGCTGTCCCAAGAAGAGGAGGCTGTTGCAGCTCTTTCGGGGGACAGCACAAGCGATGAGGAGTGGGCCCAAGACGTGGAGGCTGTTGCGGCTCTTTCGGGGGACAGCTGGAGTGATGAGGAGCTGTCCCCAGTGAAAGAGGCCATCGAGGTCATTCGAGGGGACAGCACAAATGACCAGGAGCTGACCCCTGTGGAAGAAGCAATCATGATCGTAGCAGAGGACAGCCCAGATGACAAGGAGATCTCTCCCGTGGAAGAAGCCAATGAGGACAGCCCAAAGGACAAGGAGATGTCCCCCATGGAAGAGATCATTGATGTCATTTTAAGGGACAGCCCAAATGACAAGGAGATGTGCCCTGTGGAAGAGGTCATTGAGGACAGCCCAAATGATAAGCAGATGTCCCCTGTGGAAGATGACGATGTGCTCTTCTGTGGTGACAGCATGAGTGACAAGGAGCTGTCCATGGGTGAAGAGAAGGAGGAGAAAGAGCCGTCCCAAGGGGAGAGTGAGTGGGAGCTGTCCCAAGGGGATTACAGCGCGGACGAGAAACTTTCCACAGATGATGTGGAAATTGAAACAGAGCTGATCTTTTGGGAATGCTGTGACATCCTAGACCTGTCCCCACGGGCAGCAGAAGACGACAAGCAGCTCTCCCTGTGGGAAGAACACGAGCAGGAAGAGCTGACGAGGACGGCCCTGCTCGGCATGGACAGAGACTCCAGCTCGTCACCACTGCAGGGGACACGGAGCCCGCTCGCTGCCCTGCCCAACGCTCCGGCCAGCAGCCAGGCTCAGGTGTCCACGAGCCAGGACAGCAGCAGGGACACCCTGAGCCAGGCTGTGACCCTGCAGGCACGGAGGCAGCAGCAGCAGGAACAGGGAGCCCAGGCCCTCCGCGGGCAGCCGGCTGCCCCCAGCAAACGTCGCTCCCGCTTCAGGCGGGCGCTGCGGGCGCTGCGGGGGCTGTTCCGCTGGCCCTGCCTGAGCCCACGGCCCGAGGAGTGAAACACACAGGGCACCCGAGCAGGGATTGCTCCAGAGCCTCCCTCCCTGCAGGGCTGGGCACAACGGGGCTGCCAACACCCCTGGGAGCTGGGGCACACACCGAGAGAGGACGAGCTCAGAGGCGACAGAGACAAGAAGAGGAGGATGAAGGCGATGAAGAAAATGAAGAAGATGAAGAACATGAAGAAGACAACAAAGGAGATGAAGAAGACGACTAAGACAATGATGATGAAGATGAAGATGTAAAAGACGAAGAAGGCGAAGTTGAAGACAACGAAGATGACAAGGAAGGCAATGACAAAGATGAAGAAGACAAAGAAGAGAAGACAAAGACAAGGAAGAGGAAAAAAGACAAAGACGACGACGAAGAAGAAGATGTAGAGAAATAATTTAGAACTACATAGAAGATGAACAATAGTAATGAAAGTAAGAATTTTAAAAATACATAGAAGTAGAAGAGGAATAAGAGTAAGAGTAGGAATAGGAATAGGAAAATAGGAATAGGAATAGGAATAGGAATAGGAATAGGAACAGGAATAGGAATAAGAATAGGAATAACAATAGGAATAACAATAGGAACAGGAATAGGGATAGGGATAGGGATAGGGATAGGAATAGGGATAGGGATAGGAATAGGGACAGGAATAAGAATTTTAAGATGAAGGAGATGATGATGAATGACAGAGATGAGGAAGAGGAAGAAGAAGGACAGGAGGAAGAGCATTTTAAAAAACTGATATTGAAGAAGAAGAAGGAGAAGGAGAAGGAGGAGGAGGAGAAGGATAAGGAGAAAAAGAAGAAGAAGAAGAAGGAGACGGAGAAGAAGAAGAAGAAGAAGACTTTGAAAGTACATAGAAGAGTAGTAGTAGAGAAGACGAGTTTAGAATCCATAAATAAAGGAGTTAATAAATAAATAAATAAAATTAACGAATAATTTGTATTTATTACTTATTGTATATTTACCTAACAGTCCACGATATGAAACCATGAATATACAATCTGTTGTAATTACGAAATATTATAATTCCCAAGAAATATAAAAGGACCACCCTTCCCGGGAAGCAAGTGCCCCTGGTGTCCAACCGAGCCTTTCCCTGGCCCAGCTTGAGGCCGTTTGCTCTTGTGCTGTCCCTTGTTGCTGGGAAGGAGAGAGGAGAGGGAACAGAGGGGGACGGAGGGAGGGACGGACAGGGAAGGGAGGAGAAAGGAGGGAGGGGAAGGAAAACGGGAGGGACGGGAAAATGGGCTTGAGTGAGGCAGGAACGGGTTGGGAAGCAGGGAAAAAGGACGGGGAGAGGGGGAACGAGGCGGGCACGCAGGGAGGGAGAGGGGGAACGAGGCGGGCACGCAGGGAGGGAGGGAAAGGATCCCGGGCGGGCCCGCCCTGCGCCAGGGGGCGGCCGAGAGCCGCAGCCGTGAGGGGCGGGAAGGGACTGAGGGGAGCGGAGCCGCCATGCTGGGGCTGTGAGGGGAGCGGAGCGGCCATGGTGGGGCTGTGAGGGGAGCGGAGCGGCCATGGTGGGGCTGTGAGGGGAGCGGAGCGGCCATGGTGGGGCTGTGAGGGGAGCGGAGCGGCCATGGTGGGGCTGTGCTGTCCTCTGGAGAGAGCTCCTGGTCACTCTTGCTGTCCCCTGAATGAGCTCAATGTCTTCTGTCCTTTGGTACAGCTCCTGGTCTCTACCAGTTTCCCCTTGGGACAGCTCGCTGTCACTCTCCTCTTCCTCAGTCACTGTTTCCCTGAGGCTGCGCTCCACGGCTCTCGCCCCCACAGGGATGGGGGGCACAGGCGGCAGCTGCCAGCTCAGGGACACACGGGCTGTGCCCTCCTGGGCCACCCTGAGCGGGGGCAAGGACACCCTGGGCAGGGGGGTGTGTGGCTGCCAGGGCCTGCAGGGCTGCGGCTCCTTCTGCCCTGCACTGCCCAGCTCTGTGCCCCGGCTCTGAGTGTCCCTGGGGCTCCCCAGGCAGGGCAGTGCTGGCAGCCGTGGCACAGGGACACTGAGGGCAGGGAGATTTCCCACCTTTGGCTGCCCGAGGTGCAGTGGTGGCAGCCTCCTGGGTGTCTGTGAGGCGTGGGATGGAGCCGGCTCGCTCGGCAGAGCAAAGATCCTCGCCTTTTCCATGCCCTGGTTGCTCCTTTCTGCCTCATCCCCCACTTGTGTCCTCCTCCGCCGGCTCAGCAGTGCGCCTTGGCTGCGCTGGGAGCTGGGGTTCTGGCACCCCAAGAGCAGTGGAGCCCCAAGGCAGCACTGCATTGCTCCTGGGCATGCTGCTCCTGTGGCTTCTGCCTCCGTGCCTTCAGGGTCACAGCCTGGCTCAGGGTGTCCCTGCTGCTGTCCTGGCTCGTGGACACCTGAGCCTGGCTGCTGGCCGGATCGTTGGGCAGGGCAGCGAGCGGACTCCGTGTCCCCTGTGATTTCAGTGCTGGTGACGAGCTGGAATCTATGTCCATGCCGAGCAGGTCCCTCCTCGTCAGCTCTTCCTGCTCACATTCATTCCACTGAGAGAGCTGTTCATTGTCAATTTGCTGCCCATGGGGACAGGTCTTGGATGTCACAATCTTCCCAAAAGCTCAGCTCTGTTTCTAGTTTTACATCTTCTGGGGAAAGCTTCTCGTCCTCACAGTAATCCCCTTGGGACAGCTCCCAGTCACTCTCCCCTTGGGACGGCTCTTTCTCCTGTTTCTCTTCAGCCAGGGACAGCTCCTTGTCACTCTTGCTGTCCCCTGGGAAGAGCTCGATGGCCTCTGCAAATTTGAACAGCTCCTGGTCACTTGTGCTGTCCTCTGGAGCAACCTCTGTGGCCTCTTCCACTGAGGACAGCTGTGGCTCAGGGTTGAATCTCCTGGAGAGAGCTCGATGGCCTGTTCTTCCTGAGACAGCTGCTGGTCACTTGTGCTGTCCACTTCAAAGGGCTCACTGTCATATTCCTTTGGGGACAGCTTCTGGTCATTTGTGCTGTCCTCTGGAGCAACCTCAGTGGCCTCTTCCACTGGGGGTGGCTGGAGGTCACTTGTGAAGTCCCCTGAAGTGACTTTGATGGCCTCTTCCACTTTGGACAGCTCTGGCTCAGTGTTGCTGTCCCCTGGAGAGAGCTCGATGGCCTCTTCTACTGGGGACAGCTCCTGATCACTCTTGGTGTCCCCTTGAAAGAGGTCAATGTCTTCTATCTGTTGGGGCAGCTCCTGGTCACTGCCGTTTTCCTCTTGGGACCCCGAGAGCCTCGAGCGCTTCCACGAGGCCAGGGGCGGCTGCTGGCCCTGGCTTGGGGTGCCCTGTGTCTGTCACTCCTCGGGCTGTGGGCTCTCATCCTCACCATAATTGCCTTGGGACAGCTGCCAGTCACTCTGCCCTTGGGACGGCTCTTTCTCCTCCTTCTCTTCACCCATGGACAGCTCCTTGTCACTCATGCTGTCACCACACAAGAGCACATTGTCATCTTCCACAGGGGACATCTGCTTATCATGTGGGCTGTCCTCAATGGCCTCTTCCACAGGGCACATCTCCTTGTGATTTGGGCTGTCCCTTAAAATGACATCAATGGTCTCTTCCATGGGGGACATCTCCTTGTCCTTTGGGCTGTCCTCTGCTACAACCATGATTGTTTCTTCCACGGGGGTCAGCTCCTGGTCATTTGTGCTGCCCCCTGGAATGACCTCGATGGCCTCTTTCACTGGGGACAGCTCCTCATCACTCCAGCTGTCCCCTGAAAGTGCCACAACAGCCTCCACATCTTGGGCCCACTCCTCATCGCTGGTACTGTCTGCTGAAGGGATGTCAATGTCTTCCGTTTCTGACAGCTCCTTGTCACTTACGATGTTCCTTGGAGAGAGCTTGATGGTCTCTTCTATTTGGGACAGCTCTGGGTCACTGTTGCTGTCCTCTGTAAGGCACTCAGTGGCCTCACCCACAGGGGACAATTCCCTGTCACTGATGTTTTCCCCTTGGGACAGCTCGCTGTCACTCTCCTGTTCTTCTGGCACTGTGTCCCTGAGGCTGCGCTCCACGGCTCTCGCCCCCACAGGGATGGGGGGCACAGGCGGCAGCTGCCAGCTCAGGGACACACGGGCTGTGCCCTCCTGGGCCACCCTGAGCGGGGGCAAGGACACCCTGGGCAGGGGGGTGTGTGGCTGCCAGGGCCTGCAGGGCTGCGGCTCCTTCTGCCCTGCACTGCCCAGCTCTGTGCCCCGGCTCTGAGTGTCCCTGGGGCTCCCCAGGCAGGGCAGTGCTGGCAGCCGTGGCACAGGGACACTGAGAGCAGGGAGATTTCTGAGCCCCACCTTTGGCTGCCCCCAAACTGCCATCCCTGTCACCCCAAGAGCAGTGGAGCTGACAGGAACTGGCACGGAGCAGCTCCAGACTTGTGGCCTTGTGGCCCCTGCAGTGCCCAGAGCCCTGAGAGGCTTTGGCCACGCTGTCCCTGCTCTCTGCAGGCAAACGAGAGGCGCCCGCGGAGCCCGGCTGGGAGAGAGCTGTGCTGGAACCCCTTTGCAGCAGGGCTGTGCAGCCGCCACAGCGCAGCCAGCACAGCTCGGGGCCGTTTCCCCTGGTCCTGTCCCTGTTCCCTTGGAGCAGAGCCTGACCCCCCTCACTGCCCCTCCTGCCAGGGCTACAGAAGGATTGGTCCTTTCTCGGGCCCTCTTCCCCTGCTCTCTGCTTTCCAAATCCAAATAACAATCCCAAAGGATGACAAATCCCACCTGAGTGTTGGGGACGGGATGTTCACCCAATTCTTCTGCCCACAGGGACAGCCAAGTGTCTCCCGCTCCCTGGCCCAGTGTCCCACAGCAGAGAGTCCCCAGGGCAGCGTTCCTCTCTGGGGAAAGCAGGAGGGAAGTGTGAGGACTTGTGCAGCCCTGAGAGAGGGAAGGCAGGAATTCTCCTTCCTTGCTTTGATTTCCACACCAAAGGAGACTCCTGCAGTGGGAAAAGGAATTGTTCTCGGTGGAGCTGCCCTGCAGGGCTCCAGCCCAGAGGAGAGGCCTGGGGACATCAGGTGTGTCCCACCTGCAGCTTGGGTCAGTCAGGGGCTGCTGGGTCAGGGCAGTGAATCAATGAGAAACTGTGCAGTCAAAGGTGAGGTTTGGCAACAACTGTGAAGCAGAGAGCAGGGGCAGCACTAATGACAGGTTCAAGGTGTTCAAACAGGCCAATTTCTTTTCAAAATGCAGTGATTCATTCTGTGGTACTGCTGTTATTGTGTGACCTACACTGCTTCCCCAATCCTACAAATCTTTACTATTGATGGATACCTTTTCCTTGGAATGGACCACTGTCTTTGCAGCGTGCAAGACACACAAACACACACACACACATGTAGTTTATGAAGGAGTAAATAATGCAATACAATCATTAGAAAAGGATTGGCCAGTAGCAGAACTTAAAATCACACCGCAGGATCTCTGCTGGTTTTTGCTTTTCCAGCTTGGCTGTTGCCCATCACAGCAGCAATAAACAGAGGCATCTTCTGGTTACTTCATTCTCTTTGCCACATCCAAATATGCATATTCAATCTCTTGGTCAGCAGGGCACGTGTTTGTAAATTCATCTCTTGCGTATGCATTTTTCAAGTATCTCGAAATCCCTGTCATTTCAGGTGGGAAATGAAAATTTCGGTATTTTTTTGCAACGACCTTTCATTAAAAGATAAAAAAAAGGAAAAAAAAAGAAAAACATCATTACACATATAATCTGCAAAATCCCAAACATCCCAAATCTACTTTTTATTCCCGTTTTTCATTTCCGGAGTGTGTCAGATGGTGTTGGTGACCAAGGGGGAAGGCATAAAAAGAAAGCATGGGATGAAGAAAACTGTGGAAATCCCTGCAAAGGATTTTTTTGTGTCTATATCTGTACTTATATCTATATATTGCTAAAGATTTGCAAAACCCTGTGGACCAGTAGAAGAATCTGGAAGAGATACAGGTTAACCCAGCAAACTTAAACCACAATTAACAGAATAATCCTACAGGAATAAATTAGCCCACACTTGAAAACGTTCACTGAAACAGGAAAAATCTGAATTAAAACCCTTAATTTCAAATGATCAGGGAGGACAACTCTTGGCTGAGCGCTAATCCCCACCTGCAGGCAGCAAGGGTGATGTGACAGTGTGACATTCCTCCTCTGTCCTCCAGACCTTCACTTGATTCTCTCCCCTGTGCTGCCCTGGCCACCTCCCAAGGTTTGCAGTGCCTGAGTGTGGGAAGGCTCATCCCTGGCTGCTCTCTGCACCAGGATCAGCCAGGAGATGGGGGGGAAAAGTTTGCACTTGTGGAGGTGCTGGAAAGAGACTGGATCCCCTGTTCCTCTGTCAGAGCTGGAGTCTGACAGGAAACTCCCTGAAGTGACCTTGTTTGTTTGAAAACCAATGAAATTCCAGTGTGGTCATTTCTCTTCCAGAGCCTTGCAGGGTAGAATTACAGAATCACAGAATCACAGCATGGTTTGGGTTGGAGGGACCTTAAAGCTCATTTTGTTCCACCCCTGCCATGGCAGGGACACCTCCCACTGTCCCAGGTGACTCCAAACCCCAATGTCCAACCTGGAACTGAACATTCCAGGGATCCAGGGGCAGCCACAGCTGCTCTGGGCACCCTGTGCCACCCTCCCAGGGAGGAATTGCTTCCCAATACGCTATTGAATCCTTCTCTCCTTCAGCTAAAGGCCATTCCCCCTTGTCCTGTCACTCCACACCCTTATGAAAAATCCCTCTCCAGCCTTCTGGGCTGTGACAATACCAGTCCCAGCTCACTGGACTAGAAAAGAATTTCAGCTGTTGTGCTTTCCTTCTCTCCAGAAGGCTAAAGAAGCAAATGCAAACCTTGATTATGTGGAGCTTTGGTAGGAGGTTGCAATCTGCTAAAGTGAGCTCATCGCCATCCAGGAATTTCCGGCTGGAAGCAGCGATCTCCTCCGTGCTGTAAGCATCGATTTCATCAGGCAGGGGGCTATTTAAATAGTTGTCCAGCTTCTTCAGGGCTTTAAGCAAAGATTTTTCCAAATCTGGGTTAAGACAATAAAAAGATCATTCAAGCCTGTACCAAGGTCCCTGTGACACCAAGCAACTCCTGCATCCCGTCTCTGGCACCAGCCCAGACATCTGGCTGCGCCAGCTCCTGCAATTCCTTGATCCTGGGCTTAAACCTTAATGCTGGGATAAGGGCTCTAAGGAGCTAAAAGGAGTTCTGGGAAAAACCATCCTGGGGCTGTGTTACCAGGAATGGCTCCTCAGACTCTCCCTGGGGCGGGGTTTGGCACTGGCCCTGCCTTCACACTGACTCCTGCCCCAGGAGCCACAGGGCCACTGCTTGCCCAAGGCAAGCTGGAGAGACAACAGCAGGTCCCTGGGGTGCCACTTCAGGGTTTTCAGAGCCAGCCCAGGGAACAGGCCTGAGAGCTGAAGGACAGAGACAGAATCCAGAATGGTTTGGGTTGGGAGGGACCTCAAAACTCACCCAGTGCCACCCCAGCCATGCAGGGACACCTCCCACTGTCCCAGGTGCTCCAGCCCCAGTGTCCAGCCTGGCCTGGGACACTTCAAGAGATGGAGAGACCACAACCAACCTGTGCCACGTCCTCACCACCCTCACAGGAAAGGATTTCTCCCTAACATTTCATCTCACCCTGCCTCCCTCCAGCCTAGGGCCATTCCTGGCCATCGTGAGGGACCTGCTTCAGGGATGTGCCAAGGGACTGGAGTCCTCATTATTTATGGAATTAGGGAACCTCTCACTCCCAGAGGGCTGTGCTTTTGGCTAAGTGGGGAAGGTGCAGCCTCACAGACCCCAGAGCTGAAGGAGCAAGGAGAGGCTGGAATTGGTGCTCCCACGGTGACAGCAGTATCTGCTTTCACCAGCTCTTGGAATCCTCAATTAAAGAAGGGAACAGGCACAGATTTCCAGAGCCTCCACGCTCTGGAATATCCCTGTTTAACCTGAGCTGGAAATGGAACACCTCCAGCAGTGTCCTACAACTGCACAGCTCTGGTTTCTCCCTCCCAGAGCTGATGACAGGACTGCAGCACCTACTTTCATTTGCATCTTTTCTCGGGTTCTTTATAAATGCAGAGAATTTTGCAAAGACGTCATTTCCCGCAGAGTTCGACTCGGGGTGCTTCGGTGCAAGTTTGGGATACCTGAGAAGTTGAAGGAAACAAAAAGAAGTGACCCAATTATCCTTTATTCTTGTCTCCACTAATTAATACACATTTATTTGGAGGATGACCACATACAACCACACAGGACTCAAAGGGAACCATCCTAAACTAAGAATCACTTATTTTAAACTCTACCTAAATAATCTTTTCCTGAGGGCAATGGGAAATGACTCTTACTGATATCCCAGAGGAGAAAAGGTCTGTGGGGTAGGGGACACAATGCTGGGACAACAGTGGGTTTGGGGCGAGGTGGGAAGAGCTGCTGGGGTGGGGGAGGACAAATCCAAAACTCAGCCCCTCATGTGCAGCCTGATGGACCCTCTGAAAGAGCCCCAGCATGTCCATTGTGTTCACTGCCCTCGGCTTCACCGAATCCAGAATCACCAGGCTTGGAAAACACCTTCAGCACCATCCAGTCACCCCAAACCATGTCTCCAAGAGCCACATCCAGATGATGGGAACACTTCCAGAGATGGTGATCCACCCTGGGCAACTCATTCCAATGCCTGACCACTCTAAAATGGAAAACATTTTTCCAATCTCCAATCAGAACCTCCCTTGGCATAACTTGAGGCCATTTCCTCTCCTCCCTTCACTTGGGACAGGCAGAAGAGCCCGACCCCAGCTCACTGCAGTGTCCTTCGGGTGGTTTTAGAGAGCAGCAAGGTCACCCTGAGCTTCCCCCTCACTGCACCAATTATTTGTGAGGTGGGAAGAGGGAAGCCTCAAACAATCCCAGGTCAGAGCAGGAAAAGATCAGCAGCAGCAGCCCCCAGGTTTCCATGGGATGGATTCCATGCCCTGGGAATGACCCAGCAGTGAGCTGGGGATGAAGGACAGCGGTGGGAGCAGCACAGCCCTGAGCTGGGGACAGCCTGGGACAGCCTGGGACAGCCTGGGGACACCCCCAGCTCCAGCTGTGTCTCAAAGTCACCCCTGAGCTGGAGCAGCCCTGGTTCCCCCAGGTGCAGCCCCCTGAGGGGAATGTGGTACCGGGGCGGTGCCAGCTTTTCCTCCAGGAATTCCTCGATCTTGTTGACATCGGTTTTCACTTCCCCATCAAAGGTCATGAACGGGGGGTTGGTGCCCGGGGCCAGGTTCTGCAGGTCTGCAGGTTTTCTGGGAAAGAAAAAACATAAAAAGTCTCTCTCCCTCCTTTTTTATGAACCCCTTTAGGCACTGGAAGGGGCTCTAAGGTCTCCTCTCCAGGCTGGGCACACCCAGCTCCCTCAGCCTGGCAGAAAAATGCCAGTTTTAAAAAAGTGCTACAAAGTTCACTTTACAAAGTTCAAATCTCAGAATTCAAAGTCTCAGTCCTACCTTTTCAGATCCACGGTTGTGACATTAAATATGACCCCTTTGAGCCACAGGATCATAAAGAGGCGCTGAGAGAACGGGCAGTTCCCAATGCTTTCCCCATCACTGCCAGCCTACAATGGGAAAAATTACAAATTACCAACACATCTGTGTATAAACCACAGCAGTCCCTCCAAAGAAAACAGCCTGCACCTCATTTGTCTGCATGGACATAAATCTGTACAAGTCACTGCAAGATTGAGTTAAATCAGTTTATGACCACAGGGAAGGAACAGAGAAATATTTACCAGCCTAATATGATGTCTAAAGCACTTAAGGGAACAAGCAGAATAAATAAATTAAGAATTTCAACCTAAAGGGCTGTGGGAGCCCTGGAGAGGGTGGCCATGGAAATGTTGCTGTCAGGTAATTTATATTGCAATTTGTTAAGAGGCTTTGTTAAAATGAGGCAAAGTCTTGCAGAGAGACACTGAGTGAGATTTGGTGTAACACTGCAAGAGATCAGGGGTCTCATTTTTAAGCCCTTCACATGATTTTCCTAAAGCACAACTTTAAAATTTACATTAAATCATGGGCAGTATTGAAACCCAAGTGTCTCACAGTTAATAAATTAATTCATTAAGGTTTGCAGCCCTTTTAACCCAACAAGACACACCAATCAAACCAGTTCTGTTTGTCCTTTCTCCCTCGCTCAGTGCTATCAAACAAATCTCAAATACAGCCAAACCTCCTCCACAAACAAACCCACCCTGCACAGTGCTCACCTTCACAAAGAGCTCGATGGCTGGGAAGCAGGGCCTGGCCTGGAGCAGGCAGGAGCTCCAGGGATGCATGGCAAGCACTGGATAAATTGGTTCTCCCTATGAACCTGAGCAATTTCTCTGGAAAAACCCTGTGCTCTCTGCCCACACAACCACTGTAAAACCAGCACTGCCGGGGGATGAGAACTCTCAGAATGCTGGAACAGCTGGACTGCTGGGTTAGAAAAGCCTGGCTTCTGTCAGGAAAGCCTTGTTTCGTAGGTGGCAAAGCTGAGAGCCGCTCTAAAGCTGCCTTTGTGGTTTTCCTCCCACTCAGAGCAGCTGCAGGAGACACAAAACTGCTGTGGATTGTGCAAAAAACCAGCCTGAAACGCTGCCAGCACTGCTTAGGATGGAGCTAAATGCACAACAGGACAGAGGAGGGGAAGAGTCTGGTGGTGACCCCTCGTGTGGGAATGGGCACAGGCTGTGCCCAGGGCAGGAGCTGCAGCCTGGGACACTGCTGGGGACACTGCTGGGGACACTGCAGGGGACACTGCTGGGGACAGGGGACAGGCAGGTGCATCTGGGGAGGAGATGGATCCCACCAGCTCCTTCCCACAGCCCTTGCCCAGCTGTGCTGCCAGATGTGCACCCAACGCCATCCCAAACTGGTTTGGGTTGGGAGGGACCTTAAATCCCACCCAGAGCCACCCCAGCCATGGCAGGGACACCTCCCACTGTCCCAGCTGCTCCAAACTCCATCCAAACCGGCCTTGGGCCTTTCCAGGGAGGGGGAATCCACAGCCTGCTGGGTCCCTGCTCCCTGTGGGTCCTCTGAGCTGGAGGGTGACAAAAATGAGAGGAACTGAGGCACTTTGGGCAGAGCTGAGGGGACCCCCTGAGGATGCAGAGAGCTGTGGGTCAGCAGGATCCCTGCTGTGGAGACCTTTCCCAGCTCCCTCAGCCTCTCCTGGTGTTTTCTAGACCCTAAATGTCCATTTTCTAGACATTACCATGTTCTGGCAGTGCACTGTGACAGATACTCGCTTTTAACTAAAAAATAAATATATTCAATTTAAGGTTTAATTTTATTTTTTCTTTCATTTTAAAGGTTGCTCAATGTCCCCCTCCATCCCTGGAAGTGTCCAAGGCCAGGTTGGAGCAGCCTGGGACAGTGCAAGGTGTCCCTGCCCATGGCAGGGGGTGGCACTGGGTGATCCCTAAAGTCCCTCCCAACATGAACCACTCTGTGATTCCATTAACAAAATATTCCATTCACCCCTGGAGGACACAAAGTGGTTTTTACATTTTTGATGACTGTACAGAGTTTCTGCAGATTTCTACACTATTAAAACTCTGAAAACCCCACCAAATTTACTTCTGTTTCAGTAATATTAAAATATATACATTAAATATATTAAAATTATATAGTGGCTATATAAAACCTTTTAAAAATCCTAAAGTACTTCTGTCTGGCAATAGTACTGCTGTAAAAAATGCTATAAAAATTAAAATCACAATTTTTGTTCACTCAATGCAACTCTAATGCACTTATTCACATTTTAAGTTATGTTATATTTGGGTCAGACCATATCCAATTCCTTTTTGTCAAGAAGGGATCATCTGGAATTTTTTCTGTGTTTTCATCCTGTGGCCTTGGGCTGAAGAACAAACACCCAAACCCTGAATTTTACAGAATCCTTTTGATGCCACCTACTGGGCTCAAAATGTTGCTCTTGAGAGCATTTGGGATGCTGAAATTGTAATTCCAGGCTGAATTTTAAGACACAGCAGCTGCAATTAAAATTAAGTTTTCAGGGAGAAAGTACCAATTTTGCCACTTATTATTCCAATGCTTTTCAACAGCCAACACTAAAATCAGATATTTCAGCTGCTGTTTATTTTCTCTGTCAAATAGCAGGGGGAAAAAATCCCATGTTTAAAATGTGGCTGGTGATTTCTGCAGATAAATTATATTTTTGGCACTTCCAGGGTTGATTCTTGCTGTGTGTGACATCCCCAAAGGGAAGTTCAACAAGAGAGGTGTGAAAACAGCAGCTGGATACTCCTTCAAGTAAAAAATAAAAATAAAATAAAATAAAAATTAAAAAAAAAATAAAATAAATAAAATGCCAAGTTTTCCTTTTTCCTCAGGGACACAGGGCAAGAAACCTTCAGAGCAGCATCCACTCTGTGAACTCAGCACTGAGCAAACATGGAATGAAAAGTTTGCACCTCACTTAAAATCAGACACCAAATCTATTCCCAGACCATCAGCAGGGGTGTGGGAATGCAGGAGGATTTTTGCAAGTGATTTAATAAAATAGATTTTTTTTTTAATAGATTAAAAGCTTTTGACCAAAGCAGGGCCTAAGAGAGACAGCAAGGGGAAGGGGATGAGAGGAATTGAGAGCAGGTGAAGGTGATAAAAGGAATTAACTACACTGGAGGTGACAATAGGAATTAAGTTTGTACTGGAGGTGATAAAAGGAATTAACTTTACACTGGAGGTGATAGAAAGAATTAACTTTACACTGGAGGTGATAAAAGGAATTAACTTAACTTTACACTGGAGGTGATGAAAGGAATCAACTTTACACTGGAGGTGATAAAAGGAATTAACTTCATACTGGAGGTGACAATAGGAATTAAGTTTGTACTGGAGGTGACAATAGGAATTAAGTTTGTACTGGAGGTGATGAAAGGAATTAACTTCACACTGGAGGTGATAAAAGGAATTAACTTCACACTGGAGGTGACAATAAGAATTAACTTCACACCTGCACAGCTTTGGTGAGCCCAGGACTCCTCTGAGCTGGGTGTTGCTGATCAGGGATCAGGGGAATTGGCTCAAGGCTGAGTTTATCTCAAACATCAGCTGAGACAGTCTAGATCCCACCTTGCTCCCTCACATTTTAAATCTTGGGCAGGTTTAATCCTGGCCAACAATTAACAGCCAGCAATTCCATTTTTAATCTTTCTGGAGTGTGATATTCTTGCTTTCATGGAGTGCTGGAGTCCATTTACTGCCATTATTTCATTTTAGGTTTCATGACTCGTATGTTCAATAAAGAAATTGTTCTTTGAATGCTCCTGGTCCTCAGGCCACCATCAGGATTAAAAATGTGTTGGGTATTTATGGGATGTCTCCCTCATCTCTTTTTTTATGTCCTGAGCAATGCTCACAGCTCAAGGGGGCAACATCCATCAGGAAATTCTAATTCTCTCCAGAAACAGAGAGGAAAATGAGGCTGGAGCTGCAATTTCACAGAATTATGGAATTATGGAATGGTTTGGGTTGGGAAGGACCCTAAAACTCCTCCATGGCAGGGACCCCCTCCAGTGACTTCTCCAAGCCCCAGAGTCCAGCCTGGCCTGGGACATTGCAGGGATGCAGGGGCAGCCTCAGCTTTTTGGGAATTTTATTTATTCCAGGGCCTCCCACACTGCCAGGGAAGGATTTTCCCTCTCTCCCTGTGTGCCACCTCAGGGCACAGAAAATCTCTTTTCTCCTCTCCCTGCTTTATTTACTGCCCAGGGGCTGCTGGGGGAGTAATTACTGCACAAATTAACTGAATCACCCTCTAAGTCATTAAATGTTTTTGATGCAGAGGGAGAAATTCTCCTTCATTATGAAGCAACTTTGTGGCACTCAACTTTTTACCTTTGGAAAGTTGCTTTAGAAATAATGAGGAACAAAAGGCCCAAACTCAGATCTAATCTTAGATCTTACACCAATTTAAATTTGATTTTGATATCAGAGCCTGCCCAGTATTTCCACACCCTTCCAGTTCTGATAAAGGTTATAAATAAATGAACTATTAAATTTGTGAAGTGTATTAAATTTGTAAAGTGAGCAAAAACCAAGGAGTGCAGCTGAAAAGTGAAATGTGAGATGTATTGCATTTTTAGCGGCTGTGGTTTACTAATATTCACCTTACATACAATTAAGAGATTAAATATTAAAATTATGTGTGAAAGCACTCTTAACAAAAGAGGAAAATAAACAAATTCTGTGATTTTGTAATTCTGCTGTTTTCTTGGGCCAGGCCCCTCATGGTGTCACAGGAATTTACAGCCATAGCCACGACTCTCTACATGAGAAAATATTCTAAAAATCCCTCAAATCCAATTTGCAAAATGCAAATTGCAGGTTTCTTTTCCTCAAATGTGTCTCCCTACTCCAGACCTGCAGGATTTAGCAGAGCATGGGGCAGTGCAGGGAGACGAAATGGAAAAATAAATGGGAAAATCAAATTGTGGACTGAGAGCCTGAAAAGCTTGAGCTGCACTTCAGCAGAGCTTCAGTTAATCTTGCTCAATTTGGGAGTATCTTTCTCCTACAGGAATAATCCCCATTTTGCAATTTTGATTTGCATTTTGAGTCACCCTTGGTTTGTGTCTTGCTCAAACCAGCACTGACTGGAGCCATCACATTTATTATGAGATGATGAGGGAGGTGATGATTTGGGAGGAAGAGGAGGAGATCCCTGGGAGTGTCCAAGCCAGCTCCAACCACTCCCTTTAATCCTTACCCAGCCTTTTATGTGAATTTTCAAATTTTCAAGATTATTTTGAAGCCCTTGGCAGGAATGGAAGCAAACCCCGAGCCCTTCCAGGTGAAGCTGGAGCTGCCCCAGTTGCAGGTCAGGGGTTTGGATTTGCCTCCCAACCTTCCCTGGGATTTTGGGAATTGCTCAGGGCCCGAGCTGTGTCCCTGGGAACGTCCCCAGGTCACAAGCAGCAGCCCAAATGCTATTAAGCATTGATCCTGTTACAGGAATTATGGATAAATCCCTCCCTGCTATTCCTAATCCCCATTTAATAACGTGGCCGGGTGCCAGCCCAGCCTGGAGACAAAAAACCCTCAGAGCCCTCGGAAATTCTTACAGGGAATTACTCCAACAAAAGGGTTTTGTATTCCTGGGCATGTTCAGGATTTAAGGGATTTCTGTGCTACATCCTGTTTTACACTCATTTGTACTGACCCTGCCACTGCTGGGCTGCTCCGAGCTGCAGACAAAACCTGGATAAAAATTATATATAAAACTATCTAGGTACTTCTAGATGGATAAAAATGTAAATTGTATTTATAGAATTATACATATATCAATTATATATATATATAAACTATCTAGATACTTCTAGATTGATAAAAATTATAAATTATATTTATAAATTTATATATATATAAATTATGTATATATAAAAACTATCTATATACGTCTAGATTGATAAAAACTGTAGATTATATTTATAAAATGATACATATATCAATTATATATATTCTAGATACTTCTAGACTCATAAAAATGTAAATTATATTTATAAATTTATATATATCAATTATATATATAAACTATCTAGATACTTCTAGATTGATAAAAATGTAAATTGTATTTATAGAATTATACATATATCAATTATATATATAAACTATCTAGATACTTCTAGACTCATAAAAATGTAAATTATATTTATAAATTTATATATATCAATTATATATATAAACTATCTAGAGACTTCTAGATTGATGAAAATTTAAATTATATTTATAAAATTATACATATATTAATTATATATATAAACTATCTAGATACTTCTAGATTGACAAAAACTGTAAATTATATTTATTAATTGGTATATATAAATTATATATATATATAAACTATCAATATACTTCTAGATAGATAATAACTATAAATTATATTTATTAATTGGTATATATATCAATTTTATATATAAAAACTATCTATATACTTCTAGGTAGATAATAACTATAAATTATATTTACTAATTGCTATATATATAAATTATATATATAAACTATCTATATACTTCTAGATTGATAAAAACTATAAACTATATTTATTAATTGATGTATATCACTTTTATATGTATAAAAACTGTCTATGTACTTCTAGATAGATAACAACTATAAATTATATTTATTAATTGGTATATATATAAATCATATATATATAAACTATCTATATACTTCTAGGTAGATAACAACTATAAATTATATTTATAAATTGCTATATATATATCAATTTTATATGTGTATATAAATGTATTACATAAATTGTATGTAATAAATTGAGTAAAAATTGGAAATGATAAATTAGATGTATAACTTAACACAAATAAATGGTATACAATATATAAACAAAACAATCTCTATAAATTGTATGTATAAAATACCTGTGATTTGTGCTGGAAACCAATAAGTAAATAAATAAATAAGAAATACTCAGGTAAAGAAGATCTTTTGTGCAGCTTCAGGTAGAAAACACTTTGTCAGTGATATTCCTAATTTAAATCAAGAGGTAAAAGTGAAATATTAAAACAGTTTAGGCGGTTTTTCCACCTCCAATAATTTGTGATTTTTTGGTCCACATAGAAAGAATAAAGTTCACCCTGTCAGCTGCAGTGGAAAATTCAATTAAAATTAAAATTGAATTTTAATTTTAATTGAAATTAATTGAAATTTAAATCCAATTAAATTTAAAAATTGAAGGAAAGGACCTTCCATTCCCAGTGTAAATTGCAATTCCAGGCTATTCTCCACCCTGCTCTTGCCAGCACCTCACTGCTTTGGGAAAGGAGGACAAACACAGCAGTGCTAATTAAAACTGGGGTTTTAATGATACTCTGCAGGAATTTAAACCCTTCTGGATGTAAGGCTGATTTTCTGGAGGAACATCAGCTTGGAGGGGTTTTTTCCCCCAAAATGTTGAAGTCTTTTGGGTATATGGACCCTGTTTTGAGTTTTATCTACCCCATTATAAAAAAAAAAAGGGTTATTTTTGTATTTACAAAATGTTCCTCCTCTCTAAGAGCTTTTAAAAATCATTTCCAAAACAGCCAGCAGGGGAATGTCAATGATTCACCACGACACAAACGGGAATTTTCTGAAATCAGAGTCAATGTTTAACTTGTTGGTAATTAAGGGAAAGCTCTGCTCTCACTGCTCCTGTTCTGCTCTTTGACTTTGGGCTCTGACAATTCCATTTCTGAAAACCTGCAATGTTCTTACACGTGCTCAAATTTCAGCACATGGAGAGGAATGAAACAAAAAGGGAAATTCCACCTCTGTCCTTCAGCAGTGCCAGGCTCTCAGAGCTGTTTTCTTGGATAAATTTTTAGGAAGGAATTAAAACTTTTCAGTGCTGAGTCAGTGCTGATACTGAGAACAACTGCAATGGAGTCACTGGAGCTGAGCTTTTATCAGGAAATCATCAGGCACTGCACATGGAAATGCAGACAGGGCCTTATTTCATCATCTCAGCAAGGGGATTATAAGATTATAAACCACACGTTACAGTACAGGGTGTGATAAAAGGTGTCTGTTCTGTCACCATCTGTTGAGGGTGGGGCAGTGATCCTGATCTCCCTGGGAGATATTCTGCTAATGGGCATCCATTGAAACCAGGCAGGGCAGTGTTCTTTATCTTTTCACAACCCATCCTTCCTCCAGCCAGTCATTTTCTGCTCATGGCCATTGAGTCCCACTGTGGCACTGATAAAATTACTGCATCCCATTGGGAGCTGCTCCAGCCAGGGGGAAGAGCCCAACATTTCTTACCAAGATAAAAACAGAGGTTTTGGGACACTAAGGGAGCCCCTTTCTCCACTGGACTCCAGAGGAAAACCGGATTTCTCCACATCCCCACTGGAGCTCCGGAGGGAAACTGCACCTTGTACAGGAGCACTGCTCCAGCTGAGCCACATCTGTCACTGCAGGAGGATGCAGCCACCATGGGATGGGACTGCTGCCAACACCCTGCCTGACGGGTGTCAGGCTGTACTCTGACTGTGTCAGGGTTTGGGGTTTGTTCTTTGTAGTGCTGTATTTCTATTTTAATTTCCCTGGTAAAGAACTGTTATTCCTAATTCCCATATCTTTGCCTGAGAGCCCCTTGATTTCAAAATTATAATAATTTGGAGGGAGAGGGTTTACATTCTCCATTTCAAAGAGAAGCTCCTGCCTTTCTCAGCAGACACCTGTCCTCCAAACTAAAACAGCAACTTTTCATTCTCTGTCCATATATCAGCCACACCTGATTATAAGCCGCACTCTGGGTTCGGACCAAAATTTCAGTCAAAATCCCCAGGGATCACCCAGTCCCACCCTGGCCCCGACAATCCCAGCCTGGGCATCCCTGGTGGAGCTGGGGCAGCTTTGGGCTGTGCCCATTCCCTGCTCTGTGCCCCAAAACCCTCAGAGGGGAAAATCCCCAACCTGCAGGACCTTCCCAGGGAAAGCACAGGGAATACACTCAGTGATGGCAAAGGAGGATGGCTCCACACTTCATTTCCCCTTCCAGAAACTCGAATTTTTCCTTTTTCTGCCTGACTCCCTTTGCCAGCTCTGGAGAGGAAGGGTCTCTCTCTGGTTAAAAAGTGTAAAACTGCAATTCCAGGTGGCATCACCAGGAATAGGCATCCTGAAAAACCCTGGGCATGCTGAGAACTCCCATTATCACAGAATTTAAACTAACCAAGAGTCATAAATGTGGATTTGCACGGTCCACACAGCACTGGAAGGAAGGCAGTTGGCATTTCCATAAAAATCACACTGATGGACTCAGGGAATGGTTTGGGCTGGAAGAACCTTACAGATCATCTCATTCCAACCCCCTGCCATGGGCTGGGACACCTTCTATTACAAATTTTTATTTAAATAAGGCTAGGACACCTATTACAAATTTTTATTTAAAGAAGGCCCTTTCCAAATCTTCCCTTGATGTTTTTAATAATTTGATTTTAGTTTAGTTATATTTTCCAATAAATGGTCAAATCAACTTCCAGAAATTTGCTGCCTACACTCTAATGTTTTATATTTGTGACTGCCACGAGTTCTCCAGACTGGTTTGTTATTCCTCTACAGGAAACATCAATCTAGCCTCAAATTTAAGAGACAGAGTGAAAACTCCCTGGCAGAGCTGCAGGATGATCCCAAAATGATCCCATTTGGAAGAGCCCTTCAAGCTCATCACCATCACCACCTCCCAGTCATGTCCCACATCCAGAGGAACATTTCCAGGGAAGTTCCTGAGGCTCCCAACAGGATTTAGGGACTGAAGTTTAATTCCAGGGCCTGAGGCAGAGAGCAGTCAGGGAAAAGTCCCACCCTTGCCCTGCCCTGTGCTGCTCACAGCTTTTATAAAGACAAAACTGAGGAGCAGAGGCCCCAGGGGTGGAATTTGGGCAGCTGATCTCATCAGGAGGCTCTGCTGGTTCCAGCCAGCACAAAATCCAAGCTGTGCCCTGGGCCTGGCTCAGGACAGGTTCCCTGTTTAATAAGAGCTTACACAGCACGTGACTTTAAGCTTGTGCTTAAAGCAAAACACATGGTGTGGGGTTTTACTGCAGCAGTCAGCTGGCAGGAAAGAAAAATAGGAGCAGTGCCAGCAAGCTTTGAAGACCTTGACTTTCTTTCAATTTTTTCAAATTTTTTTTTTTTTTTTTTGCCTAAAACCAACCTTCAAAGCACAGAGCTGGCCCCTGGGAATGACCAGAGTCATTCCCCACTGGAG
Source organism: Catharus ustulatus (assembly GCF_009819885.2). Taxonomy (NCBI): domain Eukaryota; kingdom Metazoa; phylum Chordata; class Aves; order Passeriformes; family Turdidae; genus Catharus; species Catharus ustulatus. The sequence continues at coordinate 123,651,739 of NC_046222.1, read as the reverse complement.
CCACCACCACAGTCCTGGGGGCACACGGGGATTTAGCACTTCCACAGCACAGGGAAAGGATGGTGGCAGGAGTACCCACCCCAGGGTGTGCTGCTCTCATCCCTGGCTGTGTCCCAGGCCAGGCTGGACACTGGGGCTGGAGCCCCTGGACAGTGGAGGTGTCCCTGCCATGGATGGTGGCTCTGGGAGGGATTTAAGGCTCTTTCCAACCCAAAGCAATCAGTGACTCTGACTAAATCATACAAAAATAACTTAAATACAGCTTCATATTTCTGATCACTGATTTCTGTCTGTTGATTTATGTCAATCTGGAAAAGGATGTTGTTCTGTCAGTTGTCTAAATTCCAGAATCACCAAGGTGGGAGAGCCCCCCAGGATCCCCCAGTGCCACCAAAGCCTGTCCCCAAGGGCCACATCCAGCCTGCTCCTGAGCACTGCCACAGACAGTGACTGCAAACCTCCCTGGGCAGCTCATCCCAACCCTCACCACTCTGACAGGGAAATTTTCTTTCCCAATCTACACCCTGAGCCTGCCCTGGTGCCATTTGAGGCCATTTCCTCTCCTCCTTTCCCTGCTGTTCCCTCCTGGCAGGGACTTGTGCAGAGCCACAAGGTCCCCCCTGAGCCTCCTTTTCTCCAGGCTGAGCTTTCCCAGCTCCCTCAGGAATTCCTGGAATCACAGAAAGGTTTGGGTTGGAAGGGAAATGAAAGCCCCTCTCATAGCTGCTCATGGTGTCCCCAGCACACCCAACAACCCAGAGAGCTATGAATGGAATTTGTAATGCCACTTCCTCTTAAGCTGCATTAGGGAACCTTGAATTGCCATATTCCAGCTGAAAAAAAAAAAAAAATAAATATTCAAAGGGAGCTGTGAGAGGGAAAATACCCACGGGCAGGAATACACAGCACTGCCCCAAATCACACAGCACTGCCCCAAATCACACAGCACTGCCCCAAATCACACAGCACTGCCCCAAATCACAGAGCACTGCCCCAAATCACACAGCACTGCCCCCAAATCACACAGCAGAAAGGTCTTGCTGACAATGCAAATGAAATTTCCCAAAGGAATGGTGGAGGGAAGCACCTTACAAAAAAAAGTCAGGATTTTAAATGACAGGATTTTTAAAGTTAAATCTCAACCTTTTTTCAAGTGGCAGTGATGTGGCACCTGAGACAAGATCCTGGAGAAAGTCCAAGGAGTGGAGCTCAGGAAGGATGAAAACAAAGTGGGGAGAGCAGAACCCAGTGTGTGGAGCTGGAGGAACTCTGCACCCAGAAATCTTAATTTTCACTTATTAAGATCATCAAAGCTCTGAGCTCTGAGCACTGGGAAAGGCCCACAACCAGCTGGATTTGGGCACACAGGGCAGTTTTTGGCTGTATAACCCACACTCACCTCACTCCCTGACTCACTCACACCCTGACTCAGCAGGAAAAATCAGGATTTTCATCACCAACACCTCGTCAGTGCTGACAATTCCAGTGTTTACACCAAGCAGCAGCTGCAGCACAGACTCTGAATGAGCATCCAGGTGTTCCAGGAGCTGAGCTCTGCTGCCCACAGCACGCAAAATTCAGTTGCTACTTTATAATCTAAGTTGTATTTAAGTCCCAGATTCATCACATCAGAGAAAAAAAGGATTTTTTTTCCTTTTTGCCCCTTTCAGCTGGGTACACTGCCTTTGGAGGCAGGGATGCAGTTGTTCCCATTTCTGTGCTCCCAGCACAGCTTTTCCTTTCCCATTTTTTAACCCTTTCTGCAGCTCTGCACAGCTCTGTGAAGTCACTCCAGGATATCTCAGGAGTGGTGCAAGGAAATTCTGCTGCAGAGGAGTAAATTCTGTCTCTGATGGGAATGAAATCATCCTCTGAATGGAGATAAATGACTTAGCAAAAATGTCACCAAACTGGATAAATCCCCCTGCTTTTCCTTGGATAAAATCTATTACCTTGTGCTCATGGTCAGCTTTGACTAAAATCCATTTAACCCTGAAAGTGAGGAAGAAATGTTTGGAGATGAGCAAGGGCTTGTGCTCCAGCTGGGTTGTTTGGCCAAGTGTTTGTGGCACTGAGAAATCCTCAGGAATCTTTGGAATTCTGAAATCTGCAGTTGTGATTCTGTTGAGGTTTCCATCTATAAATGATTAGATAATTTCAATTTACAAATAAACTCTTAAGTCTCAGACAAATGTTCTGCTGCTTAAAACCAGTGGAGTGAATTTTAGCGAGAGTTCAAGGATATTGAAGTGGTAAAAAAAAAAAAATTCTGACCTTTGCAGAAGTTTTCTGATCAATAAAGAGATTTTGCTACAGAAGGGGAAGGAAACCCTTGAAGAGCAAAGAGCACAAGGTACCAGGGACCCTGAATTCCCAAGGAAAGGATATCTGGATGCCCTTTGGGAACACCTGCAATAATGGCTGGTGTTATCTAGAGAAAATAAATTATATTGTTCCATGAGCAAATGGAAATCAGGGAGCACCCAGTGAAAGCCTCGAGGGAATTCTGATGTTTTGTCCTTCCAGGGGGTTCCTTCCAGAGGCTGATGCTTTTTAGAACATTATCACTGACAGAGCACCAAGGATTTTAATGTTGGCCTGGTCTAACATAACATTCCCTAGCAGGGAAACTGCCAGGATCATTCCAGCACTATTCCTGTGTTCTTTTCTTGTGCATTTTCTAAATATTGGGATTTATTTTTACATTTCTCATGGCCATTTTGGTGTCTGGGGAGATACTGAGTTCTCCAGTTGGCTTTTTTTTTTCCCTTTTCCTGAAGAAACTCATGCCAACCTCTAACTAAAAACCAATGCAATGCCAGCTCCAAAAATCCAGCTCCAGGTGAGGTAAAATACTCAAGCTTTGTAATACAGAAATAATTAGAAAAGCAGCTGGATTCCTTTCTAGGTATTCTTAAATTACCAATTTTAAGCCCATCACAAAAATCCTCCTCCCTTCTCCTTCTGCCTTTATTAACTCACAAATATTTTCATGTTTAATCTTAATATTTGGGGACCATGCTCTTATTCTCTAAGCTGATCTCTCATTTTGGCCGTGTTTTCCTCCCATGCAGTGGAAGGCACCAAGTTTTAATTTAATTTTTATTTGAAGGTGAATTCTGGCTGGCAGAAGCCACCTCAGGAGGTACAGGATGGGATGGCTTGTAGAAGAAAAGGTCCCAAATGCCTTCTGCTTCCCCAGGTTTATTTCCTTGGCTTTATGTTCATCCCACCCTGCTCCACATTTCAGTCCAGAGGGGTCAGAGAAGAGGGAAAAAATCACCTCCAGATGCTTTCTACACCCCAAAAATCCCCACCTGATAAAGCCTCTGTGGCTGGCTGCTGTTCCCAGAGATTTTGGTGGGATTCCAGGCACAGGATAGAAAGCTCTAAAGCTCTACTCAATAAAATACCAAATATCAGTTAAAGTTCCT